>NW_024962265.1:13220263-13762891 GCF_019238085.1 Lagopus leucura | reverse complement strand
TCTCCTCTCCTCTCCTCTCCTCTCCTCTCCTCTCCTCTCCTCACCATATCTCATCCGTCTCACCACCTTGCAGGTGCATGGGCGATGTATCTGCCGCCACAACACTGAAGGCTTGTCCTGTGAAAGATGTAAAGATTTCTACAACGACGCTCCCTGGAGGCCAGCTGAAGGGGCACAAGACAATGCTTGCAAACGTAACTCATTGTTGTTTTTTTTTTTTATGGCTCCAAAACTCAAACATATTTTTTTCCTTTGTGATTACTGGGGGGTGGATGCAGCACAGTCACAGCACAGTGCACTATCGGATGGTTTCTGGGATGGAACATTTTCCATGCCTCATCTAGAAAAAACAGATGGATTCATGTGTCTATCAGTGCTGTTGCCCTAGGTGAACTTTCACATTCTTATTTTTAATAAAGAGCAAAGGAAAAATAAAGGAAAAGCTGCTGATGCCAGAGGAACATTTATTGCTTAACTTAGGGTCTTTCTTGCAAATGAAACAAGCATATAGACAAGGCTGAATTATTTATTTCCACAATGATTAATAATGTAGGACATAAAAGAATAATAGATGAAGATCTGTATCGGGTATTTAGTTAAATCTTTCTTCAGTGGAGGGGTGTTCTCCACTCTGTAACAGGCAGACACACCTGTGTGGGTTTTTCTCAAAGTGTAGGTAAGGTCCAGTTCTGGTGCCTGTAGGGCATTTTATGGGGGGATGCTGCTGCTCCCTGTGTGGGGGAAATGGCAGGCTGAGGGCTTGTCTCCTTGAGGCATGATTGGAAGCACACACAGTTTCTCACAAGGTCTGGCAGCTGCTATGCCAGCCTGAAACATTGCCACTTGTGTAGTGCCAGCCCTGCACGAGGTGCCTGGAGCCTGCTGCCATGGTCCTCCTGACTTGGTTTTTACTTTAAGACATGAATAGATGCCCAAGACAAGGCTTTGAAATGACTCAGAACTGCCTCCTATGCAGACTGCTCACTTCTGAAGGTGAGAGATTTAGCATTCTTCACCTTTGGTCTCTCTCCCCCTTGTCTCCAACATTTTTCTGCTGTCTTGTGTTTCAGGTTTGGTTGTGTTTTTTTGTTTTTTTGTTTTTTTTTCAGTTAGTCCCCAGTCTTAGCATCATTACATTCCTGCTTTGCTGCATGTGTAAATCCAATAAATATTGTTGATGGCAGCAAAACCAGAATTTGCAATATGAGCACCATTGTTTGCAGAATCTGTATGCTGCAATTTGCCCTGAGTGGTAAAGTGCAAGGACTGGAAGGCTGTAATCTTGCTGGAACACTGAAATCATATGCGTAGCAAGTAAACCTATTGTAAAGGTAGACACAGTGGTGGCAAGACACACTAGGAACTCTGGTGTTAATTATCCCCTGTTTGTTTCTGGCTGCAGGCTGTAACTGCAATGGCCACTCTGGCAGGTGCCACTTCGACATGGCCGTGTACCAGGCCAGTGGTGGGGTCAGCGGTGGGGTCTGCGAGGACTGCCAGCACAATACCACGGGGCAACACTGTGATCAGTGCAAGCTCTTCTTTTACCAGGATCCACATAAAGCCATCTCGGACCCTCATGCATGCCTCCGTAAGATTCCCTATTTTAGCATTTATTTGCTCTGAGCCCTATTGCATCCTCATACTTGCATGTGGCTGTAGAAGTGTTTCTGAACCTACAACTTCCAAACTACCTTACAAAATATCTGCACAACACTGTCCTTGAAATAGCATTGTACAGGGAGCCGCATATTCCAGCTCACTGCTAAACTGAGCCTTCAGTCCAGCAGGGATGTCATCACAGAATCACAGAATCAAAGAATAACTTCCCTTGGATTGGAAGGGACCCCAAGAATCACCAAGTTCCAACCCCCCTGCCACAGGCAGGGCCAATCTCATTTTTTCTGAACAGTGTCAGTAGAAAACGGACCAGCAGAATCACTGTTGCTTTTGTGATAGTCATGAATTACAGGAGTGAAATGGTGGGAGGAGGAATATGTTTTCTAGATATTTGTCATATATTTAAAAATAAGCTTGCAGGCATGCAAGCTTGTCTTTTGAAAAGTTAGTTCAGTATTATCACAGGATAGGAAAGATGCTTTGAGCATAATTTGTCATAATTGATTGGCATGGAAAGTTCTTAAGGAGCCAAGGGGAGATTACCCAGGGAAGTGATGGTAGATGTTAGCAGTGCGGTGAGAAACAGCCTGAACAGAAAGTGAGATATATCATTAAGGCAGTGGCCCCTGCTGATCCCATCCTTTCTAGCAAATTACTCAGCCATGGCCAGTTCAGGCTGTCCCTGGGGAGTGGATTCCCTGGTGGTACTCCTCTGTACACTGCAGCTTTCACGAAAGGATCCCCAGAAGCACAGAGCCGTGGTTCTCCCAAGGTGGAGAACATCAGGAGTGGATGAGCAGCACCCATTTCTGCCTAAGGAGAAGGGTAAATTTCTACTGAAGACTGTAACTCTCCTCTAGAGAAAAAGTTGATCTTGAAAACCCTTCTGAAATATTTATTAATACTGACTATACTTTGAAAGTGTAGCCGCCAGCACAGCAGATGTGGATGGACATCTCCAGTCTTCACAACAACGCTGAACTGTAACAGCTGCGGTTGTACAATTTCATGCCTATATCTAAATATGCTTTCCTATGTCTCTTTGTCTCTGCCTGCAGCCTGCAGCTGTGACCCAGAGGGCACACTGCACCATGGTGCATGTGAGAGCCACACAGACCCTGTGCTGGGAACGGTGGCAGGCCGGTGCCCGTGCAAGGAGAACACGGAGGGTGTCCGCTGTGACAAGTGCAAGGCCAACCATTTCGGGCTGAGAGGCAGTGACCCACAGGGTTGCCAGCGTATGTAAACTACCACTTTTGCTCTTCACAAAGCATTTTTAAGTGATGGGAGTAGTTAAATGCACAGATGCACACAGTAACTCACAGATACTCTCTGTGTTACAAAGCACCCAATTGGCTGCTATGATCTCATGTCAAGGGCATGTTCTTGGTCTTCAGAAAACACTTTTGACTCTTCCTGGGAAGCCATAGTCAGAACTGTTTTTTCAAATGCATTTAGAAGGTGTTCACTGGGACGTAAATGTATTGCTTTTGAAGAAATAGGAGATGGAAATATCACCCCAGTCTGCACACTCCACTCACGTTTTTGTTTTCGCACTCAAAACATCACTGATGTAGGATGCATGTGGGCCAGAAACAAACCTTCTGAAGTCTGAAGGCATCTTCTGACTGAGGTGCCTGTTACACATTTTGCCTCCTCTGCCTGGTGCTTAAATTGCCTAGAGAGTATTTTGGGGCTCTTCTTGCTGCTAAACACTTTGTAGATTAAGGGAGCTGCTGCCTGGCTGTGAGAGCTTCCAGCCAGCCACTCCTCAGAGTGAGGCTTGCTGATAGACACATCCCATCCCTGCTACTGTCACCAAGGCCAACTGAGGCAACCACACATTTCTCTCCCCACAGCCTGCAACTGTGATGCTGCCGGCACTTTGCCTTTCTCCATCTGTGACCCTGCCACTGGGGAGTGCCTCTGCCAGCGGTTCACCATGGGCCGGCGCTGTGAGAAGTGTGTTGTACGTGTCTGGACAGTTTTGTTTTTCTTTTGTGCTGGCTCTCTGCATCTGTTTTAGAAGTCTCCTCTCCCATCTCCTGCCTTCCTGTGGGCTCTGGCATGGCATTTCATCAAAGGAAAAAATGGCATCGGTTCTGTGTACAGGACGTTATTTCTTGTGCGATGAGGCTATTTAGGGAATATGAGGACCATCTGGTTTTTACCAAGGAAGTGTCTCCACCCTGGCATGGGACAGCTCCAGGGTTTGTCTCTGAGTCTGGGCTTCCATTGGGCTCACTTTGTGTTCATGGGCTAGGATTGTGCTCACCAATGAGGAATGCAGTGAAGAGCTGAAAACGGCCTTTGTTCAGAGACTGAAGATGTCCTCAGATTAAGTCACAATCTCTCCTTAGCAGTCTCTGGATGATGAAGAAATATGAATGGAAAAAGCATCCTCTGTGCCTTAGGCTGTGAAATACTGACACCCTGTCCTGGTTATCTGTGGATTTAGCTGCTCTCAGAATATTTGCAATCAGTATTTTCATAAAAAACAGGAGCTCATAGCCTTTTTCCCTTCGTCCTGGAGGGAACAATCATTGCTAAAAAGGTAATCAATTAGATTTAGGCAAAATACAAAGTAATTTTACAGCTATACTCTTCCATTTTGCATGGACACATTCACAGACATTCAGTCCTTTTTTACTGCTTGTGAAAGTTAGTGCAATCTATTTGCACCAGAAGCAACACTCAGAAAAGGAAATGCAATGTTATCTTTGCTATTTCCAGAGCAACTCATTTACAAAGATGGAAAATTCCTGGTTCTTCTGACAGTGTCTGAGCACCCATGCATTTTGAGCAGCATAAGAGCATATGAGCAGCAATCTCACACAGACAAGCACAGGCAGGCATCCCAGAAGTAGACTACAGCATCAATCATAGAATAGAATCATAGAATCACTCAGGTTGGAAAAGACCTTACTTGCTATTAAGAAAAATCTTTCACTTTCTTTTTACCCCAGGAGGGATACTGGGGTCTTGGCAAGAGCGTGTATGGCTGTTCTCCATGTGACTGTGACATTGGTGGATCCCAGGATAACTTGTAAGTTAATGTTCTTCAAGTTTTGTCTCATTTATAATTTTCACAAACTCTAGCATTAGATTTTCTAGCTAGGTTAATAGAGTCTCAGTACTCAGGAAAATAGACTGTAGATGTAGTTTCATCATGCATGAAGAGTATAAAGATCTTGGAGATCTAGCTGTGATTTTAAGGGTGATTTATCTTCTACCTTCAAAGCCAGTTTTAGATCAGCTGGAGTTAAGATTAGTTTAATACAAAATACAAGCTGCATAGTTTGAGAGAACCACTGGCCCTAATATCAGTAGAAATTAAAAGGTACAAGTGATACTTTTAATTTAGCCTCCTTTCCACACTTCAAAAGCTAGAAATATCTTTTTTTTTTTTTTTTTTTCTTAAGCATTGATTCATATTCAAAACATATTAATCAAGAGGCCAGTTTTGTTTCACATGGGCTTCCCCAGGACTCTGTTGGGCCGAAATCTTACCTGTTAGATACATCCAGTGCTGCAGAACAAATCCTCAGCTTCCTTGGCTTGTATTTGTCAGCAAGAAATCAAACCTAGTCATCATCTGATGTGTGAAACAAGAGCATAAATATATGAAAACTACCATATCACTCAGATCAAAGATGCTAGTGACCTCATGTCCTGTTTCTAAAAGTATATGGGATAGATGCTTAATGGATATGGTAATAGATATCAAAATGGGTACAAGAAACAGATAGAGAAATAGATGGCAACAAATGATCAGAAAAGAAAAGGATCTGTGCTTCTGGTGGAAAGGATGGAAAAAGCCATGACATGTCACATCTCCTAAGTGATGAAACAGAACTAAATAAATGCAGCATTGGACAGAGGAAACAGGGATAGAGGGAATGGTGGAAAGAAGTTTAATAGTGGGGACAGTCCCACAGTGGAAGAAACAAAGGTGAAACAAGGGTGGAGCTGAGCTGCTCTCATGCTGAGAGAACTCAGAAATGCTGCACTCATGTCCTCCCCATACCAACTCCTGCCCTAGGTGCTCACCAGAGGACGGTCAGTGCAAGTGCCTTCCCAACATCATGGGCCGCCAGTGCAATGAGCCAGCCCCAGGCTACTTCTTTTTGCCCCTGGATTATTATATTTATGAAGCTGAGCATGCAACGCCCCTTTCTGGTTCTGCACCCTTGGTATGTAGTTGGCTGTTAAGGCATCATATGGAAAATAGACCCATATGATGGTTGATACAAAGCAAGTTCCTTGATCATTCTCGATTCTTCTTTGCCTCCCATGTCTTCCAAAACTGTGGCTATTACTACATGCTGTGGTGACCTGCAAAGCTATCCTTGCTGCTCCTCAGGTGTGGGCTGGCCTAGCATAAATTAGTGAAATTAATTTAACTATTTGAATTAGAGTGTGAGAGTTGCCAACAGCTGGAGGAGAAGCTATCACAAACTTTGATTCTTCTGGAAAGTTCTAACAAAGGAAAAACTAAATTGTTCTCTGCTCCATTTGATTCATTCCTGCTGCCTTACATAAAGAAACTGATTGCAGCCTGATTTCCTTTAGAATTTGGCATCCATCCATAATGTTTTTAGAACATTTATTTATTCCTCAAAACTGGGGTAGATTTTCCCCCATGCACAGTACACGTCTCATCCTGCTGGAATGTGTCCCTTCCGCTGCCTACATTTTACTAAAATTTCTTCTCCAATGTTTTGTCCAGAAGCTATGGAGAAGTAATAATTAAAAAAAAAAAAAATTTATTTGCAGGTCACATCCACAAATATTTAGCTATAATCACAGACAGTACGCATCCTACTGTCCAGTAATTAAATGGAAAACAGATGTCTGGGACACAGTTTATGAGAAGAACTGTAACCTAATAGTAAGTGAAGGAAAAGGGTTTCCAGCAGTTGCTGGGCCATGTTACAGGGTTTCATGCAGCAGAGAATAGAGCTTGTTTTAAGAATAGGGATTTCCTGTTAGCTGCTTACCAGCCCTTCAAAATTGCTGAGACAATGCTGCATCCTGTCTCATTGCTTCTACTTCATAGGTCAAACCAACCACTCTCCCAAGGTGTGATATCTACTTCCAGAAGCAAGGATATGAGTTCATGATTGAAAATGGAAAGATTGTGCTAAACAGGAGCAAAAAACGAAGTGTAAGAAAAGCTGCACTTGGGCAGGTAAATTAGTGCTTTGTTATTTATACCAAATGCTAACTTCAGTCTTGCAACAGAGGGAAAGGATATGTCTGTGCATGTGGACTTGACAGTCCTATACATTACAACCCAGACGCAAGGGATATCAATTCTTTTGTCAGAGTGTTGAGCTGGATATTTTATAATTCACACAGATAAGCTTGTTTTGCTATGTCCAGTCCTACTGTAGGCTCTGATTGAATCAATTGTTTAGGAAGAAAGATCCCCAAGGAAGTTAAAATCCTTTTTTTTTGTGTTTGGTTTGCTTGCAGGACATCTACAACACTTAAGCATACCTAAATGTGTACCTACTGTCTTTAAATATTCTTTTGTTGCAAGTCAGCTTAGTGGTTGTACGTATTGATATTTATTTATTCAGCTTTTAATGGAAAGTCTAGCCATGTACAAAATTAAGTTCAATCTGTTAAAGATTTGCAATGTGAATGCCTAGAAGTATCAAATATACAGAGATGGATGGATTAACCTAATCCTTCTTCTTGTGGTTTTTCTCTGTCTGTGAAGCTAAATTTCCCACATTTGGGAGAGTTCTTAGCATGCAGATCAAGAGCGTGTCCAGAAACTGCTGACTGCTGTCTGAGATAAGTAATTAGGACAGCAAAAATGGTTCCTTTCTTTTTTCCAAATTTGCATGTTTGTAACTTGACTGTGACACTGACAATGTCCACATGTCTTTGCAGGGCACAGCTGAGCAAGGACAGGACCCGGCCCTGGAAGTGGTTTTCAGGCAGCCCAGCGCTGGCCGAGCTGTCACCTGGACAGGCCCTGGCTTTGCCCGTGTCCCCAGTGGAGCTGGGCTGAGATTTGCCATCGACAACATTCCACTGGCTATGGACTTCTCTGTCACAATCCGTTATGAGCCAGAGGTATTGGTGATGGCTTGCATGTCTTGTCATGCTGCAGACAATTGCATGGTCTATTTTGCCAATTGTAGGAGGTGGCAAGACTTTCTACTCTTTAAAACTCTTTTAATTTAAAGTGAAAATTATTTGCTTTTTAATCTTTATCAATAGATAAACATGCAGTCTACTGATTCCTTTAACCCTCTCCTCATATTTAGAAAAACACAAGTGTTTTGTTAGTATTAGCCAGGGTGTCATTGTCTGGAGCTCCCCATTTGTTACCTCTGCTTGGACTGCACTTCTCTTCACATATCAGACACCAGCAAAATGCATCTGCTTCAGATGGGAATCTTGTATTTTTAGCTGAGATATTCTGGGGAGAACAATGGAAACACAGGCAAGAGAGGAGTGTGCTGATCTGTACACACACAACAGATGTTTATCCAGACCCTTTGCAGTCATCCACCTTCCCAGTTGCTCCAGCTGGGCTCTAAAATGTGTGAAAACCTTAGAATGTTAGCCAAAATCTTATTTTGTGCCTGGACAAGATTTCTCAGTGAGAAAGACATGTCTAGGGAGATCCATTAATCCAAATCTGGTTAAATCCAAGTCTGCATCTGTGTGTTCAAAGATGCATGTAAGTGTTTTTTTCCTACAAGTATTTATGCATGCCTTCTTCCTTCTCTTCCCAGCTCCCTTGGACAATCCCCTCTCTCAAGATACTCCTTCTGTCTACTGTATTCTATTCTTTCCTGTCATTCTGAGGCAAACAAAACTCCCATTAACTAAAAGCACGAGAATAATTTTGCAGTGGGCTGGTTTGATGTTGTTTTTTCCTTCTCAGGACTGGATGGAACAGCTGAATTTTAAAGACTTGCGTTGCAAAGTCATTTATGTTTATTGTTCCTTATTAGATGTGAGAGAAGGCATATGGTGATGGATATCTCTGGGACAATGCTGTGTTGAGAAAGGAAGCAGCTCAATGGCTTTAACAGAGCTGTTTCCATCTGCACCGGCTGAAGTCCCATTTCCATTACTGCTGCACAAATACACTGCATTTTTCTCAAATAACATTATTTTTAATACTAAAAGACAAAGGGAAAATCTGTTTTGTCACTGCTATGTGCAATCAGGTCAGCTGGCTTTCTGAAACCATAACAAGGAGAAAGTGAGTTTTTCAGGTACAGTCATAGAATCATAGAATCATAAAGGTTGGAAAAGACCTCTAAGGTCATGTAGTCCAACCATCAGCCCATCCCTCCCAAACCCACTAACTACATCCCTCAGTTCTACATTCACCCTTTTCCCAAACACCTCCAGGACGATGACTCCACCCTGGGCAGCCTGTGCCACTGCCTCACCACTTGCTGAGAAGTAATGCTTCCTAATAAAATTATGAAATGTTCATAACTTGTGTCTTTTGTTCATAGACCTTAGAAGACTGGTTAGCAAGTGTTGCTGTCCAGCCCACTGGTGTTTCATCAAGTCAACACTGCAAAGCCAATGGCTTTTCACAGGAACCTCACGTGTTTGCCCTCCCAGCTACAAAGAGGTCTGTCTATTTCTGTCTGTCTCTGTTGATTTTCTGTGCAAATCTATCACTGAAGCATTGCAGTGCAGTAAATCTGTGGGAAAGTGGGTTTATTGCAAACACATGTCTGGTGTTTCCTGCCGCTGCCGCACGATAACACCCTGCAGCCTGGAGGAGTGCAGGAAGAAGCAGATGACCTCATCCCAGCCTGGCAATGTTTTGCCATAGCCAGGAGAGCAGCCTTAGGCTCTGCTGGGACTGATTTATTTAGTGGATGTCCAGCTAAAGCTATTTCAGTATAGGAAGGGAATACTGACTGTCCTAGCCTATTTTCAAAACCAGTTTTTCAGTTTGCGCCTATGTAAATAGTAGAGAGTAGGTGGTAGGGCAGGGAGAGCTCGCAGCACCCCACAGATTGCCTTGTCCTGCTCTATGCTGGCTGTGATAGTGCTGTGTCTCTGCTAACCAGGATTGCCCTGCTGCAGACCCCAGTCTGCCTGGAGCCAGGAACCCAGTACTCTGTGGATGCGTATTTTTCTCAGCCTTCTGCCTCTGACCCAAAGGCTAAACCGTTCATCTTGATTGACTCTGTGAGTAATGCTGTCTCAACTCCCAAGAGGTTGCATTTATACTTCTTAGTTTATAATTTATACTTTGAAATGTTTTTTGTTTCGTTGCTTTTGTTTCACAGAATCACAGAATGGCCAGGGTTGGAAGGGATCTCAAGGATCATGAATCTCCAACCCCCCTGCCACATGCAGGGCCACCAACCTCCCCATTCAAGGCTAAACCAGGCTGCCCAGAGCCCCATCCAACCTGGCCTTGAACACCTCCAGGGACGGGGCATCCACAACCTCTCTGGGCAGCCTGTTCCAGCACCTCACCACTCTCTCTGTAAAGAATTTCCCCCTAACATCCAACCTAAATCTCCCCTCCCTCAGCTTAAAACCATTCCCCTCATCCTGCAGTTGTCAACCCTTTCAAAGAGTTGATTCCCCTCCCCTCTATAGGCTCCCTTTAGGGATTGAAAGGCTGCAATTGAGGTCATCCCATAGCCTTCTTTTCTCCAGGCTGAACAAGCCCAGCTCCCTCAGCCTGTCCTCATAGGGGAGCTGCTCCAGTCCCCTGATCATCTTCGTGGCTCTCCTCTGGACCCTCTCCAGCAGCTCCCTGTCTTTCTTGTACTGGGGGTTCCACACTTGGACGCAGTACTCCAGATGGGGCCTCACAAGAGCAGAGTAGACGGGGACAATCACCTCCCTGTCCCTGCTGGCCACCCCTCTTTTGATGGAGCCCAATTGTTTGTATGTTTGTTTTGTTAAACAAACTTACCCAAACATTTCAAAGTCATTTATAATGTGTTTTATCAGAAATTCAGGGAAGTGCGCTTCTCTTTCCCTCCATTGGTATTGGCTTCCTATGTTTGTATATGGAGAGATAGAATTATATCATTTAACATTTTATGGAGCAATACTGTAGCAGCTCATCAAGTCAGAAGTGTTGTATGTGTTAATAGGCAGTGTATGTACCTCCGTTGGTTGCTCATTCATTATGAGCACACTTCACATATGCCAACAAGATGCTGTGGTTAGGGACACATTCTTCAGTTCTTCATTCACCTAGAGGTTTTGAAAATCCTCATAATACAGCTGAATCCAATTAGAAAAGCAGGATATATTTAGAGGTGGGCCGTGACATTGGAAAAGTAAAGTTAGTTCTGTATTTTCCTGGGAATTATGTACAGACATTTTCCAAGTTTCCAACAAGGCAGAAAGTGGGTGTTGGTTTTGGGTCCTTGTCTTGAGAAAAGTATTTCAATATTCATTCCTCTAATTATTTTCATAAAACTGGACCTGGCAAAGGCTGGCCATACTTGGACATAGAGTCTGCAGCTGATTTTTTTTTTCCCTATCGCAGTAGTACAAGTAAAATTTTTGGCCGAATGCTGCTTTTAGAGTTGTAAACATGGCACCTCTTAGCAGCACAACATTTCTGACCTTGTACCTGAGGCCTTACTATAACCTGCCTTCTCTGTACACAATCTCTTTTGTTTGAAGAACTTGGGGAATGTCTAGACCTTCAGAATAAATGTGAATTTAGATTTAGAAATGCGGTGCTGCAGGCCTTTGTCCTTGCCATGCACAGCACTGTCAGAGGATGTGGGAAATTCTGGATTTCAGCATATCTAAGCAAAAATATTTTCCTTTCCTCTTAACGCCAAAGCTTGGACTTATTCCCAGAATCAACTCCATGGAGAACTTATGCAGCAAAAAGGATTTAGATGACTACCAGAAGTATCACTGTGTTGAAATTGCATCAGAAGTTGGACCTCATGTGCTGCCCGAGGCGTGCGCCCGGCTGATAGCCAGCATGTCAGCCCGCCTTCACCGCGGCGCTGTTGGTAAGGCCTGCATGCAGGCAGCTGCCTGGGCACTGCTTTTTTCTCTTCATTTTGTTGGACATTTGGCTGGGAGCTCTGAGGTGATGTACATCAATGAAGCCCATATGGGCATGCATGATATCCAACCCTAAGCATGCCGCAAACATCTTCATGTGGCTTGGCTATTGAAAAGCCAAGGCTCTTGAAACCCATCTCATGATGGAGCAATCACAGAATCATAGAATCTAGAATGGCTTGGGTTGGAAGGGACCTCAAGTATCATCAAACTCCAACACCCCTGCCATAGGCAGGGCCACCAACCTTCACCTTTAATACTAGACCAGGCTAGTATTAAAGGCCCCATCCAACCTGGCTTCAAGCACCTCCAGGGACGGGGTATCCACAACCTCTCGGGGCAGCCTTTTCCAGCACCTCACCACTCTCTGAAGAACTTCCCCCTGATATCCAGCCCAAATCTTCCCTCCTTCAACTTAAAACCATTTCCCCTTGTCCTGCTGTTATCTGCCCTTTCAAAGAGTTGACTCATCTCCTGTTCATAGGCTCCCTTTAGGTACTGAAAGGCTGCAATGAGGTCACCCCACAGCCTTCTTTTCCCCAGGCTGAACAAGCCCAGCTCCCTCAGCCTGCCTTCGTAGGGGAGGTGCTCAAGCCCTTTGATCATCCTTGTGGCCCTCCTCTGGACCCCCTCCAACAGCTCCTGTCTTTCTTGTTTTGAGGGGCCCCAGACCTGGATGCAGTACTCCAGATGGAGCCTCACAAGGGCAGAGTAGAGAGGGACAATCACGTCCAGGGCCACTCCTCTTCTGATGAAGCCCTGGATACCATTGGCCTTCCAAGCTGCAAGAGCACACATGTATGTTTTCTGAAGAGTGCTGCAACCAACTTCACTAAAAGGCCAAAGCAAAAAGTTTGGTTAATTTTGGCTGGTAGAAAATGACTGAGGATTTTAAGCTCTCTCCCCAGAAGCAGCAGGCCAGCTGGATGCTTGGTAAGACTCCAGGCACAGCAGCATACAGGCTGATTTGCTGCAAGATGTTCAGCAAGAAAACCTCAGCGGTATCCCAGAGTGAGGGCAGTAGCAGGTGGGGTTTGAAGCTTTGGGCAATGTCCAGAACCACTTAAGTTTGGGCTGCGCTGACTCCCCTGTAAATCTGCTCTCCACAGTGATGGGGTTTTTGACTTTCTAGCACTGGCATCTGAGTGTCCTGGACAAACATCCCCTGCGGGTTAGCAGAGCAGCTTCATTCAGTAAGATAGTCCGAGGTGTCCAGAAAGCAGCAAATAGGGGTTGGCTAAGCCATAGAATTGTTTGAGTTGGAAGAGACTTTTAAAGGTCATCTAGTCCAACTCCCCTGCAACAGGGACACCTACAGCCAGACCAAGTGCTCAAAGCCCTACCTAGCCTGACCTTGAACATCTGCAAGGATGGGGCTTTCTCCACGTCTCAGAGCAAACAGTGCCAGTGCCTCAGTACCCTTATTGTAAAAAACTTCATCATTCTATCCAGTCTAAAAGCACTGCTTGCTCATCATGTCCAGTGCCAAAACAGGATGCAGGTTTATATCAAATACTTCTAGACTTCAGGGTATCTTTGTGTAGATGTACCTTTCTCTACACCTTTTTCTGGCCTGTCCCAAATATAGGCTGCGGCTGTGCCCTGAGCATGGTGTTCCAACACCAAGATGTGTGCTGGTGATGCATTATTGCCTGTAGCATCAATCCAAGCCATGGCTGTTGGTGATTAGTGAACCTCCAATGAGTGGTAGTCAGAATCTTCCCTTCAAGTCCAAAACCTGCAAGATTTTTACAACTACACTCCTTTGGTTTTTAACCAAACCTGACTTGATTTTCTTTCCTGTTGGCAGCATGCAAGTGCAATCCCCAGGGCTCGCTGAATGCCAGCTGCAGCAGACTGGGCGGCCAGTGCCATTGCAAAGCCAACGTAGTGGGGCGCTGCTGTGACTCTTGCTCTGCAGGCAGCTATGGCTTCGGCTTCCATGGCTGCTACCGTGAGTACTCAGCACCCAGTACTGTGACACCACTACCTTCACCCCTACCACCACCAGCACTAGTATCAGTATTTGGCTTTCTGTGCACACCCCAACTCTTTAGGGCTTTCAAGCCACTATTGTCCATTGAATCACAGAATCATAAAGGTTGAAAAGGACTTCTAAGATCTAGATCTAGATCTAAGATCTAAGATCTAGTCCAACCATCAGTCCAACCCCACCCATGCCCCTCAGTGCCACATATACACATTTCTTGAACTCCTCTGGGGGCACCACCTCTCTGGGCAGCCTGTGCCAGTGCCTCACTACTTTTTCGGAGAATAAATTCCTAATATCCAACCTGAGCCTCCCCTGGCACAACTTAAGGCCATTACCTCTCCTCCTATTGCTATTACCTGGAAGCACATGCAGACCCCCAGCTCACCACATGCTCCTTTCAGACAACTGTAAAGAGTGATAAGGTCTCCCCTGATCCTTAACTTCTCCAGACTGTACCATCCCAGCCTCAGACAGCCCAGTCTCTCACAGCTTTGGTGCCCTTCTCTGGACGCACTCCAGGGTCTCACACTCCAGCACTGAAGGTACTCACCAGCACTGACTACAGAGTGATGGTTACCTCCCTGCTCCTGCTGGCTGTGCTATTTATGATACAAGCCAGGATCTTTTGGTCTTCTTGACTACCTGGGCACATTACTGGCTCAAGTTCAGCCAACTGTGAATTAACCTCCACAGATCCTTTTCTTCATGAAGGAATACAAAAACAATTTCCATATTTAACAACTGTGCTACCCAGTGATGGCTGGGTGACGGAGACTTGCTGAGGGTACAGCTTTGCTTTTGGTTTTTTTCCAGCGTGTGAGTGCCACCCGCAGGGCTCAGTGAGCTCACTATGTGACCAGGTGACAGGGCAGTGTGCCTGCCTCCGGGATGTTGATGGCCGGCGCTGCAGCCAATGTCTGCCTGGGTATTTTGGGTTTCCCCACTGCCGTCCTTGCCCGTGTCACGGCTTCGCAGAGCTTTGCCACCCAGTGACCGGCGAGTGCCTGAACTGCAGCAGGTTTACAGCTGGAAGGCACTGTGAAAGGTGAGGGGATGGGCAGCACTGCACAGCTCACATGAAAACCAGCTCTCTGAAATACATGCTTTGCTGGGGCCTCACCTACATTCCACCAATGCATCAATGACCTTAGCGGGAATCATAGCTAAAACCAGAGTTAAATTGGGTCTCATTCCTAAGTGGCAAGTATCCATTTTTGAGTAAATGTAAGAAGGAAGGTTTGTCCTCTGGGATGGGCAGCGGCACAGCATGCATGCAGCACTGCAGTGGGTTCCCCATAAGATGGAATTTGAGACATGGGTGCCCTGTGTGATGTGCTCCAGGGCCTGTGCAAGGTACTGGACCCGCAATACCAGGTCTGCTCTGGCTTTTAAATTGCCAAGAGACTTAATTAGAGCTGAATATTCATTTTAACACCTGCAGTTATCTCCAAGGAGCTTAAATAAATGTGCCCTGTTTGCTGATTCATATCATTTCTGTATGACCAGCAAATGACTTTTCCCACATGTTTCCATCACCACTCCAAATGATGCTCCTTTTTAATTTTATGCTCTGGTGGAGGTACAGAGTTCAGCGCGAACATCAGAACTGAATTCATTGGCTGGTTAGTTTGATTTGGCTAGATTGTGCTGTGTCATTGCCTTTTAAGAGGATTTCCAAATGAAACCCATTGAGCCGTTCTTGCAATACATTTGGACAATACTGCCTTTAGCTATTGTGCATGTAGGTAGCAAGTGGATTAAAAAAGACTGAAAAACTTGCTGCCATGCCTCCACAGGAGATCCACACCCTGGGATGAGAATAATCAGAGAGCCAAGACCTTCAGCATGGCTTGCATAAATATACAGAATTGTGTTTCCATTTGCTATAGTAAAGCAGATTAAAGACCAGCAATGCTTCAGAAGCCTCTGTGTTGCCTGTTTGTCTGGACAGACCGCAGCGTTAGAGGAGCCATCAGTCACCCCAGGTTTGCAGAACATGGCAGACAGAGCATGAATGATTTCAATATATGTATATATATTTGACTGCTTTGACAGGTGCATCAATGGCTACTATGGAAACCCTTCCAACAGAGAACCTTGCCGCCCGTGCATGTGCCCAGGAGTACCCACAAGCAACAGGTTTTTTGCACATTCCTGTTACCACGACTCCCAGACTTCACAGATAGTCTGCAATTGTCTTGAGGGATATTCAGGTAAGGAGCAAAATAAAGATGTGCTTTGACATCATGCCCAAGAGTGACTGTGTCACTGTTGGAATGGCTGCTGCAGAGAGGGGCATTCTGGGCTGTCTCAAATACAGCTGTTTTTACAGCAAACTGATGCCTTCCTTCCAAAGATCCCATTGACTCACCTTGAATATCCACAGGGAAAATTTGAAGCATTTTCTTCCCCTGTTGGTTATGAACACCTCCTGCAATGGAGCTAAAAGCACATGCTGTGACCTTTTTTTAAGCCAGGTTCCTCTATAAGTCAAGAGCAGCTTTGCCTGAAGAAACGCTGCCGGGCCAAAATGATTCTTGCTGGTACTTTCCCAGGGGACTGTTGTCCTCACAGACCTCTGATGTCCTCAGTTCTGAACATTTTTCCTCTTGTTTCATCCTGGTGAGGCTTTTGGTCACTCCTATGGCACCAGGCTTACCCTTCTGGAGACTGGGGAAGGCTCTGGACCTGGGGACAGTGATGAAAGAGCAAAGTCTTCGGGCAAGGATGAACCACTGGACAAGGTCCCAATGACACCAACTTGCCCCTTGCAGTGAGGAGGGTGCATTCCCATCAGATTGCAGTATAAGAGATATAATTTTAACTGATCATAGGATTATTAAAGATTTCAAACAGGTGGGTATTTCCCACTGAAACTGTGCATTTGAATAGACAGTCTGAGCCTGTTAGCAGTATTATTAGAAACTGCATGATCCTCTTGAATTCTCATTAGGCAGCACATGTTTGTACCTTCCTGACAGGCAGCCGGTGTGATGAATGTCCTAGCGGGTTCTACAAAATCCCAGGAAGCCCAGGGGAGGAATGTGCACCATGTCCCTGCAACAACAACATTGATGTGACAGACCCGGAGTCCTGTAACAGGGTCACTGGGGAATGCGTCAAGTGTTTGCACAACACCCATGGAGCAAACTGCCAGTTCTGCAAACCTGGGTATTTTGGCTCAGCCCTCGATCAGGACTGCCAAAGTAAGTGGGCAACAGCTCTGCAACTGCATATTGCCAGCAAGAGAAGTTACAAGGAAATTAGGCTTATAGGGAGAGGTTAGTCCTCAGTTTAAAAAAACCAAAGTAGATATGCAAATGTGCAAGTACTGAAGAAATTCCTTCCCAGTGCTAGAAATAACTATTAATATGGAATCTATTAAGTTCTGTGTTTTTCATGCAGGCCTGCCTAAATCTTGTGCTGAATATCAACCCTAGGAAATGCTCACCTGAACTGAAAGCACTATTCTTTGTTGAAAAATAAATGTGCATTCATCCCAGTCAGGGAGAAATTAAAATTAAAGGAATCAAAGATAATTGTTTATCCATGTTGCAGGCTGATGCCAGCTAAGCAATGCTCAGTTAACCAGATGATCCCCTGCTGAGCTCCCTGCCTTGCCAGTTGTTTTAATGATACAGCTAGAAAGAGGCTGCTCAGGCAGTTTAATAGTCCTCATGAGTGCACTGCCAGTAACAGCATTTTGAGCAGAAAGGAAGGAGTACAAGTAAATGCAAAGCATAAGTTTCTCCTCAGAGTTTATAGAAGGTCGTTTTCACAAATGTTAATCGAAGATTTGTACAGGCCAGAAAACATAAATATTTTCAAGACGTCCTTCTTCTGGAAATCTCTGAAATACAGGTCCAGCCCATACCTCATTCATTTTTGGAAGATGTCAGCTAGAAATAATTTAGCAAGAACTTCTGGCTCCTCACAAGGAAGGCTTCTTATCTTACTTGGCTTACCCGTTACTGGGGTTTCCCACACTGCATAGTGTCTACTGTAAATAGCATTTCCTTATCCAACATATTTAGCATTTCATGCTAACAAGATTCAAAATGCACTACAACTTCAGCTTTTGGTGCCTATATTAAAAGTAGTAAAAGCTCTCTGTGAGTTTGTTCAACGCTGTAGACAAAACCACAATAGAAAGAGGAGGACCTGGGAATAGTCCCGAGTGGATAAAACATAGGATATGAGCCAACAGTGTGTGTTTGTAGCTTGGAAAGCCAATTGTATCCTGAGCTGCATCAAAAGAAGTGTAGCTACTAGGTTGTGGGAGGTGATTTCCCTCTACCCCACTCTGATGAGGCTCCACCTGCAGTACTGTGTCAAGGCCTGGGGCCCCCAGCACAAGAGGCATGTGGTGCTGTCAGAGCAGGTTCAGGGGAGGCCACAGAGATTCTCAAAGGGCCGCAGCACCCCTCCTGTGAAGACAGGCTGAGGGAGATGGGCTTGTTCATCCTGAAGAAGGTTCTGAGGAGACATTACTGGAGTCTTCCAGTACTTAAAATGTGCTTATAAGAAAGATGGAGAAAGACTTTTTAGTAAGTACTTTTTAGTTAATACAGACTTTTTATTCTGTACTAACAGGACAAGGGGCAATTGTTTTAAACTGAAAAATGGCAAATTTAGATAAGATATAAAGAAGAAAAATTTCACAACAAAGATGGTGATGTACTGGAAGTAGTTGCCCAAAGAAGCTGTGGATCCTTGGAAGTATTAAAGGCCATATTGGATGGGGCTTTCAGCAGCCTGATCTAGTGGAAGGTGCTCCTGCCAATGGCAAGGGGTTGGACTAGGTGGATACTGAAGATCCCTTCCAACCCAAACCATTCTGTGAGCCTACAGACTGTGCTTCCATGTACAGTTCTGATTGTCCATCAGCCATTTGTATCACCATCTGCTGTAGCAGTTGTCCTTCTCTTTCCAGTCTGCAAGTGCAATCCTGCAGGTGTCCTCCCTGCCACATGCCCTGGAGGGGATGCAGCCTGCCTGTGTGATCCAGCCACCGGAGCTTGTCCGTGTCAGCCCAACGTAGTTGGTACAACATGCGACCAGTGTGCGCCGGGCTACTGGGACCTGGCTGGAGGAGAAGGATGTCAGCTCTGTGACTGTGACATGAAAAACACCCAAAGTAACCAGTGTGACCAGGCAAGGAAATTACTCTGCTCTCTGGGAACTGGGAGGGCAATATTTTGGCATGACACAGTTGGGACCTTCTCATATGGGGATGGATTTTTGTCATGCTTTCCAGAAACAACAAGTCTTTGGAAACTCGCGGTTGGTGGAATTTGGCTTGGAGCCATTATATTACATGTGCTGTTCTGATACTGTGGCTTTACTTGTAAGCAATTACTCTTTGCCTGTGTGTTTCCTTTTAAAGTGGATCATAGGAATACATAAGAAAATGACACAACGAAAAACTGCCCCATAAGCGTACATACAGGGAAGAAGAAGTCCAGGCTTGGACCTTAAGAGTCTTGCATGTGTTTGGTTTTTTAAGGGTTTCTTTTCACAAAGAGCAGTGGTCATTACATCAGTCATGCATCATCAATCTGGCTACTACTGTATCTTTTCTCATTTTTAATTCTTGGGCATTTTCTAGGGCAAGAAGGTAGAAAAAATAAAACAGTGCTTCAGAATAGAGAGCTAAAATTGTGATTCATGGAGACAACAGCCATTTTGCTATTGACTTCATAGCACCAGGACGTTGCACCAAGCTCTTGCTGACGTGCTTTCACATTTTCCTTTCAATATGCTGCTTGTCCTGGTTTACTTAGTGGAGCTATTATTTTTCCTATGAAATGTAGCCCTTCACACAGAAGAACTACTACTGCTTTTCTGAGTTATCAGAGCTGTAATTCCCTGCAGTTTCATTTCAGCACTGAATTCCAAAACAAATTTTTCTAGGGCAATGTGCATAATGTACCCTGGAGGTTTTCCATTGCAGTATATCTATCATGTAGTTAAAAGTTGAAATGTTAAGATGAGTACTTTGTTCCAGCAAAAATAAGCCATCAATCTTTTCTGCAAAAGAAGAAAAAATCCTCTCTCAGATAATAGTCAGAGGATGCATTCTCAAAGATCAGACTTGACCATATGAAACCTCTCATATTAGTAAAGAAAAGCCAGCTCTCAGAGTAAATTTTTTTTAACATCCTTCAGTATGAAGATGGTAAAGGAAGTTTATCTTGTTAAACCATGTTCAAACAACATGCAGAAGCAGTGTCACTATGGTCCCCATGAAGCTGTATAATAAAAGTCACAGAGCAAAGAAGAAATCCAGTAAATAATGTATATGCAGTCATACTACATTGGCAGTTGTTAAATCTTGAACTGTTTCCAGCTTACAGGCCAGTGTCTGTGTAAGGTAGGCTATGGTGGGAAACGCTGCAATGAATGTGAGGAAAACTACTTTGGCAATCCCCAGAAGCACTGCATTTGTAAGTATTATAACTGGGCTAGAAACTGCCTCAAAATAAATGTTTGTGCCTTTATTCATAGACGAGACAAAACTTATATCCAGAGAAACAGATACATTTCAGTGTATGAAATGATTAAGTTGTTTATATTGTTTGTCAGTGTTGTTCCTTCTGCAGTTTTGGTGGAACCATGGAATAATCAAGAGCTGAAGAAAAGCCATTAGACTTCCCCTGATGTGAAGGCCATCCCCTTCACTTTGACTTGAACGTTGGTTTCATTCTCTGATATTTAGAAATGGGCTGTGCTAGCTGAAGGCTGCAGAATGAGTATGTAGTTCAGCTCTCAGCACACAGCTCCCCAGCCCAGGGAGCACTGGGATGAGGTATCAGAAGGGATTTATCTCACCTGACATTAGCTGTTCCAAAGCCTAGTCTGACCTAGTCTGAGCTCCTCTGATCAGTGGTGAATTTTCCAGGCAGTGCAGGTAGATAAGCGTCTCCAAAGACTATTTTTTGTCCAGCTTTTGCTGTTCTGATTATTAGAAAAGTGTTCTTCACTGAGAGAGTGAAACAGGCTCCCCAGGGCAGTGGTCACAGCCCCAACCTGCCAGAGTTCAAGGAGTTTGGACAATACTCTCAGGCATAGGGTTTGAATTTTAGGTGATGCTGTGTTGGACTTGATGATCCTTGTGAGTCCCTTCCAACCTGGAATGCAGTATGATTCTATGAGTACCGATTTAGATTGATTTTTAGGTGCACCTGCTTCTCTTCTTTGCCAGTGAAGGAGCCTAGATGATTGACACACGATACATGGTGGCCTTTGGGTGGCTGAAGTTAGCTAGCATCTGTTTTTCCCTTTAGTGTAAAAGAACAGGGAAGCAGTGCTAGAATAGCAGAGTTGGGCACAGTGGGGGAACACTCCAACTTGTTCCAAGTCAAAAGCTCTAGTAGAAACCTATCAAGAAAAATAAACCCCATACATCAGAGTCCCACCCAGCAAGGTAATGTTGTCCCTTGGCAGATCCAGCCAAGCGGGCTCAAAGAGCAGCAAAGAAAACCAGTTTCCATTTATTGCGTTAAAATTCATGATTGTGCCTTCTGTATGCCTTACTCCTGCAGAAAAGGAACTGCAATATTGCATATAACTTGCTGTCCCTTTCTTGCAGCATGCAACTGTAACCCAGAGGGAACCAGCTGGCCTCGGTGTGACAAAGCCACTGGTGTGTGTAACTGCCGTGCTGGTGTCACTGGGCGGTTCTGCGACCAGTGTGGCCGTGGCTTCGAGAAAGACTTTCCCTCTTGCCGTCACTGTCACCTTTGTTTTGATGAGTGGGACACTGAAATTACTGCCCTCGCCCAGACTGCTCAAGGGTTAATGAGGTTTGCTGCAAGCCTAGAAGATAAAGGAGGACGGATGCCCAGCTGTGACATGCGATTCAAAGCCTTTGAAGATGCCATTTCTGAAGTTGAAAGAATTTTGAAACGTCCTGTTTTTTCATGGGAGGCACTCTCAAGCATCAAGGATTTTCATGGCTATCTTCAGTAAGGGCTCCGCTGCCCTGCTAAAATCCCTTGGCTGACAAAGCAGTCTTCCCCCAGGCTTTCCCCATGCCCTACTCTTCAAATCCCTCTTCTAATCAGAAAAAGATGCTGGAGCGCTGATCTTCTGCTTTCAGTAGATCCATGAACAAAATAACCTATACAGATATACTGAGAGATATATGTATGTGTCCCTGTTTATTGGAGGGAAATTGGACTAGGTGCCCTTTAAAGGCCTCTTCCAATTTAGGATTCTATGATTCTGTTCTCTGATTATTTCACATATGGCTCCCCTAAAGCATATAAGTAAATGTTGGAATTTCCCTGTTCCTAACGTTTTCCTAAGTCATTACAAGTAAATGTTGCTGCTCATTTAGAAATTTATCTCTTGTCCTCTAAAATAGTGTGTACCTCAATTGTTTAAGAGCAATTCAGTCTGACTTCTGCATAACTGTCACTTCTCTTGTAGACAACAAATTACACAAATGGGTCCGATTCGTAGTATGCCATATGAATTTCCTGACCTCACTGAGAACATTGAAGACATTGGTGAAGAAGCTGATCGTGTCTATGAACTTCTACAACAGAAATTAGATCTGCATCGCACTTTTCATTACTTGAGCCTCAAAGGTAAGGCAGCCAGTACTGAAACAGATGAACGTATGCCATGAAATTTCACAATGTTTTTCTCACTATTGAGCCATGCAACATTTCAAAGATCCTTAGATTTTAGTTCCATGTGGTATTACAAAAATCCAAATACTATAAAGTTTATTATAGTAACTTTCCAAACTCCATTTTGTTTTAAAATGCTTTGATTTCCAGCATCCTACATTTCAGATGCAGATATATGCATGATCATATCAGTCAAAAATCTCATTTTTGTTTCCATCAGGATTTAAAGGCCACCCAGTTTCGCTTTATAGACACTCAGATCATACAGTAGAAAAGGATATTTCCCCTGTTTCTGACTCCTCTTGCTCTTAGCAATACTTAAAAAATGTTGTGCAGCAATGGTTTGTTTAATTAAAGCAGAGAGTCGTAGAACAACTTCTCAGTGTTCCCATGAGAAAATACATGACTTTATGTGGTAAGGAGCTGGCTCTCCATCATCACAAAATGTGAAAACAGAACTGAGTTCCTTGGCATTTTTTAAATAATTACACTGTCTGTGCCTGAGCTAAGTATAGTCTCCATCAGCTGCTAATGGCAATAATAACAATGTCACAGGCTTCATGAATTCTGGAAAAAGACAGGAACGTATGATTCAGGGATCTTGATTAGATACTAACTAGATCCACAACAGCAGGAGACTCTCAGCAGTATACACTCCACCATCTGACTAGAGAGGTGGCTGCTAAGGTATGAACCCCCAGATGTTACAGTGAGCACAGAAAATAGAATTTAAAGGCAGTGCAAACCCACTTTGAGATCTTGCATGTTTTGTACAATCAAGAAGAAGACTGGACTAAACAGGACTGAAAAAATGAAGGGAAGATCAATGGTATATAAAGCCAAGGGAAAGGAAAAGGGATAAGAGGGATTAATTAAGATTTAAGGTTTCTTTGCACTGTTATACTTGGCAGTGCCTGGGGGACCAGTCTTCTACTCAAGTCCCACGTATGCAGTCAGCACAGCCATCACAGTCACCACGTCCTAATTCAACTGGGTCTTGTGCTGACTCTGAGAAGGCAGGAAGGCAAAGATACAATAAATCCCAGGGAGCTCAGTGGATGCGCAGCTGAACCATCTGCGGTGCTCTCTGGTCACATTCCAAGGCTTTTTCATCTTTTGGCCTCTGGGGGCAAATAAACAGCCCTATAAAAAGCACACAGGGGTATGGGGAGGGGAAGACCTTGAATTTAAGCTGAATTGTTGGTCAGGGCCACAAATATTCATTGGTGCTGCTACCAAGCATCTAGCAGGACAGAAATAACATTTCCCTCAAGAAAGCCAGCTTCCCCAGTGCCTGGGAGAAAGCCTGGTTCCCTCATCCCTTCATCATTTCAGGACGATTCAGGCTATGGCCCTGTCTGCTTTTTTTCTCATGCTTTTTTGTTGGCCCAAGGAAGTGGGACAGAGCAGGATGGAAGATATGCCTATCTAGGGGACATTTGACACCTGTGCCCCAGGCACATGTGGGGAAATGGGCTCCTGCCTACCTCTCTTTGTAGAGGTTCAAGTGAAATGAGAGTTCAGGACTTTTCTTGAACCACCTCATGGGCATATACTCAGCTGCCTGAGTTGGAAATGTCAACAGTTAATAATGATTGAACTCCCTGGAAAAAGAAAAAAAAGACACGAGTGTCCTAACAAGAATTCTTGCAGTTTATGAAATCTCATTAAATTACCTCTTTCCAGTCTTGTTCCCTGGTTTTGCAGCCACTGTGGCATTGTAATGTGATGAGCCCGGATTCCTGAGCTGTAAATCAAGTCTGTGCTAAGAAACTGTGTTTAACATAAAGGAACTTTGGAATCCCTACAGCTCCATCACAAACCAAGCATAAAAAATGTGTTTGGGCCATTTAACGAAGAGTTGAACCACTGTAAAATATTTCTGCAATGGAATTATTGCCTCTTGCTTAGAGCAGCCTCTTGCCAGGTACTTTGTATTAGAATCTAGCTTTAAACTGTACATTGTTTCCAAGAGGTACAAAATAAAACAAATAGCCTAAGTTCCATACAACTACACATCATTCTGCTTCAGCCAAAGCAAGACCAAGAGCTTTAGAGCCTGGTAAAAAACAGGCAGGACCTGAAGAGAGTGTTCTCATTGACTTCAACCAGTAACTGAGTTGTTACCAGCCCAGTGAGATGTTAATCAATGACCTCTAATGCTTTTGCACTAACAAAACATCAGTTCTGGATCATTGCACATACTTCTGCGTGACAATTTGGGGAAAACTTTGGGTTCCCTGGAGATCTGACAGCAGTAACTTTAAATTGCGTGTTTTGCAAAAAGCCTGATTCGTTTCTTTAGGCTATTCAACTGGGGAAAAAAATATATATATATATATTCTCCATGGTTTTGAGTCTCTACTTGAGGAAAAGCTTACATTAAGCAAACAAGAAAGCATTCGTTGCCTGCTCTAAAGGCTTATCATGGAAATGCTTTCTTTCTTTTCAGTACATCAACTCTGAACTTGTATTTCTCCAGAGCCAAAGTAATACATTTCCATTTATAATCTAAATTTTGGCCGAGAAGACTTTAACTTTTGGGTACCATGCTGAAAATGGGGAGGACAAATGCTTCCTTGAGCCACAGTCACAGAGATTATCATTTCAATTTACAAGTGGTGTGAACAGATTTCCTGCCTAAACTTCAGTTCTGAGGAATAACATAGGATCCACTCCATTTTCATCTACTGTAGCAAGTGTTATGCGTATCGATAACTATCCCTGTTTTGGTATTTGTCTGAGTAAAGGATTAGAAAACTTGAATGAAGAAATGGCAGTTTCTGTCCATCCCTCCCACCCAACTTCAATCACCACAAGCAGACCTGTCACTCACCATTGCTCCAGCACTCAAGTAAATACATGAATAAAATCAAATGCAATCAGTTGGTACTCAACGCTATTTCTGTTGCTGCAGAGGCCATCAACAACATTAGGAAACACTCTGAAGTATCATTCCTGGCAGAACAGAAAGCTCGTGAGACAGCCCCTGTGGTAAGGCACTCGGAGCACACAAGGCAGAGCATGCTCACTGTGATGCACAAGTGGGCCTGGGAAGGGAGCAGAGTGCTGGAGCAGCTCAAACTGGTCAAGATCCCTGGCATTCAACACTTGGTTGAAAAGGTAGGTGCTGGGGGTTTGTAATGGGAACTAAATAAAATCTTCCTTTTTATGCCACTAGTCTTTTTTATTTTAAAAGAATAATTACATGCATTTTAAATCTGGAGAAGGACACTTCCCTGGCACAGACCTGCCATCATGTCAGGCACAGCTGCAATTCCCAGCTGTGGTAGTGTGGTCACTAACACCCTTCTGGCAGCCATTGTTCCCAGGGCAGGCACAGCACCAGGAAATGTTCAAGCACTTTCCAGTCTGAAGGGGGCTTCAGGGTAAATTCAGAAAGATTAACCCCAACCTCCTCTATCAGTGGCTTAACCTAAGCAGAGCAACCCATGAGTGGATGAGAACTGTTTGCATGTCCTCTGTAGCACCTGTAGAACAGGAAGGGACAAGAACTTTGTCCCTAGCACTGCCAGTTCTAGAACAGAACATCCATCTTGGCCTTTAGTCTCAACATCTGTGTCAAAGTGAGTAGAGTCTTAGGCATGCTACTGTGTTTTGGAGAAATTATCTGGGTCCTTCAGAACCAACTGGATAGACTTGGATGCTCCTTGGGCTCGATACAGCATGAGAACAGTTTCAACCTTTTGCCACAGAGTAAAACAAAGGTCTGTGAGTAACACATAGAGCTCAACAGATGGCTGCTGGAAGGAGAGGTTTAGAGCCATGAGCTGCCATTGCATCCTTCAAGTCAGGGAAAGGGATCCTTTCACTGGCAGTGATCTCATCTTTGGAGATATCCTGACTAGGTCTCTTTGGGAAAATCCCATGCATTGTCCAACATCCTTCCACCAGAAGTGTATCTCAGATACCCAGAGAAGTCCTGACAAAATGTTTTCCTTATTGCAGATCTGCGGGGCGCCAGGAAACCATTCCTGTGCTGCAGCAGCCTGTGGGGGAGGCCCAAACTGCAGCGGAGCTCTTCCTCTCTCCTCTAGTGCATTCAGGAAAGCTGAGGAGACTGCTGTCCTGCTAACTAACTTGACTACTCAGCTACAGGACCCTGAGAATCAAGTATGTGTATCAAAATTACATTTGTTCAGTGCAATGCATGGAGGATGGGAAACTGGGCAATCTATTCCTGGGAAACACCGTTCATGAGAAGTGTCTCAGCTGTAAGTCAACAGTTATGCTAAAGCCCTCAGTACCAGGGAGTTGCTTCCCATGGCACTGCTGCCTTTGCGAAGCAGGCTCTTCCTCTTCTCTCCCTGGATACTGTTTTATATTAAGGAGTAAAAGCTATTATAGCATAGACTTGCAAATTAGAGAAGCGCAGCTTGCTTCCCAAAGTCAGAGGGAAAGATAAGGGTGGGGTCGTGCCCCCACCTTCATAGGGATATTGTTGGCTATATCACAGCTAGTCATCTGCACTCCTTATGCAGTAAGTGGAAGGAGTCAGGCAGCTCCAGCTTCATTTTATCCAGCCTAGCTATTTGTCTCAGGAATACATATGAATTACTTGGAGGTGCTTTTTTTCTTTTTTTCTTTTTTCTTTTTTTTTTTTTTTCCCCCACATTGCATGAACAGCTGGCTTAGATTTGGATAGCTGACTTGTAGATAGCTAAAATGAACAGAGATGAAGATGAAGTAGCAAGCCCCAAATCTACAAAAACTCATTTGCTCCTTGGGCAAAGAGCAGTGAGTGACCTGGTGATGGACTCCATCCTTACGCCACAGACATGATGCAGTGCCAGGAGTATTACAGTCTACTCCCACCAAGGGACAGTGCCTCTAACCATGCCTTCCTCACAGCTGCCAAGGTCTCATGGGTCATGGTGTCCTGTACCAATGGACATGGTGACATTAGGTTAATATTATCTATATTGTCACTGAGAAAGATTCAAATGGTAGTATTTGCCAGCAGCCCAAGAATGGACCACGCTTATCCCATTAAAATCGCTGTGCATACCATGAAGATCAATGTATACAATTTTATGTTACTTTTATATTTACCATTAAGGAATTTTTGCAGATAACTTCAAGCCAAATATTTTCTACCCCCTGTAATGTTTATATGGGCATCAAGTATTCAGCTGTTCCAATTTACAGCAGAGGAGCAGTGAAAATAACTCAAGGAAAGTGTGGCCAACACAACATGTGCAAAGGAAGCAAAACAGACAAATCCCAAAACCACAGTTTGTTCTCATTAACAATCAGAGAAAATGCCTGTGACACTGATAGGCAAAAGCCATTTTCCAATAGAAACATCTTTCTGCAGTGGCTTTGTCCCCTCCCTGCATGGTGCCTGGGCATCCATTTCCTCCTTTTAGAATCCACACCACACTACTGCACAGTTAGCGGGTGTAGAAATGAGCAGTCAGGAGACTCTGAGGCCCCCAGTCATGCAGGGACAACAGGAATGGCCCTCCTGCAGATGTTGCCAAAGTAGAAACATCATTGTTTTTCTTGCTGCCTGGGGAAACAGGGAATTTCTTCCATCTGTACCTGAGCATTTCCTTAGAGCAAAGCACAACTCCCAGAAGAGCAAAATACTATTGGAGTTTGATAATTAAATTTAAGCACTAAGTTAAATAATCACATATATTAAATTAATTGCAAAATTTAACTTTTAAAGACAAGTATTAATTTCTAGCTTTCTTGTACTTTTAAAAAGTGCATTTTAATATAACTCCAGCATAGAAAGGCAAATTAAATTATGTAATGAATCAGATAAATGACATATCACAACATCTCATCAGAAAGCAAGTCAGTGCTTTTTCTTTAGAAATGGTTTGGTGATGGTTGCACAAAGGAAAAAAATACTTGATTTAGGCTAGACAAAGGCCATTATGTAACAACTTCAGGAGCTCCCCAAAGCAGTCTCCTACTACAGGTGTTTCAAAGCCATGCCAAGTGACCCCACTTGGGGCTCACAGTGTGAGAGCTCACCTTGCCTAGCAATGAATACAGAAAACACCACTGCTGTTTCTCATAGTATCTCCAGGTTGAAAGCATCAGAAAAATGGCAGAAGACACCAAGCTGAAAGGCTCACACTTCAATGGGGAACTAGAGAAAGCTAAGAACCAGATTAAAGTTGAACGAGAAGTCACAAAGGAATTTATCAGAAAAGTGAAAAACTTCTTGTCAGGTAAATATGCAAGGAAAGTTCTTTCTGACTCATTTTTCCTTAGTGTGTATTCAAGTGTGCTATAACAATAGATGGCTAGAAAGTGATTGAGCTGCATACATATCAGATTTCTTGCCCCCTCCAGATCTGTGCATTTTTTTTCAATTTCTTTCTCTCTAGTATTTCTTTCTCCTAGAGGACAGCATTTTCTATTATTTTTGTCATAGATTTGCCACGTTCTAATTGTCATATTTTCTTAATTTGCCTAAATTGAAGTAGGCAAGTAATTCCCTCAGTTCCTGGGTTATTTGAGTAAAGGGCTACTAATATAATTTCATACAATGTATGACGTCCAGGCATATTCAGTGCATCCTCAAATTGTTATTCCACCCCCTTCTTCCCGGCCCATAGGGGCTCTCTGTAGGGAGCGTGGGAATTAGGACACAAAGTGACAAACTGCTCCATCCTCTAAAGCAGTAACTCGAGGAATCAAAGGATTCTGGTAGAACTTCAGCACTCATAAAAAATAACAAAACAATATATGCCCTAAAACCTTTTCCACCCTCTCAATTGCAGAGATGTTTTGTTGCCTGTTAGTTTTTGTTTTTTTAATCAGATGCATATAAAAGGGACTTGAAATACATTCGTATTTTCTGTAATCTCTTGCATGTAGCTGATCTGCTCATTCCCTAAGGACTGCATGCTGGCAATCCTTTGGCATTCACGCCTCTACATCCAAACAGCAGTGAGTGCTGAGGGCTCTCTTTGTTAAGGAATATTTAAGGTATTTTACAGAATGTGAAGAAAAATGTCAGTCCTCAATGTTCTCATATTTTTGTTTGGTAGCAATTGACAACATCATCCTTGGCCTTCTTTTATGCGTTCTTAGAAGACATATGGCATTTACTAATCATTGCAAATGCATTTCTTCATGAATTTTTTGTTAGTAAATTGAAGTTTATGCACCGTGGCGGATCAAATGGATACAGTGACATCAAATCTACTGTACCGTACACTGACTCGCATGGCAGTTCTAGATGAATGCATTTTGACAGAAGACAGCTCTCTGAAATGCACAGCTGTTTGCACTTGTATTTAATTCTCCATCAGTTACTTTGGAGCATTAGCACAAACACATAATATGTTTCAACTGCACTATCACCCAAGGTTTTGTCCACAAAGGGAAGTGAGTAGAAAAAAGATGTGATGATGAGACATGGCAAAGCGTTGGCTCCTCTGACCCAGTGTACCTGCCCCTCTTAGCACTGCTAATACTGCAATGGGAGTACTTGGAAGAGGAGTTGATAAAATATGTTTTTCTCACTCTGAATTCCCACCCTATCTCAGCCTGGCCCAAATCCCTCTCTGCAGCTTAGCCTTCCTCATTAACCTGTGAAGGAACCTCTTTCTGAGCACTGTGGCAGCTCTAGGGAATGGATTACCCCCATCAGCTGGCTTGGAAAGTCTCACTCACAGCCTGGTCTCCCCAGTGCCTCTTTGATCTGGGGGCCAAGGGAGAAATGGGCTCTGACACATCTGGCTGCGTGGTGCACCAACTTAAAGCCTTCTGTGCGTTCAGTTCTGCATCAGAATTTTAATAACCTAGTTCAAAGTGAGTTCAAATCCTCAGTTCAGCCAGCTCTGACAACACTAACAGCACTACCTGGAAGCATAATATTAATTCACAAAATGTTGGAGGTAATTCTCTTACCCCCTCGCTGTGCTTGTCAGCTTTATTCTGCCGCACAGCTCGATGTCTAGGCAACCATAACGATCCTTTCCATTTGCTGGGAGAAAGCATGCACTTCAGAACGTCTCAAGCTCAATTTCTGTTGCAGATGAGAGTGTGCCTCCAGAAGACATCGAGCAGGTGGCAAGTTATGTCCTGCAGATAAACCTTCCCCTGACTCCAAGAAAACTAACAAGCATGCTTGGTAAAATCAGAAGCATTATGGCCCACTGTGAGAGCTACAAACTGAACGCAAATAAGAGAAACAGGAAAAGGGAAGTGGCTCAGACACTGCTGGTGGAGGCATGGGCTGCCGAGTGAGTAAGCTGTTCCCTTAACAATGTGCAAACTCCAGCTGGGATGGCACTATGGGCGGTAGCACAGTCCCTACCCCAGACACTGAGTGTCTAGGAACTCTGGAGGGAAAGCTCAGATTTCAGACTGCTGTTTTCCAGCAGTGAGCAGCCACAGTGGCCTAGGCTGCAGGATCTGACGTACTACAAGAGGTGGTAGCTGCCACCAGCTCCTGGTCTTGCTGGCTGAACACAAAAGACCAAGGGAGCTAGCTGCTTCCATGTGGGACCTGGGGCAGCATCGTATCTCGTTCCATGAGAGATTTAAACATGGGTGAGCAAGAACCAGCCAAAACTGAGGAAGAAGAAAGTATGTTCACCTCATAAATGAGCATTCCTTGCCAGCACTGCTCTGCCAGGCAGCTCGCAGCATCCATCCTCTCCTTCAGCACAACAGTTGGTGCTCTCCCACACACAAGGCCACTACCTTGTGGTGTGTTTTGCTTTTATGAACCACACTTTTAGGTTGTTGTCGACTTGAGGGAACATTTCTACATGTGAGCACGGGTGCATTTGAAATGTGTTTGCTCTGCTCTCAACAGCACAATACTACATGCACTTTCTATTTTTCCATTTTAGCAAAGCAGCTAAAGCTCTTCCCCCTGTGGACAAAATTAATGACGAACTAAAAAATGTTGTGAGCTCCCAAGGACACTCCAAAAATACCCTCATGAAGTTAAATGAAGAGATACAAGGAATCAAAGCACAAATCTCACAGGTATCTTGCTGTAAAGCTTTTAATGTATGATTGAGCTTATCCCAGTTTTTCCTTAATGTAACTGTGAATTAAAATCAAAATATGTCTCAGATACAATACAAATTCCATAACATGTAAGGGGCTCCTCTTGTCTGTCAGTTGCTATTCATCTCCTTCATTACCAAGCTCTGCAGGTGGGATGGACAAGGCACGAGAAACCACAACCTCCAACTGTTCTTTTCCAGGCTGGGAACCAAATGAACAAGACAAGCAATGAACTCAATGACTTTTCAGCAAAACAGTCCAATTTGGAAGATGAAATTACCACACTGCAGATGAAAATGCTGATGAACAAAAATCAAGCTACAAATGTGAGAGCAGGGGCAGAAGCAACATACAAGCAAGCTCAGAAAATTGATAACGTAAGCCTTTCTGTCTCACATGAAAGGAAAAAACATTCCTTCTATGTTTGATACTGTTATTGATTCAGAAGTGTAATTGTGTTAGCCCATTTTCCTCAAAACTCTTTTAAGTTTTCCTTATGCTACGCCATGTATAATTCCCTAGGTTATGTATAATTTCTGTTTTATTTTAAAGTTTCTAACAGCCAGCACTTCAATTTGCTTGAATGAAAGAAAACATACACATTTCACTGGCTACTCCATGACATTTTTCCTTGCACTGTGTATAAGACTCAGAGTCACCATGGGCACCAGCAAACACAACAGAGCAAATCACAAAACCAGATATTGAAATATGTGAGCGATGGAAGCACTCTGTCCACTCGTCTCGTGCTGTTCACCATTAGAGAAAAACCTGGTGGGAGTTCTGTGGAGGCTGGGGTTGGCTGGGTGCTTTTCAATAGTTCCAGTTTCTTGAGAATGCTCTGAGGCAGCTGGAAATTTGCTAAAATGCTGTGTGAAGAGAACCAGACACCCATGGCTCCAAAGGCAGAGCATGACTGAGCATCCAGGTTGTAAGAAACCGATGTAGAAATCCAAACTGCAGCCTCCTAGGCACCCCAAATCAGCACAAAATGGAAGTAGCCAGTAAATATTCCAGTGAAAAAATGTTTTCAAAAATGATATTATAGGTAATGCATTACATATGAATCAAGCCTCATAGCAAAAATGAAATATATAGAAAAGCCCTATCAAAAGAAATAAAAACAGCATACATAAGTTCTAAAAATCTTTAACTGTTTTTTTCTTTACATCTTCATCCTCACTGACACTCCAGATTCTTCCGTGGGCAGTTTGTTTCATCAATTTATACTTGGCTTTGCAGAGCACTCTTCAGTGTGCACTTATGATGGATTGTTTTAAGGTTTAAAAGATTGAAAGATTTTAAGCTTGGTTCAAACAGATGGTTTTTCTACACTTTTTTTTTTTAAATACCCTTTGGTATGCCAGGTTAATTATAAGATGTTCCTAAACTAAGTAATGGGGTTTCGTTACAGGAATTCACTGACATTAAAAGGAAGTACACCATTCTTCAAGACAAGCTGAAAGCAAAAGGATCTCCAAAAGTAACTCTAGAGAAAGTGAAGCAGCTGAAGGAAGAAGCAGAAAAACTGGCTGAAGAGACTGAAAAAAAAATTAGAAGAATAACAGGTGATGTTCTCCTATAGCAAGCAGAAGAAATTGTGGAAATTAAACTGGAAGCCTTTCCCACTGATGTTAGCAGGCCAGGTTCACCTGAAATTGGGTTTAAAATAGTTAAACTAGTGAAAATCACTGCTTGAACCTTCACTAACAGTTTCCCAGTAGTTGAATTGGTTTGAGCAGTGGGTTTTTTTTTTGTTTGTTTTGTGTTGTTTTTTGACATATGTTGGTTGCAATAAGCAGAGGTCAAGAAGTGTCCATAGTGAGACTTGCAGTGATTTGATGCAGGCAGAGTAAAAGCAGGATGTGCAAAATCTGTGCAGCCTGTTTCAGGTTCTCAGAGACGGGCTTTAAAACTGTAGCTGCAGATGTAGCCAGGAGCTTTGATTTGGGTATTTGGACTTTTCATCTTTCCTCTGCACTCTGCCTTTTCTTACACTACCTGGATGACAACTTGTGTTACCAAGAGATGCAGGTAGATGTTTTTCCATCAAAAGAGAAGGTGCACATCCACATGCAGGGAGGCTGCAGGGCAAACTTCCAGTACAGCTCACATAATTGCACTCAGAGGAGCTAATTCTGCATGTAGTGAAGGTCTGGGCACCCCCACTGGGAATTCTTGGGCATAGGATGCTGTTCAGTATCCAAAACTGCCATGTAATGTCAGCAGAACTGAAGCAGAAATTGCATCCCAGAAGCAAATCTTTCAAGACAGGAGCCAAATAAATATTTTGAGCAGGCATTTTGAAAAGAAGTATTGAGAGAATTTCAGTCTTTCCAAACGCCCATGCTTTGGGAACAGGCAGCAAATAGGGTGCCATTATTTTCTCACTGGTTTATCTTCACAGGTACTAGGAAAATACTTCAGTAAATGAAGAAGACCTAAGCCCATTACATTCAAATTTTCTAGGCTTTACACACATTAGTAGCTGCAGTGCCCCTCTAAATGTTTTCAATTAAACCAGCTGCTTTAAGAGCTCTGTGTCCTGCTCCATCATAGCTGACAGACAAAAGCACATGCTGAGAAATGAACTGTTTTAAAGCTGTCATGTTTTTCTCACTGTCTAGAAGCCAGGCTTTTCCCCCCAGTTGCATATATAACATTCTCCATTTGAAATGGGCTTATTGCCTCCATAACTGCTGGAAAAAGGAACACTGTTAATCCCTGGATTTTGCTTACACAACACATAAGTGCATTGCTGCATGTGACTTTACTCTTGCAGATTTGGAGAAGAAGCTTCAGGACCTGAATCAAACCAAGCAAGACAAGGCGGAGCAACTCAGACAATTAGAGGAACAAGTGATAGCCATTAAAAATGAAATCACAGAGCAGGAAAGCAAGTACTCAACGTGCAAAAGCTAAGGGCTGGGCAGGTAAAGTGCAGCAGAGGCCTCTGTGTATACCACCTCACGAGCACAGGGTGGCTGTCCTCCGTATGTAAGTCTGAAGGTGTGTACAGAATTTTGGTGTGGGGCATAATGTAACTTTCTCTTGGTTTTTAGTCTGAGTTTATATGGAACATGAACAACTTTTAATAAACTTTTAATAGAACACCCAACTAAGTAATCAGGATACAGTCCTGAGGGGAACTCAAAATTCACAGCTGCCCACAGCCTGTGACTTCTCACTGCAGGGGCTGGAAATCATAGAATCATTAAGTTGGAAAAGACCACTAAGATCATCCAGTCCAGCCATTGACCCACTCCCACTGTGCCCACTAAGCCATGTCCCACAGTGCCATGTCTCCATGTTTCTTGAGTGCCTCCAGGGACAGTGACTCCACCACTTCTCTGGGCAGCCTGTGCCAATGTCTTACCAGGGAAGAGGCAGAGCCGGTGTCCCTGGAGGCGTAAAGAAACATTTAGATGTTGTATTTAGTAGGGAGATATTGGTGGTAGGTGGACAGTTGGACTGGATGATCTTGGAAGTCTTTTCCATCCCTGGTGATTCTATGATGTTAAGATGTGTGGACTAAGAAGGTTGAAAAAGGACGATTTGTAAGACATCACCAGACAGCTGCCTCAGAGATGGCTCCCAGCACTCTCAGTTATGTTGCTGAACCCTCCAAGTGCCTGGGGCTGCCTGCAGACCAGGGCAGAGCCTTGCTGAGACAGAGCAGGGGGCCACCTGACCCTCGGGGGAATCCAGAACCACACCGGACCACCAGGAGAGGTGGGTAACAGGCAGCAAAGCCCCCAGTTGCCCGCTGGATGGCAGTGCACAGATGTTTAACACAGAAATCGACTCTGAAATCACAGCAGCACCTTTTTTGTGTGTTCCTAAGGGGTGGCCCACGTTTTTCATTAACACGCTCTCCAGCTTGAGAACGGCCCCAGCATTTCAGCCTAAGCCGTGGAGCTGAAGGCTGCACACTCTGAAGAAGTTTCTCAGCAATTCCCCTACATGTGGTGCTTTACAGCAGCCAGGTTTTGCACAGCAGCTCCTTGCAGCCATACAAAACACAGGATTCATCCTAAGTTTTAGTTTAGAATTTGTTTCTAATATTAGACAGGAGTTAGATAAAGGCTACAGGAAGGGTATAGTGTTAGAAAGGCCAAAGGCCTCTGCTTCAAAATCTCACCCTTGGTACTCCTTGGTACTCCAGAGCATCTCCAGCTTTCCCTCAATAAAAATGGCCATGCCCACCTGCACTGCCCCACAGGGAGCACGCACTCAGCACTCATCGTGGGCTGTGTGTGTGCTGTGAGGAGCCGGGCACCGCCTCCATCAGTCCTGAGGCAGCCCGGTGCCAGCAGCGCACCTACAACAGGCCTCACGTGAGAGCCTGCCTTGCGTTCACCCAAGGAGATGTAACCTCTGCAGTTACTGGAGTTAAAAGCATCTGTACCTGGTGGGGGGCTTGGATAGGAACAGCTGGCACAGAGATCTCAGTGTTGTTCCTGTGACTGACCAGCTGCACAGCAGGCAGAGTGCCACATACATTGCAGCTCCTGCTGTACAACTGTAACTTTGATGTGACCTGGCAAAGGCACGTGCAGGCTGGGTGCACAGAATTTGCATTTTACCTTTTCCTGAATTTTAGCACTTCAAAAAAATCACCTGTGAGAGGCAATAAAGCAAGCCTGGAGATGAGATGGATCCATGGGAGGAAACTTTTTAAAGTGTTTTTGTGAAGTCAGTCTGCGTGCACATGCTTGATCTGGATCAAACCCACTTGTTACAGTCCTCCCAACCCCACTTCTCTTTCTTGTGGAAACAAACAACATTTAATCAAAACCATGTGAAATCAAACAGATATTCAATCAAACAGGATCTTGTCAGATGTTTCTGGGCATTCAACCACAGCCGCGCTACAACAGGCGGTAAATTGGGCCTCCTTGAGGTCAGAGACATCCCTGAGCCAGGCACACATGCAGCTCCGTGGGCACACACAGTCTGGGTTAGATCCAGAGAGGGCAACAGTTCAGCAGGACCATGAAAGAGAGAAAAAAAAGGAGAAGAAAAACCTCAATAAAAATTAGAAAAATATGCCACACAAAAGAATCCAGTGGAAACACTGTTATTGCACACAGACAGGAGGGACACCGCAGAGCACCTTCTGCCCCTTACTGCTGGAGCTCACCGACTAGCAGAGTAATGCGTTTTCTAAGTAGGACAAATGCAGTTGTTGTATTGAAACTGAAGCAAAGCCACGCTGTGATTTGCATGACAGGACTGTGAAATTCTATGAGTTCCGTGAATTCAAAGACCACATTGCGAAAGAGGTTTAGAATAACAATACCTCAATACCTGCCCTGCCAGCAAAGAATGGTTTAATTTCCTGGGCATTTTTAATGAAACACAGCCATGAGCCCTTCGGTAGTGAGCCCTGTGTTATGTTCCAGACCTGGTGTTTAACCTTTAGGGCAGGCCACTTCGTATCTCTTTGTTTCTGCTTATCCATCTGTAAAACGAGAGCGAGCATATTTACCTACCCGGCAGGGTTTTGTGGGACGCAGCCCGCCGCACGTTTCCATTCAGTGACTGCAAACAGTGAGGGCAAAGTGTTCTTGAGGGACACCGGTACCTGGCAGAAATTTACGTACCGCCTGTGAGTGCACAGCACACCGCGTGTGCAGAACTCAGGACCCGTCTCAGCACACCGAGCCCACAGGATCCTCCATTTCCAGCCTCACTCGCAGCAGGAGGACAAACGCTGCAGCTTCAGCCTGCCAGCAGAGCTCCCGCTGCACTAGCAAATCGGTCTGCTCTCCTCAAACCGTCCCTTCACCACCATCCCGGTGCTGTGTGTCTGGAGCTGGGGAGAGGCAGCCGGCGGCCTCTCCTCGTGCTTCGTGGCCACCGAGCACTGCACGATATTAGCTGTCCCATGGGCGGCCAGCACCTTGCCCGGCCTCGGACGGCGGGCAGCGCGCAGGTCGGTCTCCAAGCCCATTCCCACACGGTTTCTTCGCCGATAACATCTCTGGCGGGCGTCGCCCCGTCGGGTACGCTCATCCCCACACCGGAGCACGCGACGCACCGCGATGCCCCTCTCCTTCGCCGCCTCCTCCCCGGCCATACCGCTGCGGCGGGGCCCCTCGTTGGGAGGGGCCGTCCTAGGCCCGCCCCGCCGTCGGGCCGGGAGCGCCGTGCAGCCGGGCCCGGCCCGGCCCCGCGGGGGTGGCGGGGCGGAGGGGGAGGGCCGGGGGCGCCCGGCGGCGCGGAGCCGCTCCCCGAGAGCCGCGTGGAGCAGCAGCGCCTGCGTGCAGCGGCGGCTCTGAGGCCGTCGGCGGCGCGGAGCTTCCGGAGCGGGGGTCTCGTCCCGTCCCGTCCAGACCCGTCCCGTCCCGCCGCTCGCCATGGGCCGCCTCCCGCTCTACCTCTGCTGCTGCCTCGGTAGCTCTCGCCCGGCCCCGCTCCCTCCTATTCGCGTTCCCGCCGCCGTCGGGGCGCGGGGAGCCCCGGTCCGGCGCGGGGGGGGGGCTGAGCTGGGCTCCTTCTGACGGCGGTGCCCCCTTCTCTCTCTTCTCTCCCGCAGCGCTCCGGGTCGCGGTGGCTCAGGAGCCCGAGTACAGCTACGGCTGCGCCGAGGGCAGCTGCTACCCCGCCACCGGCGACCTCCTCATCGGCCGCGCCGCCCGCCTCTCCGCCTCCTCGACGTGCGGCCTCCGCCAGCCAGAGCCCTACTGCATCGTCAGCCACCTCCAGGTGAGCGGCGCCGTGCAGAGCCCAGTGGGGAGCAGCGGGACCGGGGAGCCCCGCGCCGTCGGAGCCCGTTGCGAGGCGGCCCCGTGCCGTGAGGCGAGTCGGTGAGACGGAACGGGCCGCCGTGAGTTCCGTCAGTGCTTTTCCTTTATTTCAGCCTTGCACGCAGCCGTCTAGACAGCTTCCTGATTGCAAGTGGTCTGTAGTGCTCGGCCGCTGCGCCCGTAACATAATTATATTTGTATGGGCTGCGACGGACGGGACGCGAGTGGGGCTGTCGGCTTCATCTGTGGGAAACACAAAGGCCGTTGCTGCTTAAGCTTAAAAGCTCTGCGTTCAGCGGAGATGGAGGATAGGGATGGAATTTCGATAATCGGCAGCTCGGTTATACGGAAAGTAAGGAGATAGCCCCGGGGCAGGGTTGCTGCAGACACAATGGGGGCAGATTCTGCCGCTCTGAAGGAGCACCGCTCCCTCCAGTGCCCGCAGTTACCCAACCTCACCCCGCAGGGTGACGCCGGGCTCAGCGTTGGGATCAGAGTCCCAGGGCATCAGCAAAAAACCCTGCTGCGGCCGAGTAACAAACGCGCTTTGTTGGCTTTTGCCATCCCCAAAATGCTGAGGTGCCGAGGTGCTCTTTATATCCAGAAACACCACTTCGGGAGTTGAGATGTGCCCGCATTACTGATGCCAGGCCCACTCCAGTGTCTGTCTGGTGTGTCTATGCCTACTTCTAAGCTCTGCCAGGCTGTGGGTGCAGGAGCATCTCCTCGTTGCCCTGGGGCTGAGCAAGACTAGTTGCTATGGGATGTGTGGCTTTGCAGCTGCTCAGGGACAGGGATGAAGTCGGTGAGATGGAAAGTTGGCTTGGCACAGACCTGGTGCCCTGGTGTGGTGAGAAGTGCTTGTCCAGCTTCCCAAGTGGCACGCTTGCACCCACTGGGTTTTTTTTGTAGACCGTGCAAGCTGGGTTTGTGGGCACAGCTTGAGATTGCAGTCTGAGGTGAAGTGCTGGTAGAAGCCTGAAAAGTTGGATTCAGAGAGGGGACACTGGTTGCTGAATGCCAGTGGGCTCTGCATGCACTGGAGATGACTCCAAATGTGAAGAACTCACATCCCCGAGTGAACTCCTAAGAGCCACGGCTGTTTCACACATACAGCTTTGTGTGCACGTTTCAGTTCAGGGATTTCTGGAGATGCTGCCTCTGGTTGGGAGCTCTTCTGCCTGCTGGCAGGGATTTCCTGAGCTTTGCAGCTTAGATAGAAAGCATACCACCCATAAAAGTACAGTTTATGGAATTCCTGGCATATTTTCCGTTTGGCGTTTTGCATCAATTTATAAAGGTAAATACACTTATCAATTAATTGAGAAACAAAGCACCACACCTTCAATGCCTCCCAAAGGCAAAATGCATGGAATGTAGTATGAATGAAAAATACTCTTATCTGCAGGAAGCAACTATTGCCCGTGGATAAAATCGGTAATGCTGGTTATCTTGTTGTTTCAGGAGGACAAAAAATGTTTCATATGCGATTCTGAGGACCCCTTCCATGACACTCTCAATCCCGACAGCCATCGCATTGAGAACGTGGTCACCACATTTGCTCCAAATCGTCTGAAGCTTTGGTGGCAATCGGAAAATGGTCTGTGGTGCGGCTGGGAGCTGGGTCTCAGGCGCTTTCCCTTTGTCTGCGGTACCTCCGTGTTTGCTGTTAGCTCAGGGCTGGTAATTACTGCTGAGGAAAGGATCACGCTGTTAGCTGAGAGCTGAGTAAAACGCTGCTTTTGTGTGTCCTGGAGTGGCTGAATATCCGTAACAAAACCCCGTGAGCCCTCCAGGAGTGTTGGAAAGAGCTCTCCCGCCCTAGCGAGAATCCTTTCCTAAAAAGAGAAGTTTCCCAGAGCGGCTCGCCTGTCTCGTGTCTGGGCAGGAGAGCAGAGCAGCCTTCCAGCAGTGCAGATCCTGGGCAGCGCTGCCAAGGAAGGGCTTCACTGCGGGGCTTCCCCGCACTGCCGGGACTGCAGGCTGCTGTCCTGCTGCCACGAGCCTGGGTTCCTGCTCTCATGTGCCAAAGGCTTACACTAATACCAGAAATGAGCCAGCAAGCTAAAAAATTCAACAAGTTGCATGTTAGTTTGGTGGCCTTTATTTATTTTTTGCCCTTCCTCTGCCCTTCTGGCTTTTATGGTTCTGCTTTTGGCATGCTTTTCTATAGAAAGCAAGGCATCTAGATTTTCATCCTGCCCTAAAGCCAGATGGACAGGATGGGATTTCTGCAAATGCGCTGGCAGGAGCTATCTGACTCTGTTAAAATAACATGGTAATATTTGTAACATTTCTGTTGCTTGGTAGAGAAAATTTTTCCCTAAGTCCTTTTTAACTGTATTTGACCATATAGATCAGACTACCGAGCCACTTGTCCTACTGATTCTCTTCTAGCATTCCAAATAATTCATGTTTTTTGCAAAGACTTGGCAGCATCCACACAGAAAAGTTCTTAGCTCATAAGGTCATGAAAATGTCCTTCAACAACGAAAAACAAATGATTCTTTCTGTCCAATTCATGTTTTTCCCCATTCAGGCATGCAACAGAAGAGTACACTGCGGTACACTGCACGTCAAGTCACAACTGGTTGAACATTTAAGCACTTTGTTGGTTTATTCTTTTCATTTTTTATCCTTCCTCCTCTCTGTAGATCTCGCTTGATTTTTTAAAATATTTCTGACTGCAGTGTGGTTGGTACCCGGCTCTTTTGGGAAGTCTTTTATATGACAATATAATATTTGCAACTTGTTGTTTCTGTACAGAGTCCTTGACCATAGGTAGTCACACTGCACCACTTGAAAAACGTTTTGCTTGTCATGATTTCCAAGCCCTTGTGACTGCAAAGCAGGGCTGGGGTGGCTGGTTTGGGAGTACATAAAAAAAGATACCGTGAAGAAACAGTTCTGTGCCCAGATGGACAAGAGAGTTCAGAGAGAGAGAAAAAAGGTGGGAAGCACTCCCCATGAGATGAGATGCTAGATGTCAGGACTGCAGAGGCTCACAGCTGGCGTGCCGCTCTGCGGCTGCAATGTGTGCAGCCTGTGGTGTCCTCACTCCTGCCAGTCTCTGAGCACTGAGCTATGGGTTGGCTGGGTTCTACAGCTACTACTGTCCCGCACCTGGTGCTGTTAGCTACATTACGGTCTGAAGTAAAGGCAGTGCAGGCTCATGCTTTGGGTACAGCGTGTTTTTGTAGGCGATGCACAATAATCCCATGTGTAATGCAGTCTTCAGCAGGTCCATAATGTCTCCTTGTAACTCATTAATGCACTATATCCCTTTTTGATGTTAGAGTCAAGTGGCAAAGAAGAGAATCCCAGTGTCACCAGAGCACAGAGCCTTGGTGAAGTATTGATGCCGAGGCTGCCAAGTGTCCTTCCTTGCTGCACAGTCCCTTTTCTCTGCTTTTGCAGGTCTGGAGAATGTGACAATCCAGCTGAACCTGGAGGCTGAGTTTCATTTCACTCATCTCATCATGACCTTCAAGGTAAGGATGCTGCAGCCTTACCTGTGGTGTGAGCTCTGAACAAAGCCCCATGCGTCTCCTAAAGACAGGGACAAGAGAGTCGTCACAGTCTTTTGGTGTTTGGGACGTGGGCTCCGTATGAGTTGGTTAGCCTGATTTTCAGATCTGTCAACCATTAACTAACTCCTGAAGTTGCTCAGCTATGACTGTGTGGCTTGTGTTGTGCTTAAACATCAAGTGTGTGAGGCTGCAGAAGGAGTTATATAAAATCCAGGTCATTTGTCTCTATGGTGGTTGTGTGTACAGATATTAGCTAGATCATTTAGAAGTGAGGATTTTTCTTTAAAAAAAATTGGCTGTTATCAGCTTTCATTTGGCAAATGGGAAGGTCTTCAGGAAGAAGAAACATCTGTACACAGAGTGTCTTTGTTTCTCGCCAAACAGATGTCTTGGAATGGCAGATTATGTCCTGTACATCCTAAATCACAGGCAAGTGCTAGCAGCAGCCTTCAGCTCGGTTTAGGGGCTGCAGCTCCTGCAAGGCTAAATCCATGCTCTCTACATGTAGACAAATCTCTTAATTTATGCGGAATTGTAGGGGTTGGAAGGAGATCTAGTCTGACCTCCCTGCTATAGCAGGTCCCCTGTGGTAGGCTGCACAGAAAAGTGTCCATATGGGTTTTAATGATCTTCAAGGAAGGAGAATCCACAGTCTCTCTAGGCAGCTTGTTCAACTACCTCTGCTGGACTCTCTCTAGAACATCCCTGTCTTTCTTGCACTGAGTAGCCCAGAACTGGGCACAGCGCTCCAGCTGTGGTCTCAGCAAGGCAGAGCAGGGGGGGAGGATCACCTCCCTTGACCTGCTTGCTGTGCTGTTTTTAACACACCCCAGGAAATCATTGGCCTTCTTGGCTGCAAGGGCACACTGCTGGCTCATGGCCAACCTGTTGTTCACCCAGGTCCTTTCCTGCAGGGATCAGCTTTCCAGGAGAGGCGGTTAGTTTTTCTTGTGAAATCTGCTTGTTTTTGTGACAAGTGGTGGCTGAGGTGGTCTCCTCTGGTCACACTGCATGTCCCTGGCAATGAGGGTTCCCTGAGGAGCCCTGGCCTGGTGCTGGTGGTGCTGGGCTCACTGGGTTCTTGGTCAGGAGGAAGACCAGGGGGAAAAACAATTTTAGTGGTGACTTGTTGTCTTTGTGTGGAAGGCTCTTGAGCTGCATTACCTCTGGTTGGCTTCATTTTCTGTTGGGTGAGATACCAGTTTGTAAGGAGGGTGATATTTTCAGCTAGGAACCAGAAAAAAAAATTGTTTCCAAACATGACTGAGATGTTTTTGTGCTTGGCTCCTTGATGGCTTTCTCTGAATCCATGCTGTTAACGATGCGACTTGTGGCTCTTCTTGATGCAAGTCAGGTATTCATATCTGCATTCTGAAATGCAATTGATTGAAACATTATTATCACAGGCCCATGAGGTCTCCCTGCAGAAGATAGGAGGAGGTATGGCAAGGCAGAAGACTGCTGCTTTTCACAAGCAGTGGAAAAAATCCCTTTGTCTCTGGAGCCCTGCTTTAATCTCTAGTTTTGAGATAGGATTTGAAATCTGAGAAACTTTAAGTTTGGGCACTTAACTGCTTGATCACTGAATGCAGTCTTTTCTAAAGATAGATGATCTTTGATTTGATGTGCGTTGCGTTGAAGATCTGCTTCTGAACAGAAAGTAGGATATCAGCAGTAAAGGGTGAAAGGGCAAATACTCTCTACAGAGAGAGGAGAGATGAAAATCCAGACGTGTTGATTCCTCACAGTTAGAAGTGTTCAATGTAAATGTGAGTAATAGTTAACAAAATACAACCTCCTTTGGTTTTCTCATTACTAGACATTCCGCCCCGCTGCAATGCTGATAGAAAGATCATCTGACTTTGGAAAAACATGGCAAGTATATAGGTATTTTGCATATGACTGTGAGAGCTCATTTCCTGGGATTTCAACTGGACCCATGAAGAAGGTGGATGATATCATCTGTGATTCCCGATACTCCGACATTGAGCCTTCAACTGAGGGAGAGGTCAGATGTTTGTTTTTCAAATGCTTGTTGCATAAATGTCTTCCACACAAATTCAGATTCCCTGAGCCTTCTTTTGTACTGTTTTTCCCCAGGTCATATATCGTGTTTTAGATCCTGCTTTCAGGATTGAAGATCCATACAGTCCAAGAATTCAAAGTATGTATGCACTTATCTTCTAGGCTCATTTGGAAGTATTTCTGTACTTATAGCAGCAATCCACAGTCAATGTCAAACATTAGCCCTCATGATAATTTTGAAGTCATATGAATGCGTTCCTGGTGTGACTTCTTTTCCTGACTCAGTGATCTACTGGGAAATAGCTGTCGGTGTCATCAGCTCATGTGGTCAGTCTTACCACCTTTGTTGTAGTTGGTTCTTTCCGTATTGGTTGAGGAAAAGAGTTTAGTTTAAAGATCCCTCTCTGCAAAATACATGCAATCACCAAGAGAAGCCTTGGAGTGTTATCCTGTAATGGTGCAGTTTTCAGAAAGCAAAGAATCGGAACTAGAAATGTACTTTGATCATTTTGCGTTTTGAGATAAAATCAAGGGTGTTGTGATCTATATTTTAGAATTTAGAACATCTGAATCATGAACATCTGAATCATTTGAGTGACTGGCCCTAGTAAATCTGTGTAGCTGGTCCACACAGATATGACCATAAACCAAAAATGCCTGTAGCAGGTGTGTAGAGTCATTGCAAGCAAGGAAAGCGGAGATATGTGCAGACCTGTTGCTTAGTGTGGTCAAAGTTTAACCTCTTTTGGCATTTGGTTTGAGTAGGGAATGGTTGTGCTTGGCCTTAAAGTTGACCTCTAATTTCATTTTCCTTCTTAGCTTCAGTTCACATCCTTCTGTGCAAAATTAACTGTAGTAGAAGAAAATATCTGAAGTAGGAGAGCATCTGCTAGTTGCTATATTGGTTGAATGTTTTAACCCAAATTTTTAAAAGAGAGAAAGGCTGCTTTCATCAGCTTATTAAATTTGCTGGGAAAATTGGATGTATAAGAAAGAAGAGTATATTTGTGTCTTATTTCCATCTTAGATTTTTATTCAAAAGACTCTTAAAGCTCAAAGTCAGCAGTTGCTTAATATTGATCCCTTCCCTTTCTCCTGCTGTCCACATCTTACACTTGGAACTCCAGCGTCTAGAGAGCCGTTGTCTCATCTGGTGGGGACTGGTGTACGTGCCTTTAATATTTGTGCTCTTGCCTGTGTATGCCTATAGTAAAACAAGCTAGTATTTTTAATTAAGCTTAAACTGGCTTACACAGTATCAGCCTGCAGTAAGTTACTGTAATTTTTAGAAGTGGGGAATATGAAGTGATGTGATATGTAGCATGTAAGAGCTGAAATTAAACCTGATCTAATCTGCCCAAAGGAAGTGTGTTTGGGAAGTCACTGCTGGCTTCCTCCCATTCAGTACAGTATCTGGTAAATAACTCCAAAACATGTTTTTCTGGTGTCCCCTGCAGACCTGTTGAAGATCACAAATCTAAGAGTCAAGTTCACCAAGCTGCACACGCTGGGAGATAACCTCCTGGATTCGAGGATGGAGATCAGGGAGAAGTACTATTATGCCATTTACGACATGGTGGTGCGCGGGAACTGCTTCTGCTATGGCCACGCCAGTGAGTGCGCGCCGGTGGAGGGCTTCAACGAAGAAGTGGAAGGAATGGTGAATATTCCCACTTTTCTCCACATAGCTATTCCTGATTGTGGGTTTCGATTTCTTTTGTTGTTTTAAAGCAATATGGAAACAGTGAGGTGAAAATGTGATAGGAGAAATTTGAGTTCCTCTCCACTCTTCCGTTACCAACAAGAAAACCATTGAAGTCATTCTTTAACAGCAAAGCTATTATCTGTCCTTACTGACATTAATCAAGCACAGAAAGCTTAGATTCAGTGAAATGTTTTAGCATTCATTTTCTAATTATGTTAAAGAGCTGATGGAATTAAAAGGCAGGAAGGTAGAAGGGGAATGTTTCTGTAAGGAGCAGGAGATAAGTGTGTGCTGACATCCTTGCCCTAAAATTGAAGGAAAGAGTGGCCTTAGGGAAAGAAAGTTTCATGAATCAAACAAGATCTGCATTTGTATCAGTCCTTATCAGCTGAGAAGCAATTTGCATAGTTGCAGCCCTGATCAATTAACAGCAAGCTCTGCAGGAAAATTCTGATGCCTGCCTTGTGTGCCATTGTGTGAGTGTCCCATCCCTTCTTGGTTCTGGGTTTCCCCATGATTTTTGTCTAATGAGCAATAATAGCAGGAGTGTTAATGAGTGAGTTATTAACTAGATGAAAATGTGGAGGCATAGGGGAAAGCTGTGTGCTTGCCTCAGGGGCTGCTGGATGTGGGTATTCTCCATTGCTCCTTGTTCTCTGCCAGGGTCTCCACCTGACAGCAGCCCTTTGCCTTAGAGTTGTGGCTCCAGTGCTGGTAGTTCCCATCACCAAAGGCAGTGGCTGTCACACCAACACTGTCTGCTCAGTGCTCGTGTGTTGATGACAAAGCCTTGGCCTGATGGATGAGACCCATCCAAAATGTGGTTATCTTTCCTTTGAGAAGGTATGGCAGCAGTGGGCTAGAGCTGACATGCTGATATGACTTGATGCATGTTAATATTTAATTAACAGCTAATAAATAGCTAATTACTAGCTCTAAGAGGCTTCTGTGACTATTTAGGTGGAACTGTGCTCCCCTTGTTTGTGCCTAAAAGCATTTATTCATGCATGAGTTCCAGTAAGTCTAGGACAGGTTTGTTATGAGGGCATTCTTAATGTAAGCAGGCAAGAGATACTTCTGTGGCCCTTCATTTCCACTTACCTGCATTATATGCTTTATAATGCAAAGACTCCAGAAGTATTTCCACTAGTTGTATTTTGAGTGAATTGGAGAAGCCTGTTTTTTTTCTCCACCCTCCCTGAATTGATTATTAAATCAACTATTTTTTCAATTTTATATATATATATATGTTTTTATTTTAATGACAGGTCCACGGGCACTGCATGTGCAGGCATAATACCAAGGGCTTGAATTGTGAGCAGTGTTTGGATTTCTACCATGACTTACCTTGGCGACCTGCCGAAGGCCGCAATAGTAACGCATGCAAAAGTGAGTTTGGGTCAAACGCAAATGTAAAGCCTGGTGTTGCTCGCTTGTAGCGTTATGCATTGTTGTGTGAGCGACTTGTGGAATCTGTGATGGTGTGTAGAGTTCTGCATGTTCTTCAGTTGACTCGTCTCCTCTGAGGCTACTCTCGATGTTCATCTTTGTCACAGAGTGTAATTGCAATGGCCACTCTGCACAGTGCCACTTCGACATGGCCGTGTACATGGCGACAGGGAACACCAGCGGGGGGGTGTGCGACGACTGCCAGCACAACACGGTGGGGCGCAACTGCGAGCAGTGCAAGCCCTTCTACTTCCAGCACCCAGAGAGAGACCTGCGGGACCCCGACGTCTGCGAGCGTAAGGATGGCCCTGTGCCTGGTGGGATGGATGAGGGGCCTGGGTTGTGGTCCTCAGGGCTTGCTGTCGGAGATTTGGGATTTATCATAGCTGCTGCTCTCTTCCCCCCCCCTCCCTTCATCGCAAAAATCTGGAGGGGAGCTTGGAGGTTAGCTTGGAGGAGTTGAGTGAACCTAGCTGTGTTTTGTTTTCTTCAAGAATCTGCAAATGTATTTGGTGGTTTCATGCTCAACTTGTGTCATCTCTACTCCTTGTGATAACTGTACTCTATGCAGCAGCTGAGTTTATGTTACTCAATGTGAGACTTGGCCTTTTCTGTTGTAGCAGTCAACAAAATGTGTGCAATGCTTCCTTCTTAGCTTGTAATTGTGACCCAGCTGGCTCCCAAAATGGTGGCATATGTGATCGCTACACAGACTTCTCTACGGGCCTCATTGCTGGCCAGTGCCGCTGTAAATTATTCGTCGAGGGGGAACGTTGTGATCTCTGCAAAGAAGGTTTCTATGGACTGAGTGCCGATGACCCAGCGGGCTGTCAATGTGAGTAAAAACATATGTTCCTTTATGTGGGATCAAAAGCTCTTTGAGGTGCTGCTAGCCCTGGGAGAGGATAGTTTTGTGGGGTTGTTTTTCTTCTCCTTTGTTTCATGTTTTGCTAAAGAAAAAAAACATTCTTGTAGATCTGCTGCAGCTTGGAGTCCACTCTCTTCTGAAACTCATCTCCCCAGCTGGTCCTGGGGAATACATGCAGTGGAAGTAGCAGAATTGTATTTCTTTTTAAGTCTCTAAGCCAGAGGAGTTTTACTGGGATGGGTGGTAGGCAAAGTGTGCAATTAATCTCTGACCTGGGAAATTAGGGGAAGCTTTAATATAAATATTTAAATTGGATACTGTAGCTGAAATCCTGTGTTTTGACCTGCCTGTTTGTATTTCCCAATCCAGCTTGTGCATGTAATCCTCTGGGTACCCATCCTGGAGGGAATCCTTGTGATTCAGAGACAGGAAACTGCTATTGTAAGCGCCTGGTGACAGGAAAGCAGTGCAATCAGTGCCTGGTAAGTAGATTACTGTAAGAATAATGACGAGACACTGGTGTGAGGGATGCTAGCAGGCAGGCGTCTGGCATGTGGGCTGGTGTCGAGAGCCGTGAAGCTATGTTACAGGGAGGGAGTTGTGTGCTGGGGGTGAGTTGAGGCAGGTGAGAGCATCTGGAAATTAATTCCTGTTACTTCATTGTGTTCAAGGAGTGAGATGTTAGGATAACTGTTGTGGTTGCTCTGTGATAATGTGGGTCTGGGGCAGTTCTGCCTGAGCCCTTGTTGGGGTGAAAGGTAAAATGGACTGAGAAGCAAAAGATAAGATTTTCTATACTGGCCATTTCTTAGACAGGGATTAATTGCTACACATACATTTCCATACAGTGTTTGTATGCACTGGAGTGTTATAGAAACACGCTGTCTAATAAAGGGATATGTTTGTATAAACACTGACAGGCTCTCTTATCTGACAATAAACTATGGAAAAGCTAAACAAGGCTGTCTGTCTGCCTTTCCGCTGAGCAAGCCGTGGAGGAACAGCCCTACAAAGACATAGCCCAGCACAAAGCCCTGCTGGCCCTTATGCTACTCTCTGCTTGGGTGCAGTGAGCTGGGCTGCAGTTCTGAAGCCCTTTGTGGGTCAGTAGCCTGCACCCAGACTGGTTTAAATGATGCGGTAGGAGTGAAGTAAAGAAGATTGAGTCCTTTGGAAGTTATTTTTTAAAGTTTGGTGGAAAAGGATTTTATTTCTCAAGCCTCTGGGCCACTTGGAAGATTGGAGGAGAGCAGATGGAGAAGTTTTGTTGATGGTTGTGGCTTTTCAAGGGGCCAACCAGGAGTGGCTCACATTGTGCGCTGCAGAACGTGGCTGTGGGCTGCATGTGATTACATCAGTGATATCTCGTCTTGCAGCCTGAGCACTGGGGCCTGAGCAATGACATGGATGGATGTCGACCCTGTGACTGCGACCAGGGAGGAGCACTGCATAACAAGTGAGTTCCACCCCCAGTTCTCTCTTTTAATCACTCACCCCAGCGAGGTTTGCCCCATTTGCAATCACAACACCTTCAAATTTTCTAGAGGGCAGTGCTTGGGATCATCTTTCTGCTCCTGTGTGCAGAAAATGGCAGATCTTGATTGCTGCAGGGGGTGGTAGAGGCATCTGTGCTGAGCTGGCTCTTGGTCTGGCCTGCACGTTGGCCCTTTAGCCAGTCTGTCTGTCCATCAGCACCGGAGAGGCATGCCAGCAGTACAGTATGCCAGCAGTACAGTACTGCTGCACTGCTCCTGCAGCACTGCATGGGGCAAGTAGGTCTGCACGTGTCCATTGGGGAAGTGGGGGTTGTTCAGAAACTTGGGTTTTGGAGATGCATCCATTAGTAAGAGTATGGGAAGCCCTGGCTTATATACCTGTCAGTGCAGGGATTTCAGGTAACCAGACCTCTCATCAGAGCAGCTTTCCCTGCATTGGGTGCATGGCTTTTCTACAGTGACATATTTCTGTGCTCTCTTTTGTCTTTCCTTCCCTCCACAAACCCTTTGAAATAGTTTGCTTTTGTCTGAAACCACAGCAGTTTCCCGAGGGGGTGGATTAATGCCACTCTCCTGGGGTTTTTTCCTTCTGCTGCCTGCAGCACCTGGGCAACCACACCTTGCCCCAAACTCCTTTCCACACAAAGCACAGAGGTTGCAGCTTGGGCATGGGAGCTATTAACATCCCCAGAGGGGAAACTTTCTTGCTCCCCTTCTGGAGCACTTTGGCATCTGAAAGCAAACACTGTTGAAATGTATGTCCATAGTTTCAAAACTGATTTCAGGTATAAACTACTTTCAGTCTTAAAAAAGCCAGGAGATTTTCCATGAAAACACAGAAGGTTTTGATTTCAGAAAGGTTTCTATATTAAATTGAAATGTAAGGAAAGGAACATTTTTATTGGACCAAGAAACTTTCCTATGAAAAAGTATGACCAGACCCCATGAAAAATAAAGAACCCCCAAGTTCTTCATAATGCGGAGCAGACACTGGGAGCAGTGAAGCTACAAAAGGTCATTTTGAAATAAAGCTATACAGAGAAAATGTCTTGTTACAAAGGGAATGGACAGACCTTCTCCATCCCTCCAGCAGTGTCTCAGTCTGTCCCACATCTTTGTGTCCACCCAAATCTGAATAAGATGTGTGTGGTTCTGCCCTGAGCAGAGCTGCCTATGGGCAGCCTTTTGGGATGTGCTTTGCTAAGTACAAGAGCAGCTCAGCATCCCAGGCATGCAGAGTCGTGCATGTTCTTGCTCTGCCCAAGCCCAGATGAGCAGATAGCTGCATGCATGGCCTGTGAGCCTGGAGTTGAAGGACAGACTTGCCTTTTGGCTGTGTTTGGCTTTGTAAGCAAGCAAAGCAAAGCACTCCCAGAACCGCTGTGTGGCCCCAGGGATCTGTAACATTCAATCCTCTCAATATCTAAACAGAGGAAACCACATGCAAGCTGTCTGTTGGAAATGGTCCTGGCCTGTTCTCACTCCTCGCCTGTACCCAGGAGCACAGCTGGAGTGAACCATGGCTGTGCCTGGGACCAGGCTGATGTTCTGTCAGTGCAGATGAGCCAGCTCAATCTGTCTTAGCCAAGCTGTGCTGTGCATTCACTGCTTTTCTGTTTTAGCTGCTCAAGTGAATCTGGTCAATGTGAGTGCCGGCCCCACATGTTTGGACGTCAGTGCAACCAAGTGGAGCCTGGATATTACTTCATCTCGCTTGACCACTACATCTACGAGGCCGAGGAAGCCAACCTGGGTCCTGTGAGTAGCAGCTGGAGTGTGCTGGTCTGTGGGAAAGCTCTGTTTCGCAATTTGGGTGTTGGAAAGAGGCTGTTTTATAATGTCAGTGTTGCGCAAAGACAATGTGGAGTTGTGCCAGATGGAGCACTGCCTGCTCCTCCTTGTTTAGTCGTATCGATAAATTATGTAGTGTTTTAGGCAGGAAACTCCCATTTTCCTTTTTTGATCTGTTTCTTTGATCATGACTATATAGTTCATTTTCTGTCTGCACCCTTCTTACCCACTGCATATGCACCCACCTCTCTTTGCCCTCTTACCTCGAGTGTGGTGGAATACCAATGCTGGATTTTCCTCTCGGTGTCACTGACACCTGGAGGGAGCAGCATACACATTCAAGCACTTTGCTGTGTGATTTAGAGTTCCTGTACATTAGAGAGATTTTTTTAATTAATGACTAAATAAGTGGTTAATTGTGCAAAACATTGATTTGTAAGTGATGTTATGTCCAGTTTGTTTTAGTCACTCATGAGGTACATCAGGCTCTCTGGCTCCTTCCAATTCCTGAGCACACAGCCTTGCTTTTAATTCATTTACAGAGGCCAGATAATTACATCGATTACTTTTGCCTCCAGCAAGGACAAGGGACTTCTCCTCCTGAGATAATGAGTGCTCTGAGGCACCAGATCCTAGTCTGCCTGGGGCACTGTTTCCTAATTTATTTGTTTCAGGCAGAATGTCAGGTTTCAAGCCAGGGCAGAACATTTTGCCTGCCAGATATCTGTGCTAGATAGCATCAAGCACAACTTGGCCAGCAGCAGGGTGTGCTTGCTGGCACGTGTTTGGGTGCATTTGTCTTTCCAGCTGGAGGGGTGGTGCTGGAGGTCCCAGGTATTTGGGGCAAGAAGCTCAGCCTGAAGAGCTGCCTCGCCAAGCTGGGAAGTGAGCTGTTGCTTGGCTTTGCAAACCTGCAGAACAAACCATTTTAAACAGTGCTGATATTGGGCAAATAAAACTTTGTTATTAATCTGCTGGCAGAATAAGATCTGAATGCTCAGGTACGGCCCCAGCACAAGATGAAACAAAATGGCATGGAGTTTTAGGGGTTTTCAGGCAGTCACAAGTCCCTGTGCACAATCCCTGCACACTCTCACTTATGTTCCTCCTGCAGTCCTTTGTGGGAGCTCCGTCCCTTTGTTCAAAGCCAAAGGGTAATAATTTATAGCTTGGCTCACTTCAAAGGGTGTGAGAATACATGAGGGAGCAAGCTGGAGTGACAGATATATTGACATTTCCTTTCATTTTGTCCCTTTCTACTGAAGCAGCTTTCATACGAATGCTCAGGATGTTGTTTTATAGCAAGAACTATTCATGGATGCAGATATATTTGAAACAGGAAATTTGAACATCACAGCTTTCCCCTTTCTGTTAACTTTTTCCTCTTCCTTGCTTAATAGAAAGAGAAACTTAAAAAACTGACATCTCAGACTGAAAGGAGTAGCCAGCATCAGCTGGGATGTTTAATGTCTAGAGGTGTTTAGGATCTCTGTTACTTAGTGACACCTTGTTAATGACAGCTGTGACTTGCTTTCAGATGTTATGCTAGGCAGTGGTTTGGTTTGGCCTGGCCCAATGTAATCAGGAAGCAATTAGCACTCAGACTGGGAGTCAGCAGAGCAGTTCTGTGCCACTGCAGTAAATTCTACTGCTACAAATGTGGTGAGAAAGTTATTACAGCAGTCCAGTTACATTCTGCACTGGTGCAAATCATACATCTGTGTAGGGTGAACTAGATGCTGTAGGTGGTCAGTGAGTTACTCCCAGCAAGATTTTAGATTTTATTTCCCACAGTAACAGGTAAGTGGGTGAAGACTTGTGCAGAGTTGTTTTATCTTTCTTTCTCTCAATACACAGACATATGGAAGGTGTCTCTGCCCATGATAGGGAGTAGGAACTAGATGATTTTTAGGGCCCCTTCCAACTCCAACCATTTTTTGAATGGGTAGGCAGTGGTGTTCATACACACATGTTTAAGGGAGAGAGTTCGTATTCTCTGGGATGCAAATGATGTGGCAATCCAGAAGTAATCCATCCATAGAACTTCATGTCCTCCAGTGGGGCTCACAAATTCTGTGTATTGGTACTAAAAGCTCTCTTTCCTGTTTCTGTAGGGAGTAAACATAATTGAGCGCCAGTCCACACAAGACCGCACGCCGTCGTGGACAGGCGTAGGATTTGTGAGGGTCCCTGAGGGGGCATACCTGGAATTCTACATCGACAACATCCCCTACTCCATGGAGTACGACATCGTGATCCGCTACGAGCCCCAGGTGGGTCACTGCTCTCTGGTACCTGCTTGGTATCCCAGTGTATGGCCAATGGGAGCCCAGGGCTTCCTGGAAGCATCAAGACTCGCAGACAAGGATGGCAGCTTAGTTAAGTGTTTGAGATGCACAACAATCCAGAAGGATTTTTACTGTCTCTGCTATTATTTACTTTACAGTTTTAAAAAGCGTCATTATTGTGTGTTGAGACAGCTGTTTAATAAGCAAATTAAAAATGACAAATCATAGAATCATAGAATCACCAAGGTTGGAAAAGACCTAAAAGATCATCCAGTCCAACCGTTCACCTATTACCAATAGCTCCCACTAAACCATGTCCCTCAACACAGCATCCAATCTTTCCTTGAACACCCCCAGGGTCGGTGACTCCACCACCTCCCTTGGCAGACTATTCCAGTGCCTGACCACCCCTCAGAACAGATTAGAATATGAATTTGATATCAGTCAGACAGACTTGCAATGAGTAGAAATGCTGTTACACAGCTTAGGAGACAAATTGTCCATCTTGGATGTTGAACACCTGCTGCTAAGAGTTTGTGAATAGTTATTTTTGACTGTGGTGTTTCACAGCAGAGGGAGGTCAAGAGAAATACTCACAATAAAAGATGTTCCTTACCTAAAGTTTGGCAGTAGCTGACTGTGGAGAAAAGCTGGCTCAGGTCTGGTATACAGATGTGAGGAAAGCAGAGGCGAAATCCCTCCCTCCCACTGATATCAGGATTTGAGTTGTGTTTTTTTAGGATGGAGGAGGAAGCTGGAGCTCCTGCCTCTCCCTGACTCAGCCCAATCCCACTGCCAGCAGATGCCCCAGTGGTGCTGGAGCTTCTGCCTCTTCCTGTCTGCAGCTGTTCCTTGCCTCAGTGCTGGATGCTTCCAGGACTGCTTAACTTTGCTTAACGTTGATCAGCCTTTCTTTTTGACTTCACCAGTTGCCAGATCAGTGGGAAAAAGCTGTGATCACTGTGTCGCGCCCAGGCAAGATTCCCGCAGGTAGCCGGTGTGGCAACACGGTTCCTGATGACGATAATCAGGTTGTCTCATTGCCACCTGGCTCCAGGTTAGTATAACTGAGTAGACCAAAACCAGAAAAAAGGCCAGGTTGCAACTTGACCAAAAGCAGGATGCTGTGAGGCATCTGTATCTTCATACCTTCCCCTGCAGTTTGGAATGAGTTTGTCAAAGCGGTCTCAGTATAGCTGAAATAGAGTTGTCATGTTATCAGCTTGCCTTGGCCTCTATGAAAGCGAAATTTAATTTCCAGTGGGTTATAAAAAATGAATTTAGTATTGTGCCTGCAGTCAAAAGCTTTTAAGTTTACTCTTGTTGTCTGAAAAAAAAACGTGTTTGTACAGCCTGCGAGTGGACATCACTGTTACTCTTTACCTTGCCGATAAGTTTTTCCGGTTCTGACTTGCACAAGCCTCCAAAACAGCTCCTTCACATTGTAGCTTTTGTTCTGCTCATTCTTGGCTGCTCGCCATTATCTCAATTGCTTTATGGGGGCCACCTGAGATGCCTTACAGTGCTGGTTGTTTCAAGTGAGAAATGTTTCCTGTTCTCAATCCAGATATGTTGTTCTCCCACGACCGGTCTGCTTTGAGAAGGGGCTGAACTACACCATCCGCCTGGAGCTGTCCCAGTACTCCTTGGTGGAATCTGAGATGGAGAACCCCTACACACTCATTGACTCTGTAAGCAGAAATTTCCTAGGGGATGCTCTGATGGAAATGTGTTTTTAAAATCCTGAAAGTTTGCGTTTCTTTTGGGATGCATCTGTGTAAATGCAGAATGCTACCTTATGAAGTTGTTGCTTAAGGCTGAGTCCAGATTTTAAACAGATTTCTTCAGGCACAAAGTGTGTATATTGCCCTTCTGTGCACAAAGGCTTTGGTTGTCTTTTACTGGACCACAGATCCGGACTTTCACAGTGCATCCAACTCTTTCTTCTGAATGAATAGAATTGGTAATAGGAAAACTGTGCCACGAAGAAAGTGTAATAGTTCTCTATAATTGTTCATTGCTTTTCTTCCAATTTCTGTCTACCTGTTTGGTTTCTGGGCTAAAAAGCATAATGGGAAGTGGGATAGTAGCATGTTTTCGCAGTTTTGGTGGAGGCTATTTATAAAAAATGACACAGTGCCTCTATGAAATTCCTCTATAGCTTGTCCTCATGCCGTACTGCAAATCACTGGAAATATTCACCGTGGGAGGCTCAGGTGAAGATGTGGTCACCAACAGCGCTTGGGAAACGTTCCAGAGATACCGGTGTCTGGAAAACAGCAGGAGCGTTGTGAAAACTCCAATGACAGATGTCTGCAAGAACATCATCTTCAGCATTTCTGCCCTATTGCACGAGACTGCCTTGTGTATGTAACCACCTGCTTAATAGAGCAGACTGCACCTGGAAGCTTGATGGTGCTTCCAGGTGTGCACAGGAAGTGTGGGGTGTGTGCTGCGCCATGATGCTCACTGCTCTCGGTGCTTCTCTTCTTTCTGCCCAGCCTGCCAGTGTGACCCCCAGGGCTCACTGAGTTCAGTGTGTGACCCCAACGGAGGACAGTGCCAGTGCCGTCCCAATGTGGTTGGAAGACAGTGCAACAGATGTGCACCCGGCACCTTTGGATTTGGGCCGAGCGGATGCAGGCGTACGTGAGACGTTGTGCCCTGGGCTGGGCTGCTGATGGTAGAGCACTGGCCACCAAAACGCACCAAAACCCTTTCATGCTCTCCTTGCAGCTTGTGAGTGCCACCTACGAGGCTCATACAACTCATTCTGTGATGCGGAGACGGGCCAGTGCCACTGCTTCCCTGGTGTGTATGGACGGCAGTGTGACCGCTGCCTGCCTGGATTCTGGGGCTTCCCCAGCTGCCAGCCCTGCCACTGCAACGGCCACGCCGATGACTGCAGCCCCTACACTGGAGAGTGCCTGCACTGCCGGGACCACACAGCTGGCCCCAACTGCGAGAGGTACTTGTGGCCTTACAGCAGTCACAGCCAGCAATGCCTTTGCTGTGAAATGCAGAATATGTGGGGGGAAGTGAGTCCTTATGCCAGAGGAGGAATGGAGGGGGGGACCACACTGCCCATAGCTTCCCGTTTCACACCAGGCTTTCCCAATTGAAACCCTCCTGAGAATCATAGAATCATTAAGGTTGGAAAAGACCTCAAAGATCATCTAGTCCAACTATCAACCCATCACCACCATGCCCACTAAAACGTGTCCTTAATTGCCTCATAGAATTATAGAATGGTTTGGGTTGGAAGGGACCTTTAAGATCTAGTTCCAACCCCCCCACCTATAGGCAGGGACACCTCCCTCTAGACGAGGCTGCTCACCCTTGAATGCCTCTGGGATTCAAGGTGGGAAGCTGGGATGGGTGGGAGCATCCATAACTTCTATGAGCAACCTGTTCCAGTGTCTCACCACCTTCACAGTAAAGAATTTCATCCTAATATCTTGTCTAAATCTACCCTCTTCCAATTTAAAGTAATTTCCCCTTAGTTTAAAGCCATCTACCCATTTTTTGAAAACCTCTGGGGATAATGACTCCACTACCTCCCTGGGCAACTTGTTCCAGTATCTCACTACTATTTCTGAGAAGAAATGTCTCCTAATATCCAACCTAAACCTCCCCTAGTGCAACTTGAGGCCATTCCCTCTCATCCTATTCTGTTACCTGAGACCCCCACCTCGCCAGTCTCCTTTCAGCTGTAGAGAGCAATAAGGTCTCCCCTGAGCCTGCTCTTCTCCAGACTGAAGCATCCCAGTTCCCTCAGCTCCCCATCAGACCTCTGCTCCAGACCCTTCAGTTCTGTTGCCCTTCTCAGGACACGCTCCAGGACCTCAATGTCTTTGTTGTAGTGGAAGCATCTGCCACGCGTCTCCTGCTCTTAGCCTGGCATGAGACAGCTGCTCAGAGTGTGCATGGCACAGGAGGATTGCAAGGGTCTATTTGCCCTTGGAGTCTTCACCTTCTTTCAGTGTTTGAGCTTAATTTATCCATCCATCTGCCTGTGGTCCCCTGTATGCTGTCTACCCCATCACACAGGTGCGAGGCTGGCTACTACGGAGACCCCATCCTGGGCTCAGGAGACCACTGCCGCCCCTGTCCTTGCCCCGACGGCCCTGAGAGTGGACGCCAGTTTGCCAGTGGCTGTTACCAGGACCCGGTCACCCTGCAGGTCGTGTGTGTCTGTAGCACAGGCTATATAGGTAGGCTGCCTGTGTCTTGAGCGCAATCCAGTGAGCGTCTCCCCATCTAACAGCCCTTATTGCCATTTATGGGGCTGTGTGCTCTTGAGCCGTGATGGTAATTCATGTCGTGCTGTTTGTTCAAACAGGCAGTCGCTGTGATGAATGTGCGTCTGGCTTCTTTGGCAGCCCCGATGAGGTCGGTGGTGCCTGCCAGCCCTGCCAGTGCAACAACAACATTGACACCACCGATCCTGAGGCCTGCGACAAGAGGACAGGGACGTGTGTCAAGTGCCTGTACCACACAGAGGGTGAAAACTGCCATCTCTGTAGGCAGGGCTACTATGGGAGTGCCCTGCAGCAGGACTGCAGAAGTGAGTGGGGAGATGTACCAAACAATGACAGAGCTCTTTATAATTGACCAAGACCCTTGTAGGGGGTGGGAAAATGGAATTACCTCCTGCTGGGCTTGTGTGCAGCTGTGTGTTCAGAAAGGGGAGAAGGGGCAGCGGTTGCATGTGCTGAAAGGATAGGGCTTTGGACAGAGGAGCATTCCTTGCCCTCTTGTTAGTGCTCTTTGTTTTCCTCTTATCTGCAGATCATCCCTGGTGGGGTGAGATTTGGCTTTTGTTTACACAAAGATTCCTGCAGATGTGACTGATCAGCAGGAGCCTGCCTCGGAAGCTCTCTCTGCTCGCCTGGTGGCCCAGCACAGCCCTGCCTGCTCCTCTTCATAGCAGGAGTGGGATGGGGACAATTTGCTGCTTCTCCCCATCCAGCACAGCACGCAGGTCCTGCTCTGCTGCATGTGTCCCTGGTTGCTCTGAGCAGATCTGACTTGCATCAAGCTGATAGGAGCCAGGAAGATCTGGGCCTCTTTTGTAAAGGAAGGGATGAGAAGAGTAGGAGGCTGGAGGCCACAGTGACCCGTTGCAGGCCTCCAGCCACAACGCATGCATTGGGGCAGTGGCTGTAGAAGTGGCCATCTTGGGACCCAGGGGGGCTGAGGGGTGCACACCACCCTGCTGTGCCACTCACCCAAACTGCCACCTCTTCTCTTGGCAGAGTGCGTCTGCAACTACCTGGGCACTGTGCGGGAGGACTGCGATGACGCGGAGAACTGCCGCTGTGAGGCGGCCACAGGGCAGTGCCGCTGCCTGCCCGGTGTGGTGGGGCAGACCTGCGACCGCTGCGCACCCCACACCTGGAGGCTGGCCAGCGGCACCGGCTGCGAGCCCTGTGACTGTGACGCTGCCCGCTCCCTTGGGCCGGCCTGCAATGAGGTGAGAAGGCTGCAGGGAGCCGTGAGGGGATGTGTTTGGTGGTCCTGGGCTATGAGGTGTTGGAGCCATGGGTCGCCCCGCTTGCATGGCAACCAGGGGCTGTGGGATGAGGTGTGAGGGAGATAGGGGATAAAGTTACCTTAGATAGTTGCAGCATGTTGGCCATCGCCACAGCCTGCTGCCCAAAACCACCAGGAGCTTGGTCAGAGGGCTGGGGCAGCTCTCCTGTGAGAAGCGTCTGAGAGGGCTGGGGCTGTTCAACCTGGAGAGGAGAAAGCTCCGGGGAGACAATATTGTGATCTTTCAGTACTTAAAGAAGGCCTGTGGGGGAGATGGAGAGAGACTTTTTGCCAGGGCCTGTAGTGACAGGGCAGCAGACAAAGATTTTAAGCTAAAGGATGTAGAATTAGATTAGACAGAAAGAAAAAATTCTTTACTTAGAGGGTGGTGAGGCCCTGGCACAGCTGCCCATAGAAGCTATGGGCGCCCCATCCCTGGAGGTGTTCAAAGCCAGGTGGGACGGGGTCCTGGGAAGCCTGGTCTAGGGAAGGTGTTGCTGCCTATGGCAAGTGAGCTGGACTCAGTGATCTTAAAGGTCCCTTCTCTGGCTCTGCTAGTGATGTCCATGTAGCTACAGGTGCTGGGTTTGGGAGGGTAAGAACCTTTGGGCTGTGGTGACCACGCTGAGGCGGCTGTATCCCTGTTTCCGGCAGTTCACAGGGCAGTGCCATTGCATGCCGGGCTTCGGAGGCCGGAGCTGCCGGGAGTGCCAGGAGCACTTCTGGGGTGATCCAAATGTGGAGTGCCAAGGTGAGTCCAGTACTCTGTAGTCTTCCCACCTCAGGAGAGAGGGAGTTTAATGGGGTCCACCTCAATGCTTTGATGCCCTCCTGGTGATGTGGCATGAGCCTGGGGCAGTATTTATGTGGGTTTCTGTGTGTCTTATTGGACTCTTCCGTAGAAACAGACATCTCTGTTAAGAAAGGAGTTATTCTCTGACCTTTACTTTGCAATGCTGGTAGGTAGACTAACCTGGTTAGAAAAGCCTCGTTTGGGTTTGAAGATTGATCTGGAAGTATGTTTCTTTGTGTTTTGATTTTACTTAGTAGAAGACTCCTGTCCCTGTTTGCGCTGTGTGAGGGAGACTGGCTGACAAAGTAAGGTTTTTGACTTGGGAGATTTTCCTTTTATTTCAGGTTAAAACAGAAGAGAGAGTAGAGACCATATAGCTAGTTAGCTGTAGCTGCATATGCGAAAACAAAGTGCAGTGAAGTCGGTTGTTTAGAAAACTGGATTCTCTCTGTCCTTTCATTATAAACAAGTCTGTTCATTAGCTGAAAAAGAAATTTCAAACACTGTCCAGACCAGAACAAACTTGTATCTCTGATGTGTTCAAATAGGAGTCTTTGCCAGGAGGGTTTGCAATTGATTAAGGTATTTTTTCCTGCAGGGAAGAATGTGTTTGCTGTGGTCTTAATAAATCCTTTACAATAGGGACACCTCAGCACCCATTATCTGAGCACTTAGGAGGGTCACAGGCACCTGGTTAATGCTGCAGATGAAAGAGCTGGGAATTGTCCTGGTTCCTGAGTGCATATTAGGTTTCTCTGTTCAGAGGCTGCGTGTGTTCTGGCAGTGCTGGCTGCCTCGTGATGCTGCAGAGTAGTGGTTGTCTCCTGGTATCAGCTGTCTCCATCAGAGTTTATTGATGGAGTCCATCTGCATACCTTATCAGCATGATTTTGCTGCGTACCAACATTTCTGACCTCTCATCAAGTTTCTGCTGCCTTTTGAGCATGTGGAAACCTGCTTTTAACCTTTCTGAAGTAGAAAGAGGATGTATTCCTTGGAACCTATTTTTTTCCACGAAAGCACTACAATTTCCTTCAAATCCATTGCCCTATTTGCTTCCAAAGTGATGGCCTCTGAGGGAGCAGAATAACTTCTTAGCCCTTGTTCAGCCCCAGCTGGTGGAACACTGGCAGAAATGCAACCACTGTGTGTGAAGGTCACAACTTTCTGAGATAAGTTGTTTGTAGGAGACCTGAACAACTGTGCTGTTAAAGGAATTACAGAGCAGTGCCCTTGGAAAATAATTTCAGTGAGGCCTGTAGCCAGAATGATGGTGGAATTGAGGTAGAAGGGGATTTGTGACAAAGATGAGCCCTTGCTCAGTCCAGGCAGCCAGAATGGCCATGTTCTGTACAACATTTGGGAAGAAGACACTAATGTGGACTGAGAGCTGTCAGAGCTCTGAACCATGAGTGAGTGAGTACTAACAAGCTTCAGTGCAGGCACCAAGCTTATGTGGAGTGTGAGCATGATCTCCACAGTGGGATCCTCCACTGGCCTGGGAAAGTAGCTTCTGCCTAAGGATGGAAATCTCAAGGTACATTGCTCGAGAGGTGGTAATGTGTGACCTCTTCACAAGCTGGCGCCAGTAGATAGCAGATCCTGCTGAGAAATCAGGGCTGTTCTGTCCTGTGACACCCTTCTTTGTAAAGCAGGTGATGGTGAAAGGGGAGATGGGAGAGGCTGGAGGTATCCTGGTGCTGCAGTCAGGCAAGAGGTTTTTGCTCTTGGTCTGGGTACTTGGATTTGCAGCCTGTGCTCCCTGTAGTGGAGGTAAAGCATCTCCTGGTGTCTCCCCTCTGTTTTGCCACTGATGGCAGTAGGGCCAGACCACTGGGTGCATGCCTCCATTTGGGCAGCACTGCAACCCCCCTTTACTAGGTTTGGTGCCACCACCCACAGGGAACACATACTGCAGAGAGCACCCTGAAGTCTGTAGGACTGCTTCTCTGCAAACTCCTTACTCCATACTTCAAAAAAAAGCACAATGATTTTTCATTTATTTTAACATAACACCTGAAAATGGCGTAAGAGAGGCGTAGAAGATGAGGAAAATCCCAGTGCATCTCCCAGCCTTGTGCAGGTCCCTGTGAGGAGTGCGGTGAGCAGGAGCTGGGCTGAGGGTTGGAGCCAGCCCATTTGCTCTGGCAGTTGTTTCAGCTGTAGGCTGTGTGCAGCTGTACAAGTGTGCACATGAGTGTGTGTGTGCATATAATTCTTGCTAAGGTAGTAAATAGTAGGATTACAAAGATTATAAACGAAACTCAAGTCTCTGGAGAATTCTGCTGGAACTTTTCCAAATATCTGAGCCTTAAACTAGGCAACCTGTTCCAGTGCCTCATCACCCTTGCTGCAAAAGACTTTTTCCTTATATCCAATCTAAATGTACCCTCTTTAAGCTTGAAGCCACTTCTTGTTCTATCACCTCAGATTCTGTTAAAGAGTCTGTCCCCTTCTTTCCTGTAGTTCTCCTTTAGATACTGAAAGGCTGCTCTCAGGTCTCCCTGCAGCCTTCGCTTCTGCAGGCTGAACAGCTCCAGCTCTCAGCCTGTTCCTGTAGGGGATCCACCCCTTGGATCATTCCTGTGGCCCTCCTCTGGATGTGGTCCAGCAGGTCCATATCTGTCCTGTACTGAGGGGCAGGATCACCTCCCTTACCCTGCTGGCCATGCTACTTTAGATGCAGCCCAGGATACGGTTGGCTTTCTGGGCTGTGAGGGCACACTGCTGGCTCAGGTCCAGCTGCCATCCACAAGTACCTTCAGGTCTTTTTTGGCAGGGAGATGAGCAGGTATTTAATCTCCTTTTCTCTAAAGGAAGTCAGATGAACACTAAAGGAAATACGACTTTGCATTTTTTCAATTTAAATTGACCTGTGGTCAAAATACTGTAATTTATGTTGGTGGTTTGCAGCAAATTGCCCTTTTGGCCCAGTCTGCTAGTGTGCTAAAAGTGTGCACAAGTCTGTTAATTCTAAGCTGGGATCTTATCTTAACATACTGAGAATCATAATGCTGAGGAGTTGGCAATATGCTTGCAGTGTAATTAGAGTCAATAGGCAATGATTCAGAAGAAATTTGCTAGCTCTGCAAAATTTTCAACCTTACAAATTGCTGAATGGTTTTATCAAAATGCTTCAGTACCACCAGGAAACGATGCCAGGAAATCACATTTGAACAAACCCATTGTTTTTTTGCCATGGAGGAGTTGCCATTTCATGCTCTCCATCCCTCACCTCAAGCAGTAACAAAAATATGTCTACAGAAATGATTTCTCATCAGTTTTGTGTAGGATCGCTTACGATACTTGCTTGTTCCTATCATCCTGTTCTAAGGCATTAAATGCCTTGACTTCCCTTTGTCCACCCCTTTCATTATCTATTAGAACATCCTGGCTATAGCAGCAATAAACTGATTCACTGCAGTTGAAATGAAAGTGAATTGCAAATACTTAAATCAGTGGAAAAGGTAGCAGAGCTGCTGTTTGATTTTGGGATTTCTTCTCTATGTTTCTACAAGGCCACGGTGAAATGTGTGAGTGCTAATTTTGTCTTGGAGATCAGGAAAAAAATTACTTGAAATGCATCCATGAAGATACTATGAAAATTATGGATCCTCTGTGTGTTCATGTGTGCACACGTTTGTGAGTAGATGCCATACAGTGTTTTGTAGTCAGAAATTGCTTATCAGCAGATCTGAGTGAAGAATTTGGCTAGAAAATTTTCCTGCTAAAAATGTGACTTTGTTTAAATTGGAGAATGCCACAGCAGAATGTATGACTGAGTTAAACACTCCATTAAAGAAAACAATACATCCAGTTCCAAAATGACATTTCAGAACAGAAAGCTATTGTTTGATTTAGTAAATGCTTCTTTGAAAACCCTCAAATCCTTGGCTAATGATTTCAAAAGCTTCTTTTACTCTCCTCTATTTTCCATGGGAGGTACTTAAGTTTCCTGCTCTGCTTACCAGGGGACAGATTTGATCTGTGCCCAACACTGATCTTCAAAGCAAGCAGCCAGTCTGCATTAACTTGCAAACCTTCACCCCGACCCTCTTCCACTCCTGTCAGCAAAAGGAGAATAGTCAGCTGTTTGTCTTGGAGGCCGTTTCCAACCCAAATTGGTTAGGGCATCTTAATCTCTTGTAGTAAACTCTGCATCTGTGTGGTTTTATAGTACAAAATGAATTACTTTTTCCAGTTTCTAGTTGCTGAAGTACTCTAGTAGGTACAGCATTTAAAAGGATCTTACAGGATTTAGTTTGTTTTTCCCTATTCCAAATGAATAACATGAAATAAAGCCATGTAAAGCCATCCATCACTTGCAACTAAATAATACCTAAAAGACACATGCATCCCTAGATGTACCTGTGTGTTCCTCATTTTTCCAGGGAAAAACTTAAGATATCAAAAAAGATAACCAAGCATGTGCTAAAATTAGCTGTGGTGAAGCTACTCAAGTGCTATGTCAGAGTAATGAGAGTGCTAGTTAAGTCAAACTCTCCAGAGCCCAGCTGTACTCTGAGGGGTTTGACTTCACCTGTTGGAGTACGTGAGAAGCGAAACTTCTGTAGCAGAGAGAATCCTTCTCAGGGAGCCATGTAGGAGACAGGCCACACGGTGGCCATATCTGGACATTAATGAGCAAGGTGGTCGAAAAGCAAGATCTGCTGTGGCTACAGGTGATGGTAGGGTATTTTCACCAAAACATAGGCTGGACATGGTATGCTGGATCATTCTGGCATGGCATTCACTTCATATCTAGGAATTGAGGGGTTTTCTGTTTTGATTTCAGCGATGATGGTGATCAAATGTCACACAAATCTTTTGGTGGATCGACATGTGGAATAGCCAGGGCCCAGGAGACAGGCTGGTTTAGCTTGGAGAGGAGAAGACTCCAGGGAGGCCTCATTGTGGCCTTCTAGTATAAATAGGTGTATAAACAGGATGGGGGAATGGCTGTTTATGTGGGTGGATAGTGGTAGGACAAGGGGGAATGGCTTTAAACTGAGACAGGGGAGGTTTAGGTGTTAGACATTAGGAAGAAGTTTTTCACACAGAGGGTGGTGACGCACTGGAACAGGTTGCCCAGGGAGGTTGTGGATGCCCCATCCCTGGAGGCATTCAAGGCCAGGCTGGATGTGGCTCTGGGCAGCCTGGTCTGGTGGCTGGTGACCTGCACACAGCAGGGGGTTGAAACTGGATGATCATTGTGGTCTGTTTCAACCCAGGCCATTCTGTGATTCTATGCAAGCGGAGCTGGAGATGGTAGAGGTACTGTTCCATGGGGCCTTGGAGAGCAGAGCAGCTCTCATGGATTTCTGACTGGCTAAATATCGTTAGTAATGCTGTATCTATTTCTAGATACTCCGATGTCTGATAGATGGCTCCGATGTCTGATAGAAGTCCCCAAAGTCTGGCTGGTGAGGCACAGAGGTGGTTCCAGCAGTGGCTGGACACTTCACTAAGGCCATCCAGACTCTGAAAGAGTCACTTGGTGAGAATCTCAGAAATGTTGCAGTCGGTGCCACAGTATGAAGCTGTCCATAGGCTGTAGCTGTAGACCATACCACAAATGTAGAAACACATCCAAAATGTACAAAATGGCAAGAAAATAATGTACCAGAATCTCCCTATTTCAGTGCTGAGGGAGATTTTTCTTGTTTCCCTTTACCTGACAGTTTTACTTTTATTTTCAAAGCTGGTGTGGTCGTGTGCATGGATAGTGTACTGGGTAGATCGTAAAGGAGAAGTCCAGCGCTTTTGAAAGCTATTTAATACATGTCACAGTCATACAGCTGAACTCAGGCAAAGCCAGCAGTGCCCACTTCTAACCTTGGTGCGGAATCCTAAATGGAGAAGTAGCCCATAGTTGTGTTTCTGTTCACCTTGTACGGTTTTCTTTGAGTCCCACAAAGCTCAGTTTGGACATTTCATAGAATTCAGGAAATGTGATGACCTTCCAAGTGCTGCGCTGTATTTAGAACAAACGACTCTTTGCTGTTTATTGTCTCCTTTCCCAACAGGCAGTTGTAGAGTTTGAGCTGTAGCTTTGTGAATGTGTTAGTGCTTAATATCTTCCTCCTCACTCTCAGCTTATTCTGGCTCCAGAGTTTTTGTAATCCACATTACCAGGTAAACGTTACTAAAGCTGTATCAACCACCTTTCCTGAACATGCAGGTATTCAGAAGTAGAATTACCAACATTAATTAATTAATTCCTCTTTAAGCTTTTTAAATCCAGATGTAAATACAGTGATCTGATTTTCCAGCAGCACGTATTTGGGTAACTTGATCAGATCCCTGAGAAAAGCCACATGCCGTTTCGCCTCTTTTCTGTGCAGAGGAATGTGGACAATTCATCATTCTACCCAGAGCCTTATTAGCTGTCACAAGGGTTAACTGACCTCCTGCAAACAGGAACTTGCCAGTTTGCCTGCAGGGAAGATATCCCATGGCAGGCTGACTGCTTAAGCACTTTCAATGTAAAGTAAAAACAATCTCTTGTGTCAGGGTATAATTCAAAGAACAAAGGACCATTTTGCTCAATTGTGCAGGCAGCAGAAGTTATTTTTGTCTCTTGCCTATCATATTCACATTGTACAAGAAAGTCATTTTGCTGAGGACTGATTTGTTCGGCTGAGGCTCTTTGTGCAGTTCTTGAACTGAAGACCACCACTGTGTTTTGAGTTGGAGCAAACAATGCCCAACCTTGAAAACAGCTTTGTTTTGCCCTTCTTCAAAGGGGTGTGTGCTTGGGGTGCGTGAATTCATTTATGGACCATTTTGAGCCAAGAACCTCCTTCAGGAATGCTTGTTAAATGGATGTTTAAGTGAAGGCTTTTATCAAGTATTGCAGTCCCTGAACGTGTGCTTGACCTGCTTCAGCTTTACAAGTGTCATGATGGCAGGTAGATGACCTGTATATTTTCAGAGCGTCTTTTTATTCTTCGTGGCATCCCTTTGCTGAGAGCTTTGCAGGCTGGTAGTTTCCTCTGCAATTGAGGAGAGGGAAAGCAACAGCTCTGCTGCGTGGAAACTGCCTCTGGTCTGCGTGCAGAGTGTGCTTTCAGAAATGACCATGCATCAGAAAGTGAGCAGATTAACTCCTCTTCGCACAGGTTAGTGCTGAAGAAGTGCATTTATTCTTCTAAAAGCTTGTTAGAAAGGGTGTTGCCCAAATCTCATCACTTGAATTTATCACTCATCATGTGAATTAATTTGCAAAACATCTGTTAATGGGCCTGATTCCACCTGGAGGGTGACGAGCAGTGTGCAGCAGGCTGGCAGCACCCATGCTGGAGCAGGCTCCTTTCCTCCCCTTGGGCAGGGCTGCCCACAACAACATATATCATTTTGCATCTCCCTGCTCTGTTTCTCAGTGCCTGATTTTTACCCATCTTTTGTGTAGGCAGAACATCAGTGCTCTGCCAGGCCCTCAGTGCTGCATCCCAATCCCTACACATCCCACCCCCCAAATATTTCCAAGTGTCTGGGAAGGCACCCAAGGCCAGGCCCCAGCCTTTGTGCTCTATGCTGTCAGCCCATGGATTGGTTTTGGTCTTCTCTGGAGTCACTTCAGCTTTTAGGACCTGCAGTGTCTTGTGGAAGGGAGCTCTGCAGTTTAGCTCACCACTGTAACCAGCTATCTGCTGGTGTTTTCTGTGGGAGGTGCAGGGGAGGCTGTTTGTTTCTCAGTGTGTGTTGCATTCCTCAGTTACTCCCTGCGGCTGTGCTGGGAGAGACAGTGACCGGTTGTTCCTTGTTCACCTTTTCCATTTCAGTCATGTCTTTTCTCTTAAGCCTTCTGCTGGGTGCCTGCCTGGCATTTCTTTTCCCGTCAGGGCAGCCTTGCTCCGCTTACCCTGGTAGGAGTGAAACAGGATCTTTTGGTGGCCGTCAGACGGACGCCCAGCGCTGCAGGATGTGCCCTCCCTCACCCCGCTGTTGGGCCGTTTCTGATGTGTGCAGATGGGGTGCTCCCATCCTGTCCTGGGGCTTCTGCCCTCCTGTCACTGCCTCCAGCTCAGCCCCGGTTCCTCATACCCAAGCAGACACAGCCACAGTCAGCTGCTAATAATCCACAGACCACCTCTGTACTCATTTCACCATTCCATTCCATCTGCTTTTATGTTCCTCAGCTCTCACAGTACCCTTTTCTCCTTCCAGCTTGTGACTGCAACCCCCGCGGCATCCAGACCCCGCAGTGTGACCGTGCCACAGGGCAGTGCATCTGCAACGAGGGAGTGGAAGGGCCGCGCTGCGACAAGTGCTCCCGGGGCTACTCAGGCTTCTTCCCTGACTGTGTGCCCTGCCACCAGTGCTTCGCCCTCTGGGATGTCATCGTTGGCGAGCTGACCAACCGCACCCAGCAGTTCCTGGATAGGGCAAATGCTCTGAAAATCACAGGGGTCGTCGGCCCCTACCAGCAGACGCTCAGCACCCTGGAAGAGAAGCTGGGTGAAATCAAAGCCATCATCGCTCAAAATCCGGCCGCTGAGCCACTGAAGAACATTGGGAATCTCTTTGAGGAAGCAGAGTGAGTACGGTTGCGGTTAGGTGGATAAATCTAGCTTGGGGAGGAGTGGGAATGCTGCCGGGCTGGGGCTGAGGGAGCAGGTGTAGGCCGCACACTGGGTTAGAAGGCACCCTGGCAGTGCACGGCATGGCCCTGTTGGAGCATCTCAGCGTGGTACCAAAACCCCATCCCATAAGTAGAAACCTGGCCAGGAAGGCAGGAGCAGCACAGGCTGCACGGGGCAGCTAATTACCGGCTGCTAATTAGCACCCAGCTGCTCACACTTGCTTTGCGATCTCCCCGGGGCAAAGGACAACCACTGCTATTGTGTGAGAGAATGAAGAGAGGAGAGATTAAATTCCTGGATTTCCGCCTGTAGCCGATGGGTTGGAAATTTCTTCAGGCTTTCTTTCTGCACTCTGAGCTTGGGGTGGAGGGAGCAGCTGCTCGGTCACAGCACTTGTTTCCATTCTGCTCGGGGTCAGAGCCTGTATTTTGTTTTAGAGCTGAGCATACTGAAAAAGGGGGTTTGTGCTTTCACAGATGGGACAGTTGTGCAACTGCTAGAGCTTTGTTTGTGCATTGTCAGGGGACTGCACAAAGCAAGTGGGAGAGGATCAAAGCACAAATATTTCAATTAAGAATGGGCTTGTGCCCTGCAACCCCCTCTTCAGCTGGAAAGCCCCTGTGCTGCTGTTGCTGTGTTGTCTCTGTGTACTGAGGGAGCACCTGTGGAGCTGATCTTCTCTAACTGGTGTGTTAGAGCTCATCTCTGGCTGTACAGAGAAGGAAGTATTGGATTTTGAAGGGCTGCTGGCAAACAGCAGCCTGCTGAGCTGTTGGGGGAGATGGAAACTGATCACAGAGATTAAATACTGCCCAGTTCTCACAGTGTGAGGAATTGCTGGGTGTGGTAGGATTGCCATGGATGGGAAGTTTCCTGTGCCCAGCTCTGTTCTGCAACAGCTCTGCCTTGTATCGTGCAGTTGTCTTTCCTTTTAGGGTTATCCCAGCAGCTGGAGCCTGCTCCTGGGTGCACTAAGGCCATGCAGGAGGTTCTCCTTAGCCCCAGAGAACGGATGATGGGAAGAGATCTTTACAGAGGAGCTAAAAGAATCCATTGTATTAAAACCAAACCATCTAACCTATTCCAATCCCCTCCCCCCCCTCCCTCCTTCCTGAAGTTCAGATCTGTCCCATGAGTTCATAGTAATCAAAACTGCATTTGTAGCTGTGGGGGGGAGCAAATTATGTATGGATCATAGTAGTCAACTCTGACCTATGCAGTTGCCATGGTACAAGAGCATTACACCAGTCCTCTGGAATCTGCCTCCAGTTAATCTTACACAAAGCAGCTGTTTTCTGAGTAATTTGGTGCTTTGAGTTTATAAACGTGCTGTAGATTAAAAAGTAGTTTTGTGTGATAAAGGAAACAAAGCAGCATTCTAGGTAGGCATGTTGTTACAAATCACAGCTCTGCCGTGGGAGCAGCATGGCACAGCTCTAACCATTGCTGAGCTGAACTGAGCTTAGAGCTCTTCTTCTGCCCCCACTAAGTGCTCCTCCTCTGTTCTGCAGCAAGCTGACAGCTGACGTTACCGTTAAGATAGCAGACATAGAAGCAAGCCTCTCAACCTTAGCAGAGAAGAGCAATAGCACCGATGCTGACCTGAGTGCGCTGGAGACAGATGCCAAAAGCCTGGATCGTGTCGTGAAGGAGCTGGCAGAACAGCTAGAGTTCATCAAGATCTCTGATGTTCGGGGTGAGTGTCACACGGAGGGGGAGAAAGCAGTGGGGTGGTTGAAGATTTAATTAGTGCATGGTTTAAAATCCCAGGTTAATCTTCTAACTTGTAATGAAACTCAGTTCTTAGAGGCAGCTTCTCACTGTTTATTAGTGGAGTTGCTGATGCAGCAGAGGTTCTGTTTTGCCCCCTCACGCCTTCCTCTCTCCCTCTGTGCATTGCAATGCTGGCTCAAGTTCCTGGGGCATGAGAACTTCAGAGACTTTAAGATTTCAATTAAATACATTTTAGATGGGGGCACAACAGTTGGAAGCGAAGCAGATTCCAGGATACGTCTGCACCTTTCGGTTGCTCTTGCCAGGCGGTTAAATTCTGTTTGAAAAACTCCCTGTCTCTTTGTGACAGGAGCACACCACAAGAGCCCAGTTCTTCCCAGGAGAGCAAACCTTTGTGCCCACTGGAATGGTGCTGTGCCAGGCTTCTGTCATGGTCAGAGTTTGCTGAGAGAGGCAGGCCGCCGAATTCTGGGGAAGTTTTGAAAGCTGACCTAATTCCAACTTAAAGTATTTATTTATTTTTTAATTTCCTGCTTTGCAGGAAGTCTGAGGGCATTTCCAATGAATGTAGGGTTTCACAGAATGAGGCAAAAAGGTTGTAGGAACTGGGGAGTCCCTGGCTTGTGGCACTGTGTGGAGGAGAGCTGCTCCGAGGTGCAGAGTGTGGCTGCTCCTGCAGGGGTCCCTTGACCCTCCTGGGGCCTCTCCAGTAGTTATCCAAAATGAATGCTTCCATAAATCAGAGCCTTTCATCAGAAAGTTGTTTCCTGGGAGAACTCTGACCAGTTTCCAAGCAGTTACTCCACTGCTACTACACCAGACATCTATGCAGCAACAAGAAATAACGGCACATGCAAATCCTTAGAAAATAGAACGTTGCCCTGTGAACCTGAAAGGTTGGGTCTCCATTCACTGTCAGGGCCTAAGTCAGTTCCTGTGTCAGAGAACTGCTTAACTTCAAAACCAGCAAACCTGACACACTTTCAACCAAAAAAAAAAAATTTGAGTATTCAAACAACAGGACAAATTTTGTCATCCTTACAGCAGGACGGAGTGCAGCTAAAGAGGCTGTTGTTTGCTTTGACTTGATGCTAACCCAGATGTGCCATCCACCAGCCTCCGCGATTTAAATTACTCCATGTTACTTAACGGATTTCTGAGCGGCTCTGTCTGATTTCTGTCTGATTTCTGCAGGAGCCCTGGACAGCATCACCAAGTATTTCCAGATGTCCCTGGAGGCAGAGGAAAGGGTCAATGCTTCCACTGTCCACCCTGAGAGCGCCGTGGAGCTGTCAGCACAGACACGGCAGGAAGTGGAGGACTTAATCAATGAGAAGGAGGCCCAGTTCAAGGCTAAGCAAGAGGAGCAGTCGCGCCTCCTGGATGAACTCGCCGGCAAGCTGCAAAGCCTGGATCTCGCTGAAGCATCAGCAAAGGTATTTGGCTGAGAACTGCTGGGATAAAACCTACAGCAAAAAGTTGGGCTTGTGAAGAAGCAGCAGGCAGGAAGAAGCTGTTTGGAGCTGGACAGTGGGCAGTACAGTTTTTTCCTTAAAAAAGCAGATTTCATTGATGATGGGGAATTGCATGGGCTCCAAGACACCTATAGGTCTTCAGGCATCAGTCCTTTATGTTGTTCTCCCTCTTGCTTTTAGAAGCTCAGCCCAAAACATCCTAAACCAAATCTCTTTGCTGCAGGCAGAGCTCTCAAGTGCAGCAAAGTTTAGTGAGTCCATTGGACCAAGAGCCGACCTCTTAAATCTCAGTTAACATGCTTGCTTTTCCTGGGCTGCTTTGTTTTTGCAGCATTTCAAGTACACGCCATGCCTGTGCAGTGCTCGTGCTCCTTGGTATTGCCACACTCCCACCATTCTGCTTTAAACAAAGCAGAATTTACGGGGAGCTGGAGTCAAAAGGGCACAGTCCCTGTTGAAGCTGCCTGCTCATCTGTAAATATGATCAAGAGTGGTTTTCTCTGGGGTGAGGCAGGGTGTTCCTTCAGCTTCCCTTTGAAGGCAGCCGACTGCATTCAGAGAACAATCCCACTTGAAGTCCCACAGAAGGGAGAGCTCATTAACTCCTCTGGGCAGGGCTGGGCCTGTGTGAGAGGATGAGGTCTTCACACAGTGAATTGTCCTGGTCCTTTACAATGACAACCACCCACCCCAGTCCTGTCTCCTTTTTCTTGGGAAGAGAAGAAAAGGAATCTTTTTGTTTAGTTTCCCTGCCCCTACATTCCTGCCTAATGTGTTCTTGAGGACTGAAAATCCTGGTTAGATGTTATCAAAGTAGTAAACACTGAGTTAGTTGCTTGGAGGTGTAATCATGGGATGCAGAAACAAAATCTTTTTGCTTTCTAGCTACTGCTGGGTTGCGTGCCAAACAGGTAAGAGGGAATCCATTACACTTCACAGGAGCCAGCTGCAGCTAACTTGGCACAGCCTGTCAGTGTTCCCAGAGAGATTCTTGGCTGAAAGTACATCAGTTTGTGACGATCCTTTGGCATAAGGAGTGGGGTGGAACGGGAAGAGAGCCTCACAGGAGTAAAGGATTTTCCATCTGGCTAAAACAACTTCTGATGATTTCATTGTCCAGTTGGCCACAATAGTGGATAAGCTTAGTAAAAACTGCCAATTAGAGTAGTTTTACTTTAAAAAAACAACGAAGTTGGTCTCTTCTGATTTCATTATCACAAATTGGAAAGCATTGTGACAGAACAAACATTTGACGGAAGGGAATGGGACAGCCTTTCAAGAGAGGTGAAGAAGTTTCCTGTTTGGTATTTTATTTATTTTCTTTTGCTCTCCCCAAGGTAGCAAAGGAAAAGAGCCCATCCTGTACAGAACACATTCTTCTTTTTTAAAAAAGCTGCTTGGATTAGCCACTGTTTCCTCCAATGGTAGTAAGACTGGCATCAAACTGAAGGCGTACAGGCAGTAGTAGCTTCCAGCCTGTAAAAGAGCCTGAAGGCAGCTTTCTGGTTAGGCTGACAGGAAAAGCAGACAATGAAGGCACAGCTGCCTTCAAGCTACTTCAGCAGCAGGGAGCTGGCTAGCTGAAATCAAGTTAAAGGCAGAGAGTTGTGGAAAGGGTGCAGAAGGACTGACATCATGCTGACACGGACTGATGCAGAAACCATCTGCTCTACTTCAGCATCATTTGCTATCATAGAATATCCCAAGTTGGAAGGGACCCATAAAGATGGTCATATGTATTTAGTTGTGCTGTGGTATTTAGGATGCCATCCCCTCACGCCTCAGCAATAAAAACAAGGCTGTAATCCTGCCCTTGTCTCATTCACAGATGTGTGGCACACCAGTGGGAGCCTCTTGTGCTGAGTCAGAGTGTGGGGGGCTGCACTGCCGGACTGCTGCAGGGCAGAGGAAATGTGGAGGACCTGGCTGTGATGGGCTGGTCACTGTTGCTCACAACGCATGGCAGAAGGCCATGGACTTTGACAGAGACATCCTCAGTGCGTTGGCAGAAGTTGAGCAACTCTCCAGAATGGTAATACATAAATCATTTGTTGCAATAAAAAAGAAAACAGAAATCTTACAGTGGTAACCCAAGTTTAGACACTAATTGACAAAGTATGTGCCTGGTTTACTTCACAGTCTTTCTTTCTAGTTGTGTAACATCATCAAACTTGTAAAAATACTCAGACTTCAGCTTGCTGAAGTAAAGTTTCATGCGTTACTCCAAACATCACCATGAGTTGTTTAAACTAACACTGGTGATGTGGATCACAGCCAGCTCTTGAAAGTATTCTGTGAGTTTTATGAGAAGTATTTCTCATTACTGTTATCTCTGCCTCCAACTGAATTTTTGTTGTAAATCAGGCCTGAAAGCATACACAAATATGCAGTCAAGCCCTCTACTTTCTTCTCTTCAGGTTTCTGAAGCAAAGCAGAGAGCTGATGAAGCCAAACAGAATGCACAAGAAGTTCTGCTCAAAACCAATGCTACAAAGGAACAAGTGGACAGAAGCAATGAAGATCTGAGAAATCTTATTAAGCAGATCAGAGACTTCCTCATGCGTAAAAACCTTACACTCGCATTATCTCTTGTTTCTACGTCTGTGAAAACTCTTTTTCTTTCTTTGGCATCATTCTCCAAGGGGTAACACAATAGTCATCATCCTCCCCTGGCTGTTTTCAGCCAGATTTACTGAGTATGATGAAATCTGGGAGTGAGAAAACGAAAACAATAGGAGAAAGACTGATCTGTAGCCCATTGTTTCGTTCCTTTCAGCTGAGACCATTGTACTTCTCTAACTTGCCAAGTGTGTTCCTAAGTTCTGGCCAGAACTGCACAGTTCTATTAAAGGGGAGGACAGCCACGGTTAGAAACTCTGAGGTTTTCTCCACGTGAGATAACGGGTAAAGGATAAATGAGGGCCACTTTTCATTGTTGAGTGGCAGCATGGCAAACCCATTCCTTCTGTTAGCACAAGGCTGAGTATACTGTTAGCACAAATACATTTACATGTAGCTGTTGGCTTCCCTTCTTCTGGGTTTGCAGCCCACCACAGCCCTGGCATGAGGTAGCTGATCACCGAGATCAGCAAAAGGCTTCCAAGAGAATGATGCTAGGAGGAGGGCCTTTGTGCCTGCTGGGCCTCTCCTTAGAGAGAAGTGTCACCCTAAGGAAGCCTTTTTAATACCCTGATGTACTGCAGTCTGGAGGAGGAAGCTTTTTCCATGATTTTGCTTCTTGAGGGAGCACGTGGACAGAAATGTTGAATACTGAGACCTGACAGCAGGAAGCTTTGACTCACACCTGTGTCATTTCTGCCTATCTGTAGAAGACAGTGCTGACCTGGACAGCATTGAGGCAGTGGCTAATGAAGTGCTGAACATGGAGATGCCCAGCACCCCCCAGCAGCTGCAAGCCCTGACAGAAGACATCCGTGAACGCGTGGAAAGCCTTTCTGATGTCGAGGTCATCCTGCAGCAGAGTGCTGGAGACATTGCAAGAGCAGAAATGCTACTGGAGGAAGCTAAGAAAGCAAGGTATGCAACCCCATTTTGCATTTGGTAGTTACTGTCACCAGGAACTGGAATGAGACTTCCATCTCACTCTACCAGGGAACGCAGAGTTTATCTTACCACAAAGCAGACTTCCCATTCATTGGCTGTGGGGCAAAAACGGCCCTTTGCAGCGTATGGCACTGCAAAGTAAAAGCAGTTTTCATGCTAACCTAGTTTTGCTCCACAGCAAAGGTGCAACAGATGTTAAAGTCACTGCAGACATGGTGAAAGCAGCACTAGAGGAAGCTGAAAAGGCTCAAAATGCAGCTGAAAAAGCCATAAAACAAGCTGATGAAGATATTAAAGGAACTCAAGACCTGCTGACCTCAGTAAGTTATTTCCAAGTATGCTTTAAGATGCACTAACAGGAACATGTCTGATATTCAGAAACCAGTGTAAGTATGTCTAAGGAAGGCAAATCAAAGACTGCACTTAGAATGAGTCTAAACCATTCTGGCCTTTACTATATAAACATCTGAGTCAGAATATGAGATAACGAGAGGCCTACAAGCTCTTAAAGAAAAAAGGCTTTTCTCACCCCATATCATGCACCACTGAAGTTACACGAGTAGGATTGTAGCAGGTGTGCCAAGATCCCTATGAAGTCATACATGTCAGGCCCTTGGCAGCAGTGTATTGGTGTAACCACGCTGTCTAAAAGTGCCATTCATTGCAACAGGAGAAAACTGATGCTAGATTGAAGTGGTAATCGCTGTAATTTTTAGATAATGGATTTTCAGGCTTTAACTCATAGCTCTCGATACCATAGTGTTAACTCCGCCCATTCAGCTTGGCCAGCTTAAGAGATGGACAACTTCAGACACTTAGCACTATCATTTGATAATGAACTTGTGAAGTTCTGTTTGCAGATGAAGCAACTCTTGAGCATGTGCAATGCAATCAAGTGATTCCTAATGAAATTCTTAACACTGCTGGAGATTTCAGTGTACTTCATCTTAAAGCAGTGGGCTCTTTCACCCCAATTGCAATTGTCCATTTTTAACAAAATAAAACACTTATTAGATCTGTTGTTCTATTGTATCTATTGTATAGACCTATCGAATTAGATCTATTGTTGTGACCTAATGAGTGGATCAGAACTTACAAGAAAGCTTCTGTGATATTCAGAGTCTTTTGAAAGTGTATCTTTGTCCCTCTTCCTGTTAGATTCAATCTGAAAACGCCGCATCTGAAGAAACACTGAACAATGCCACTTTACGTCTGTTTGCACTTGAGAGGAGCGTTGAAGACCTCAAGCAAAAGGCTGCTACAAATTCAGAAAATGTGGGCAACATAGAAGAAAAAATTGTTTCTGCAAAACAGAATGCTGAAGAAGTTAAACAGGTGAGAAGTTTGGGAAAGATAGTAAAGGAGAGCCAACAAAACTCACCCTGGGGTTGGGTAGGTGCTGAATTCACTTGGATCTACTTTGTTTATCAGCCAAAGGCTGGTGATAAAAAAAAAAAAAAAAAAAAGTGCTTAATGCACTTACTGAGGTGTTTTTTTTACTTTTTTTAAATGTAAAGAGAGAGAAGCATTAGGAAGTTGTCAGGTTCAAAAATAGTTGCAGGAAATATGCCTCATTACCACTTATCAGCCTTTCACAGATCTGTTTCTGTCCCTCAGCTTCACTGTCTGCTACAGGTCAACTGGCTAACGTAGATGAAAAATAAAACTGTTTCTACAATGATGTTCAGGCCAAAGAAACCCTAGTTGGGCATATACGGAATTAAGTGGCAAGAATAAATCCTTAGCTCACTACGAAACCAGTCTCATTTCTAAATATCAGAGATGCAGAATTCACTCTGACCATATGGCATAATTCCCAGTGTCTGCTATACACCTTCGTAATACCAAAAGAATGTTCATTAACAAAACACTTGACAAATCTGCCAAAGGAAGTTTTCATTTCTCCAGTCTTTTGGCTGGAATTAACCCATCAGTCTCGAGAGACATTTTCTGTAATGTGAATGCATTATCCACCAAACAATTATTTCCAAACACTAAGTAGTATTTCAGGTGGTCATCAGACCCCAGAGGGTTCTAGTACTGCTGCAGACTTGCTTACTAGTTGAATTCATTTGTGGTGTAGTACTCCTTAACCTCACAGGGAAAAAGCACAGCTGAGAAGTGAACCTGATGTCATCTCCAGTACCCTCACCTTCGAGAGCCAGGCAGCTGTTCTTACTGAAAAGGCAGCAATGCTGTTCCTCCCCCACTGCCCCAGTGTGTCAGGGGCTCTGACTTCCCCGAGCTCCAGAATTGTGTAACTGCAGTCCATGCCGTGTTAGTGTTGGAGCTGTAGAACAGCCACAGATGTGCAAGAGACATTGATGAGTCTTCGCAGGGACTCTTTAAATCTTGCATATTTAACAGGAAATCCCTCGACCCTGTTGCTGTTTTTGTTACCTGAGCTGACACTGCTCTCCTTAGCCCGGATATTGGGCAGCTCCCTCTGCATTGTCTTTTGAGTGGCTCCATCTTGTGTTTGTGTGTGGAACAACAGGTCCTCGACACCGAGCTGAACAGCAAGTACAAAACCGTGGAGGATCTCATCACCAAAAAGACAGAGGAGTCGGCTGACGCGAGGAGGAAAGCCGGCATGTTGCAAGAGGAAGCAAAGGCATTGCTGGCTCAAGCCAACAGCAAGCTGCAGCTGCTCAAAGGTAAGGCTGTTCTGAGGAGGTAAGGTACTGCTGTAGAATACAAAGCACTATCGTGCTGTTCAACCAAGTGTTCATCAGCAGCAGGAAAAGAAAAAAAAGTTAATTCTTTGGTGCTGAAGTTCAAACAGCTTTTCTTATTTTGGACAAATATAATCATGAATCCTTGTATCAAAGAGAGCAAAAACTTAAGAGACACAAACTTCTGCAATGGCACCTACACTGCTCAGAGAAACACTGCACAGAAGAATTACAACATAAGTAACCACGATTGGTCAGCAACACCAAAAGCAGTCAAACTCCTGACAGACAACCCAGAATACCATCTGCAGTTCCCCTCACACACCCTGGAATGTATTTAAATCAAAGAGTAATGAGGATACAGCGGTTCCAGCTTACAGATGAATCTAACACAATGGCCAGTTAAAGCTGACTGAAACAGAGGGGGCAGTCAGCCCATCAGAGAGGAAGGAAGGTTTTCCTTCTGTTTTTGCCAGGCTGGGAACTCATGCTTCCTCTCACTTGTTCCTGCACAGCTACAATCACTCACTGAATATTTTGACTGTAACAAGCCAAAACTTTTCACATCAACAGAAGATCCTCTAACAGTAGGGAATAGCAGTTATTGTCAACATGAATCAAAGCACAGTTTTTGCACTTACAGAAAATTACTTCTGTTGTTTTATGTCCCAATACAAAAGAAACAGAAGGTGCCATGCCAGCCTTTGCTACTGTAGATCAGGTTTTCTTCCACAAGATAATAAGTTTGAATGGTAGTTTTTCCATAAGTTACATTTGATATTTTATCACATTAAAACATACCTAATTAAGCTGTTTTTCCTCTTCCTTTGCTGACAGAATTGGAAAATACATATGAAAACAATCAAAAAGTTCTGGAAGACAAAGCCAAGCAGCTGGTGGAGCTGGAAGAGACAGTTCGCTCCCTCTTACAGACAATCAGCCAGAAAGTTGCTGTGTACAGCACCTGCTTATAAATGGGAGCAGGAAACAGTTGGGTTCAGGATGGGTTTATACAAGTATTATACTAGTTGTTTTTGACAGTACACTAAGACCTGATAAAGTGAACAGGTTTGATACTGACTTCTAAGTCACAGAACCAAAGAGAATTAACTTTTTGACACTGAAAATAAACAGTACTTTTGTATCACTGTATGTACTTAGTATGACTCATTAAGTTCCATGTTATTTTCAGTAGGTGAAACTAATCCATGAGTTTCTGCAAGTCTTGTTTTTAAACTAGCTAGAGATCTCCTAATAAAATACTGGCTCCATCTACAACATTCTAAATAAGAGCTCTGATTACTGTGAAGTATAGGATGATAACTCAGAACAAAGAAAAAGGCGAGTGATACCATAAATTGCATTAATTTTAAGCTCCAAATTTCCATAGAACAGTGCACCTTCAGCTGACTGCTCAGTCCTGCAGAAATTGTTCTGCAGTATTCACCAGTGATGTATGCATAAGTCAGCATCCCCAATGGCAGCGTGCATTTACACCCACTGACTGCTCACTGACATGAGAAATATGTTTGGGTAAATACTTCTTGATCTGTAATTAACCTCACCTTCACCAAGGATAGCAGAAGTTGGTCTGGGCAACTACAGCACTACATAGCACCATCTGTGTAAACTGAAGAGCAACACATTTAAGTAATTTTGCTCTAGGTTACAAATGCTAGAGCAAAAAATCCAGAGACAGTGATTACCGCAGCAGCATCATGCACTGTTTCACTGCCAGTATGCTCAACAGCTTTTTACATCTTCAAACTTTGAAGCATTCAAACAATTGCCATCAGCTCATTTACAGGGAGCTTAGTGATATTTCTATCTGTACAAGCTCTCAACTAGAAAAGAAATTGCCAAATCATAGAGGGGTTTGGGTTGCAAGGGACTTCAAAGCTCATCCAGACCCAACTCCTGCCATGGGCTGGCTGCCACCCCACCAGCTCAGGCTGCCAGGTCCCCATCCAACCTCCAGGGATGGGGCACCCACAGCTCTATGGGCAGCTGTGCCAGGGCCTCACTCTGAAAGTCAAGAATTTCCTCATAATATCCAATCTGTATCTTTCCTCTTTTGGTTTAAAACAATTCTCCTTCCACCTGTGAGCCACTGGCATAATGAAAAAGGACAATGAGCACACACTAAGATTCTCATGAAAGCAGAGATTCTAATAAAATAAAGTGGCATCCTGCAAAACAAGAGAGCTGCTGGCATTGGGCACATTCCCTTTACCTGGTATTTGTTTGCTAGTCTTCTTCTATCCACCTACACTAACTGTTGGACACTAACAAGTCAGCAAACAAAACCCAAGACGATCCTCCAGCAACATTAAATATTTATTAAGCTCTCTCGAAACAGAAGAGGCACAAAGAGAGCATAAAATAGAAAACAGGAGAGAAAGAAGTATGTCTGAACTGTATGGAGAGCTGACACTGCAGCCCTTACGTGTGGAAGGTGCAGAATAACCCTCACATCATCACACTTAACAGCAAGCGAGTCTTCACTGCCCAGTTTTATCATTTCAAGGTCAAAGAGTTGGACAATGGAAGCTTTACAAACAGGAAGTTAAATAACAGTAAGAGTAGTTTTCCTTCAGTCTTTCATTTCTCCATCAACACTTGATTTTTTCCCCAGTGAGTTTTCAATATGAAAACAAGATGTGTGGAGAATCACACATAGAGTGATTTTATCTTAAAAAAGTCAACATAGTATTAATCAATTTACACAAGTCCCTCTTTTCCCCAGATGCTAACATCACTAGATCAAAACTAACTCTGGTACTCATATGTAAGTAGGTTAAATACTTAGTTAATCCTTTCACAAGGAAATACATTTTTGTGCGGAAGTGACAGTGGCATTTTAAGTGCCAGTGGCATGTTAAGTGCCAGCATTCAACTGCTTTAGTCTATCACTACTTCAAAGAAGAACACACCAGGTGTCTGGACACCTGTACAGAGCTGTGACCAGCACACCTGATCATCCCATGCAGCAGCAAAATGTTTGGTTTTGAACAAAAGAGTTCTGTCAGGCTGTTTTTCTGCAACATTCATGATGCAAATAAACATGGAATAGTAAGTATTTAATTTACAGAGACTGGATAATTCCACTTGTTCCAAACTCTACTTGTTTAAATATCTGATGTCTAAAATGAAAAGATTCGTTTAATTCAATCCTAAAGTCCTCAAACTCGCCTTCCACAAGGGCTCGCAGCCCATTTTCAGACGTACTACGGATGTTCAAAGAACTGCTCTTTCACTTCAGAAGTTGATAGCTTTGCCAAAAGATGCTGCTAGGTTAGCTTCCCTGAAGGCTTCTGATACCGTCTGCAGAGAACAAACCAAAGGTACAACTCATTAATACCTACATGCAGTCACAGCACGTCTGTGTAACCCCCGTGTTCAACAATTGCTTCAGAAAAACTTACTGGATGGGCATGGCAAACTCTGGCCACATCTTCACACGATGCTCCGTACTCCATAGCAAGGGCTGCTTCGTTAACCATTTCACCAGCACCCTGCAGTTTAATGTTTGTAATTAGAACAGATCTTTATGCAATTGTCTTGCTTCCTCTGAATTGCTAATTAAGAAATACCCAGCTTTAAATAAGCATCTTCTGCTAAGAAGAAAACCATACTATGACGTGCTTCAGCTGTGTTCTTGTGTCAGTCCTAAGTACTCTGTCAATTTGGTGGCTAAGCTAAGCTGAGCTTAAAACTGAGCACAGTGCTAGAACAGAGTACTTGCTCTCTCATTGCTGAGGTTTGTGCAAAATCTGGGCTTTGTTCCACATGGGATTGGTTAGATGCTACCTATGTTCTGATCCAAGGTACTGTACATTATCACTGCAGGGAAGGAAAAAAAACAACCAAAAAACCCCAAAACTTTAATGCTCTTTAAAGCCCTCCTAGAAAATTAATCAGATAACCAAATAAACTGAGGTACACTACTATATCTGCAGCCTCATTTTCATTAAATATTGGTTGCATTTGTGGGGACATAGCCAGAGAAAAATATCTGGATAGCTGAAAATAAAACAGTGAATAAGTAATTGTATTTTCAGAATTAAGATCACAATCTGAAGATTTCTCGCCTGCCCCTTCCATTTACCAATTAAAATTACTGCCTGATAAAGCTGAGCTGTGCTTTCTTTAGAGAATGTGGATCTTCATCAGTGACTGAGTCCAGACTCGGTGACTGCAGCCAACTCTGCAGGAGTAGAGAAAACCAGAGAAAAAAGAAAAGCAATGGAAGAAAACTGCAATCTGTCCAGCTACTCCAACATCCAGAACTTGAGTCAATTTCTGCTGCTCTCTTGAATATTTGGCAATATTCATAAAGATGAAACTGTAAGAGACTGCGTAACCCTCACATTTTCAGGGAATAGAAAAGAAGGAAAAAGCTGTGTCCATTGCCAAGTAACAGTAAAACAGGGATGTGAGCAGGAGGGCTGTAAAAGAGAAAAATCAGTAAAATCCATGGAATTTTGTGAGGCAAATCTTCCTTTTTACAAGCACCACGTGGCAAAATGAACCACCCTTAATGCTACCAGGACAGCAACACACTTTACAATACTTACTGCGCCTAAGATGTGTGCACCCAACATCCTGTCTGTTGACTTCTGACTAAGAATCTTCACCATGCCATCTGTGTCAGCATTTGTCTTTGCTCTACTGTTTGCAGCAAATGGAAATTTCCCAATTTTGTACTCTACTCCCTACAAAACAGGTATTTGTTACTGACACTGAGTTAATGATCGGGAAGCTCAACAGGAATGATGCAGCCAGTCGGACAGCAATAAAAATAGGTCTAATACAAAACTAGAAGGAGACATGCACAGAACAACGTGTGAGAATAACAGGCAGAAAGAAGTACCAGAAAAAATAGCATAGAAATGGTATGAACTTCACAAAACAGAAGTTATTAAAGAGGACTGTGATCCTTTGCGAGAGCAGCATGCAGGAAGGAATCATTCAGCCATACACGCTATGCAATAAATTCAGAGAAATTCTCCCATGAGAAGCAGCTAAACAAAGCAACAGCCATTATCACACTATGAAACCACATCCAAGACAGAAAAACAGTTTTGTCCAGGAAGAAAACGGTACCTCTTCTTTCAGCTGTTCTTCTGATTTGCCAACCCAGGCCACTTCGGGGTGAGTGTATATGACAGAGGGGACGCAGTTATAATCAATGTGAACTGCACCTCCAGCCATCCCTTCAACACACAGAATGCCTTCGTCCTCAGCTTTGTGGGCCAGCATAGGTCCAGCAACTACATCACCAATAGCATAGATGCTATCAGATCAATGAAACACAATTAGATGCTGTTTAAAGATGTACTAGCACACCTCAGCTACTACATATAACAGTTTAAAACATGACTGGAGTTTTCTGCAAAATCAGATTAAACAACTAATACACAGAAGAAATCTGGAGATTACATGAACAGCTTCCACTGAATGAACACACTTCAAGAACCACTGCCAGCACATCCTGACTTTCAAATTACAGAACATTAAAAGGTTGACTAAAAAATCCTAAATAAACATAAATTGAGCTTCTCTTTCAGGAAAAAAAAAACTACATTAAGCAATTTTTAAAGTGTCTTAAGATAAACTTGTAAAAATAAGAGTCCTGGTCTAAAGAAAGTAAAAATCACTAAATATTACTTACTTTGGAATTTTGGTTTGGAATCTGTTATTGACTGGGATTCTCCCTCTCTTATCAAGTTCAATTCCAATGTCTTCAAGTCCTAGATTTTTTGTGAACGGACGCCTACCAATGCACACCAGGAGCACATCACAAGTTATGACTTCTGCCTTTCCACCAGCAGCAGCTTCAACACTACATAAAAACAAGAATGCTAAGCTGTAAACCTGCAGTACTGCATTTTGCTGACTAGTGATTAATATGATCCAGATGGTGACCTAGTGGCTGAACCTGGCATCCCAACACTTGCCTCTGACCTATCCCCCATTTCTTCCTTGCAAGACTTGATGAGTAGGAGAGGAAGAAAGGGCTAGCAACTCTTACTACATTTGTTAACAACTCCTGGATACAGAAATTCAGGTTATGCATCTGTTAACAAGTAGCACAACCTGCTAGGAGCAAATTTGTACAGCAAAGCAATCGGTGCTGAGTACACAACATCCAAGTTATTTATATTTCAGAGAGAGGCAGAGTCACGCACTCTGAGCAAACTTTCTCCTGGCCCCACACAGAAGAACTGTTAGCAGTTGCCTTCCATAAAGTGCATCCCTCAAAGGCATCTAGAACAAGTTTAGTTTGCATCCAGACTGCAAGAACGAACCAAGGAATAAGCAGGGTTAATTAGGAAACTTGCTTCAAAAGCGTAGTTCTGAACCAGAATGAAACTCTAAGCAGAAACTACAGGAGAAATCTAGGTAGTACCAGTACAGCAGTTCACAGAGGCCCAAATCTAGGACTTCTCCAGTGGTGGAGGACAGACTACCCTGAGCTATGGACATGCAGCAGATACAATTCCTTGTACTGAGATTCCAATGAAAAAGGCACTTAAGCTTATGTTCATTAAGAAACACTACACATTTTCTTACGACTCAAGCTACAGCTTATGCTACCAGTCTGCACAGAGAATAAGTTGACAAGAAAAGCAGCAGCATATAGGTATGGACATTTACAAGGAAAATTTGCTTTATGTTTTTCTGTATTAGTTGTTCACTTAAATCTTCAATAGACTCTAATCTGGCCATTAAAAAACAGTCTGAGACAGCTTCATTTATTTCTAATTAGAAGTAATCAATCTTTACCATGCTTATTTAGAGACAGGGAAGAAAGGACAACATAACTCTCCCAATAAGCACCAAAGTACTAATAATGATATGAATAACTGCATTTATGTTAATTATACCAAAAGCAAAGAACTTTCACAAACAGCACAATTTAGGTTTCTCACTAAAAATCCACTGGCTTTACACTAGCACACCAACCCAAGCCAGTGGAACCTCTCCTATATAAGCAAGCTTGATTTCAATAAAGCCAAAGTTATGAACACACTAAGTTAGAATACAGGATAAAAATTAAACTTCACTGAAGATTAAGTTTCATTTCTTCCTGTTTCAATAATAATATCAGAATATTTAAGAATAGGTTTGAAGGACTGAGCAGGACAAACACAACCTGTGTCCCACTGGTTCTAAGGGAAATACTTACGCTACATCAATTTTCCCATCCGGTTTCTTGGTAGCACCCGTAACTTTGGTGTTTAGCTTAAACTTAAGTCCCTGCTTCTGAAGAATACGTTGGAAGTTTTTGGAGATCTCCATGTCAATTCCCATTCCACCAACATGGCCCATGAACTCAACAGCCGTCACATCCGCACCGAGGCGCTGCCAAACTGAACCCTGTGGTCACAACAATATTCTTAAAGGAAAAGTTTTTTGAAGGAAAACTTCAGGTTTCCTTACTGCAATATTTACCACTGAGACTGGAAACTGCAAAAGAGGGACAACAGGTAACAGCAAACTGATCAACGTTTACAAACCATTAGAGTGTAGGATATAACATGTCTGTTCCCAACAGCCTTACTGAAAAGATGGATTTATCACTGCTTGTTTGCATCCCTAATGCTTTAGTGATTTAAGTTATGGAATTAAGCTTTTAAATAAATAGTTAAGAAAACAAACAATTAGGTACATATATATTTACACACACACACAGGCATAGAAAAATTAAAAATCAAATTAATTGGAACACAGCTCAGAAAACTCAAAATAAGAATTCTATAGTGCCCTAATACCAAACTAAAGCAAAACAATAATGAGTTATAGAAATTTTCTGCAATAGAATATAACTACTGCTGCTTTTGCATTTATTTACAACCATAACCACTACCATCACCTTCCCTAAAACCACATACATCCATTTAATTCCATTTACCTCGAAAGTTACTCACACCAATCTCAACAGTATTTATCTTCACTTACACTTGCCCTGCTCAGTGGCCAGCAGGCAGCTGACCAGTGGCAGCTAAGGCAACCACTAAGCAGGTCTGCAGATTTTCAGGCAGTTGCAGACCAGCAAATAGATGTTCTTAATACTATGCAGGTATGAGGCAAAAGGACTCAGACCTTCAGACCTAGGCAGAATACAAAGTCTTCACTCCTTTTGTTATTAGACACAGTGCTTGCAATTGTATCACAAAATATTTGGGGGATTAACTGCTACACACAGGTATTTAGCACGGTTTCAAGTTTATTTACATTATAAGAGGAAGTTCTCTTACCTACATACAGAACAAACATCAGTGGAAGTTAAACAAAAAACCAAACCCAAAACTACACAAAAGGCCTACACATTCCTCTCTATTTTCTCCACTTAGTTAACCAGCTGCAAGAACACTGACCCAAACACTTCCTAGCTTCTAAGGTAAGAACAACAACAACAAAAAGCTAGCATGCCATTAAGTGTGAGAGTTCAACAATACTGGCTAAATCACAGCAACAACATCAAATGCAGTGAAAAAATAACAGTTACCTCATAAATAAAGGATTAAGAGCTTTAAATAATCTCTTACCAGTTCCACACCAATGACTCCTGCACCAATGACAACCATCTTCTCAGGGACTTTTTTCAGGGACAGAGCACCAGTGGACGACACAATATTATCTTCATCAATCTAACAGCAAAGAAAGCCACAAAGGGAAATTTACAATCTCTTTTGTACATCACATGAATTCCAAACAGATGCAAAAGTATTATACATTAAGTTACGCAGCTGTTTCACGCTGAAAGAAAGTAGCACCAAGATTTCAAATACGTACAGTGATTCCAGGGAAGGGAGCAACTTCTGAGCCTGTAGCTATGAGTATGTTCTTTGTATTGATAACTTGTGTGCTGCCATCATCTTTGGTTGCAGTGACTTGGTTTTTGCCAGTTATTTTCCCAAACCCAGATACATGTACAACCTTTAATAACCAAGAACACAGTAAGTTAAGGTTCAAATTACTTATGTAAGTTATGCTATATTTAGAAGCATAGAATCACTCAGGTTGAAAAAGACCTTAAAGATCATCGAGTCCACTTAATATGAATCTCACCAGAGAGAAGCTGCTAATGCAAACCTTTGCATTGGCATCCAGAACAAATCACAAAGTCAGCACTGTTGTTTTAAGTAGACCCAAGAACAAGTTGTTCATTTAAAATATCTTACAAGTGAAGCACTCAGTCTGCCCTTGCCAAATCCTTTGATCAAATAAGTTTACGTGGCAAGAATGTGAGAATGCAAGAAGCGACATAAGCGAGAAAAAAATACATACATTTACTTCAGTAAATAATCCAAACTGACCTTGTTTTGTTTAAATAAATGAGCAATTCCACCCGTTAAGGCCTTCACCGCACCGCTCTTCTGTTCCATCATCTTCTCCAGATTCAAGCGGATTCCTGTAACTGAAATTAAAAAGCTTCAATGGAGCATTCCACTTTTACTTACAGGAACTAACCTACAGAGAACAGCTCTGACAGGGAGATGCCCCAAACGCCCCATTAAACATTAAAGGTTATGTTTAACGATTGATATGTCACAAAGCAGTATTATTCTTTTCAAGTGTAACTTCTCCAGCCAGCAATCACATTCCTAAATCTCTAGCTGGCAGAGAAAGGATACTGGTTGCAAGTCAACAAAGCTTTATGACCAACTTTCCTACAATTATAGTAGTCAGACCTGAACCATTAACATTAGTTTCTTGATGGAAACCATTTAGTTCAATAGGCACCAACAAGTTGCTCTGCACACTCACTTTCAATTCCTCTGCTAGCAAAGTCTTTTCCATGGGCCAAATGATACAGATGTGAGTTGTTCAGCAAGGCCTAAAACATACACACAGAAATGTAAACTGAGACACACAGATGCAACTGGATTTTTTACCACAATATTAAAAAAAAAAAAATAATGAAGTTACTTGGAAAACAATAAATCTAATAAATCTGACATTTGTATTTTAAAAGGTGCATCTCAAATGTACCAATTACATGCAGAGAGTAGTTAAGATCACTCCTACACTTTTTGCCCTTTTCACTAGAGAAACTGGAAATGGTACCATTGAGAATAAAGAGGTAGAACAGACTTTAAGCAAAGGAAAACAATAGATGGCTATGACTCAGTAGAACTTCCTTATCAACTCAGAAGAGAAAATTTGTCAACAAAAATACCAGGAAGATACAGAAAAGCTGGAGGAGGAAAAAATCCACTGAAATCGCTGTTAAATTTTAGCCTGTGTAAACATCAGTTAAATTGTGTAGCTGAGTTACGCTGAAGTCATTATAACTGTACAGCTGGCAGAGCTGAAACTACATGGTTTAGAGCCAGTTCAGATCACAGGGTTATCGCAATTCAAAAATAAAATTAGCACAGTTCCTTTCTAAGTGCATTTAAAGATGAGCAGCTTGAAATACAGAATCTCCAAAGTGTAATTTGATTAGAAACTGCAATGTAAGAAGTGTCTTGGGAAGAAAAATTTACACCTTTTACTACAATCATCACTGCAACCATGGAACTGCCAACATCCTTCTACAGTGTAACAGATTGAATTCCAAAGAGAGCACAACTCAAAGACTACTTTAACATATCTGCCTTGTACACACACACTTAAACTAATACTGCTGGACCAAGATAATCTCATTTTTGTCAATAAGAACAACCAACTGTCACCCTTAAATTTATTTGCCTGTTTTATCTGTCACAGCCCTGAATCTGTGATAATCCAATACATCAACCAAAGACACAGCTCTGCAAAGGCCTTCAGCAACTACCAAGGAAAAAAGAAATCCACGTGCAATGTATTTTGAGTGGCTTTTTTGGAAAGGAATATCTGAATATTTGTTATTGCTTCAGCACATGTACCCTACATAACCACTTCATAAGAAGTGTACTGCCACTGGAAAAAGCTCTGAATAGCACTTAGGTTTAGCCAGGGCTTCAGAACTGCTTTCAAAAGAACTTCAATGGCATAAAACTAATCAAAGGTTCAAGAAGAAAAGTCACTTCAATGGATACCAGCAGAATGCCAAACTTGCACAGTCGTGCTGTGCTGATCTACAACTCATTTTTGAGTTTTTCTTCAGTATAAATTCTGAGTTTCATCAGATACATTACTGAAATGTCTAGGCAAAGTGACACATTACTTTTCAGAACTTTGCACTCCTTCTGTATTCTACAGTGTTTTCTGCTAAGCTGCTAACAGAACCTCTATCAGCAAACAGATTGGAAAAGCAATACCGTCAGGAGGAACCTTTACAAAAAAGCTGTGTGTTATTATAGGCAGCACAAAGCTGATCACCAATACCTTCCTTCATCTGCTGGGTATTAATGAGGAACACTCCACCTAGCAATAGCACAGTTCTTATAAAGCTCTCATTTTGAAGTTGCTTAAAACATGACTGACAACATCCAACTTAACATCCAACACTTGGTACTCAGGAATTTCTTATTTCTCCTTTCTTTCAGAGCACACACCCTTTTCTCTCCCCACTGGCACTACTCCACACAAGCACCACCAGCCTCACTTTTCAAGACATCCTTTGGAGGCAGTGAGAATACTATTTTTAGCTTACATGACTATTACAAGAGTTACTATTGGTGGAGTGAGACAGTCATATTCAGAGCACAGCACATCCCATCAAAAAACTGTTATGAATTTTTTCATTGGTGTCTCCATCCCCATAATTTAGATTCACATTCTGTACCTCCAGTGACTGAATAAGCAGCAACGAATCATTCCTTTACTCTAAGTGCAACATTCTAGACAAAACTACAAGTATATTGAAAATAAAAGACTTGAAAGGATTGAGAATTGCACACAGCAGACTTTAAGACAAAATCACCTTAAACTGTATTTAAATGGCATTTAAATGCTGTATTTAGTTAGTGGTTACCACACAGACTGATCAGCTCACCAGAGTGCAGATGCATCTGCATACACCTCTGCTTTTATCCCTCTTCCTCTCTTCCTCTCCACAAAACACAGTTTGTAAGCAGAATGTTCCTACTGAATTAGTAAGTATTGCAGTCCTTATTATTACTTTCATTCATGTAAATCATTTGGTTGCAAGTTATTTTTTTAAACAATGTATGTCAATCTTGGAAAAAGATAAGTAGAGGTTTTAAAGAGATGCACGTAGGAGCTATTGATTTTACTGAAGTTATGATAAACAATGCACCCTTACCTTTGAAGGAATACATCCAACATTCAGACAGGTTCCACCCAAGGTTTCATTTTTTTCTACACAGACAGTCTGAGGAAAAAAAGGAGGGGAGCGAATTGTAACCTTTTTACAGGAGCAAAAAGAAATGTCCCTTCCTTCTTTGATGAGCATGGAACATATGCACAAAATAACAAATCTCTTGGTTTACACTCCAAGGAAACAAATTTGCAGAGAAGTGACTCCACAGAGGAAAGCCTGTCATCATTTAACTTGCTGCTTTTGTGGGAAGCAGCAATGACAGTACCACGAAAAAGAGGACTTGCGTCAAATCAAAGAACCACATGGAGATCAGCTGATCCCATCTACCCCTGTTCCTGTTTTAAGCAGACAAACACAAAATGATCCAAGTGCTTTAACAGCTGCACTGTGGATCAAACAACACCAGACCACTCTCACCTTTACCTGATAGGGCTTTGCCTCATCCACTTTAAATTAACCTCACTGACAAGGCCAAGCAAAGCTGTTCCAAAGCCAACACCCAAGGAACCTTGCTGACAATAACACGGGATGCTGTAGTGGTGATACAAGGTTTTAGCTTGTGCTAGTAGAAGAAGCAGTACAAGTGAAGGTTCAAATTCAGTAATTCAATAGAGCAGCTTCAGGTTATTCCATGGATGACATAACTACAGAAATTATCTACTTGCCAGTCTCACCAAAGCATCTTATGTTCCTTGGGGGTAGCATAAACATGTGAGTTTCTTTAGTGCTACAGGTGATGCATGCAAGCCTGCCCAACCAACTCTAAAGAAAAAATAAAAGCTGTTTGCCAGGATGAAAATGCAGAAAACAAAGCACTGTTTGTTTTTTTTTTTTAAACCCTCTGCTATATGGTGACCTATTGTAGGCAAATACGTGAAGGTCTTGAGTAAAGTGTTGCTCCAGGAAAAGCAGGCTTCTAGCTACCAAAAAAAAATCTTAGGAGAAATAAATACGAAACATTATGGTAGATCATATAAAACTTAACTGGAACCTGTAGCAATGACCATCTTTTCTCCAGGTCCTAATAGCCCAGTGATAACATATGTACATATACACACACACACACACACGAAAGAATATTTATTAAATCAAGACCAAAAAAAAAAAAAATTGACATTTTAATTACCTGCACTAGGGTCAAAAGCAGATGTAAAACTTAACTGACTCTTAAAAAATCCTGTTTTGGTACTGTTACACATTAGGCTAAAACATACTCAGAGACATCACTGAAATTCAGCTGTTGGAAGAATGAGGGACAACACTAAGAACTACAAAGAATTGAGGCTGAAGAGACCTTTCCCAGAAGCCACGCAGCCAAGCTTCCTTCTCCAAACACAGTTAACATCAAAGCTGTCTCAGGTGGCTCAAGGCCTTAACAAGCCAAGCCCTGAAAATCTCTAAGGACGAAGGCTACATGCAATCTGGACCTGCTCCAACATTTCACTGAACTCTTCTTGTAAACAGAAGCTCCTGTCCTTGCCAGTTGGTCTCATCACCTTGGTTTTTTCATGAAGTCCTGCTGCCTTACTTCAGAGGCACTGGGATATACCAGCCAACAGAACATACACAAGTACACTTAGCAATGCCTTCTCAGATTCTGAAGTACTTCAGAAAAGAAAGATGCAATGCCAGAAGAGTAAATTGGTTTTGGGTTAAGGGGTCAAGAGAAACAGCAATCCTGCTGATGTCACATTCATGAATGAAAGTGAAACTTACCAGCATGCTGATTTTCACTTCTAAACTCCCAAATGGCCACCAAATTCCTCCAGTGGCATTAGGAAATCACATCAGCTGAGTACTCTTTGGTACCTCCCCTCCCCCTAACAGAATCACTGCATGTTTTATGTTGTGGAGTGGCTGAAGAGTGATCAGGTCTCAAAAGGTCTGCTCTTACCTTAAACCCAAGCTGAGCAGCTTTGATTGCAGCAACATAACCTCCTGGACCAGAACCAATAACTGTGACATCCGCATCAACTGCAACAGGGAACATTAGACTTATTTTTTCAATAATTAAGACTTCATTGCAGGACCAATTTGTTCTTGAAATTTGGAAATACCAAATAATGGAAAAAAAATAAAAATTTCTATTAAAAAGTATGCAATTTAATACACTGGGAAAATTACACTTCACAAAATACTTTCCAGACAAAAGGAAAAGTTGTGTAGAAGTATTTTACAAATAAAGAAAAAGCTTTAAACTTCACAGGGAAAATAATGTAAAATGAAATTAAACAGCCAGGATGCATCCAACCCATCCTTCCTGCTATAAAATCTTTAAATCCAGCTGTCTGAACAGTTCATTTAAACATTTTAACAATGCAGTTTCTTCTGTTGTTTGGCACAAAAGATACATGAGCAGTACATGCTGTACTATTATTAGATTATACTGCAGAAAATATGGCTGAGGTAAACTTCTGTGCAAGCCCTATTGATTATGAACACAGAAGATACTATGAACTTTGTACCTCATTTGTTTCTAGTAATCATAACTTCCTCTGCAATATTAAATTACTGCCACTGTTCTTACATTAAAGCTCAGCTTCTATTTATACCTTTAGTTTGACAGTAAATATGACAAATAAGCTTTTCTCATAGAAATGGCTCAGGTTGTAAGGAACTTCAAAGCCCATTCAGTTCCAGGCTCCTGCTGTGGGCTGGCTGTTCTGACTTTTCTTAGAAATGTCCACTGCATATATGTTTGTTCAGCTTATTTTTAAGACTACCTCTAACGGTGCTTCAAAATGGATAAGCAAATAAAAGCGTGCTCTGATGGGCTTTAAAAGAGGAAATGGGGAACAGTATCTGGGGCTTGCTTGGGAAACACAGTACTGGCACCTGTTTGCAGAAGGCCAACACCAGGCATTGTGTTGGCCATTTCTGATTGCTGCTTGGTGCTGGATTTGCTCTATGCCAGCTGTGCCAGGGCCTCACCACTCTTTCCGAGAATAAATTGTTCCTAATATCCAACCTGAGCCTCCCGCGGAGCAGCCTGAGGCCGTTCCCTCTCGCCTATCGCCTTTAGCTGGGAGCAGGGCCAGCCCCCACCTCACCACAGACAGCAGCGCACAGCGATCTCCACCTGCCCGCAGCAGCAGCTCCCGTTACCGCCTGCAGCACCGGGCCAACCCGCGGGTCGCAGCTCAGCTTTCCGTTCTGAGAGCGGCTTTACCCGCGGTGAATTACCTTGATCGGCGTAGCTCCTCTGCGGCACGGCACAAACTCCCTGGAGACCGCGATGAACTCGATCAAAATGGCTCCTCTGGAAGAGAACAAGCCACGGCTTTAAAAGCTGAAGTTCGACCTCGAAGAAAAGCAAACACTGAGCCACGCACGGAACGCGGCCCCACGGCGAGGCCACGGCGTGAAAGCGGAGAAGCGCGGCCGAGCCCAAGCGCTCCGCCTGCCCAGCGGCAGGGGGTGGCGTGAGGAAAGCCGAAGCCAAAGCCGAGCCCGAGTAATGCGGTTCCTCCCCACCCGTCTCCCGCCGCCCGCCTCGCGGTACCACCGCCAACGCCGTACCCGAGCGAGCGCACAGGACACGCGGCCCCAGCGCTGCATTATTATTGCTGCTGCTGCTGCTGCTGCTGCTGCTACTGCTGCTGGCCCAGCCCGCGCCCGCCGCCACCCCAAGGACTCCGCGGACTCGCGCAGGCGCACCGGGAACGGGCGGCTGTACGGGAGCCGCGAGGGGCCGCCTGGAGGAGGCGGCCGGCGGTGCGGCCCGGGAGGCGCGGTCACGGGACTGCAGGCGGGGATATGCAAATGAGCCGCAAGAAGCGGCAGGGGGCGCTGTGTAATTGCCTGCTGGAGGGGAGACATCGTGTCCAGAAATGCCAGGCTTCGTGGTTATAGACTTAAATTGTTTAGAAGAACCTACAGGGAGAAGAGCAATCGTCCTTTTAACAATATATAGTTGGTTCTGTGGAAAATAGTTTAGGAAGTACACGCACTTTCACCCAGCAACGCTGTGTGGAAGCAGCTGGTTCAAAGCAAAAGGCTGCCAGCAGTGGACAGAACTCCTCTGTCTTAGTGCAGGATTTGTCTGCTTGCCCTCCATCGGCCCTGAGGTCTGAACACATCTGATCTCTCAGCATTTAAATCCCTTATCTCTTAGGCCAGCTAATGAGAAAGCACCCTGCAGTCAGCAGCGCTTGTCAGGGTCCCATTGCTCCCCCCATCCTCATTAACGAGCAGACCAGTGAGAGCACAATGCAAGAACTATCCTCACTGGCAGCTCCCAACCCAGAGATTTTATGTCACCATGGCCATCTCACAGGTTCTGTGTCTCCATGGCCTTCTCTGCCAATGCACAGAGGATCCCAGACCATGCACAGGGCTACAATGGCCACCTCCCTATGCAGCCCACACTTGGCAGACCATGGATGTCTGTGGGAAAATTCACTTCTTTTTCAGACATACGTCAAAATGAAACAAGCACATTGCTGATGCAAGCACTGAGCAAGGTGAGAAGCTGGAGTGGACAGCTGCAGGTTCACCTTGTGCTGTGAATTTTTTTTAGGTCACCAAAGGGATGGGCATCCTTTGGCCGTTCCTTCAGAGTCCAAAAAGGGTATAGGGGTCAAGAGAAGTATAGAAAGCAGCAGAACATGACTTGATGGGTGAGAAAAGCAGGGAGGTGAAGGAGTATGGAGCTTGGCAGTTGCCTCTGAGCATCCTTGCCCATTGCCTGCATGTTCATAGAACCATGGAACCATAGAATGGCTTGTGTTGGAAAGGAAATCAAGGATCACTTTCCAATCCCCCTGCCACAGGCAGAGTTGGCAGCCACTAGGTCAAGTGCTAGATCAGATTGCCCAGGTCCCCATGCAGCCTGACCTTAAACACTCCTCTGACATCTTGCTTGGGTTCATAGTGGCTGGCACCACTTTCCTTAAGGTTCCTGGTGGTTTTGACAGAATTTAGATGTTAAAATTGTTTACTGAAGTTTCATATTCCTGAGTAATATACAAATCAAATCCCTAGTGCATCGCTTTTACAGTCAGGTTCATTATAAAACAAAATGCTTTTTGTTCTGTTGCTCCTGGAACATGACTCTGCCTCACCTTTCCTCCATTGTGACTATCCTTTCCTCAGTACTGAAGTTATGGCACATGCTCCCGATTTTTACTGCATCCCAATTTCATAACTCCTGATTTGTATTGTATTAGCATGTGTGAAATGCAGCCTTTCTGCAAAGCTGGATGAATGTATCCTGAACAACAAGCAATGCCAGCAGGCCAAGGAAGTGATTCTTCCCCTATGCACCATGCTGCTGAGAACACAGCTGGAGTACCACGTCCAGTTGTCAGCTCCCTGGTGTGAGAAATATGTGGATATGCTGGAATGAGACCAACAAAGGGCTACAAAGATCATCAAGAAATGGGAACACCTCACATAAGAGAGTCTGAGAAAGCTAGGACTATTCAGCCTGGAGAAGAGAAGGCTCAGGGGGATCTCATCAGTGTCAAAAAGTACCTGAAGAGAGAGGGCAAAGAGGATGGAGCTAAGCTCTTTTCAGGGTTCCCAGTGCCAGGACAAGAGGCCATGATCACAAACTGGAACACAGGAGGTTTCCTCTGAACATCAGGCAGCACTTCTGTGCTGTGAGGGTGGCTGAGCACTGGCACAGCTGCCTCAAGACTGTGGATCTCCTCTTTGGAGATCTTCAGAAGCCACCTGGCTGTGGCCCTGGGCATCCTGGTCTGGATGACCCTGCTGGGGTCCTGCTGGGGGAGGGGTTGGGCAGAGGGACACAGAGGGCCCTGCCAGCTCAGCCATGCTGTGATTTTGGGTCAGAAAAATAAACTGGAGCATACTCTGACAAGAATCGGCTCTGACTCGGAGCTGGAGGAGGAAAGCTGCAGGCACATGCTGAAGTCAACAGAGGGCATCATGACCACATACACTAATGAAGGTGCCTTTAGGCGATGTTCACATAAAAACTTAGATGATTATATATATTTTTTGAAATACCAAGTACCATATTGCATTACAAATAATATTTTTGTATGTGCTTATGCACACATGCGTTTGTCACACAGATATCAATATGATTAAACTATCTATCTAGTCAGAGTATTACACTAACTCGGGAAAGCAGAACTGAAAGAACTATTGCTGCACTCAAGTGATCTCTATCAGTGTCCTATGTTTTGAAAAACCATATTTAACACTAAATATGTTTTCAGGTGATTCCTACCATCTTTGATAAATCCTTTTGTTGTACTCTTCTTTTTGGCAAGAGTGAGCACCATAGCATGGTAAGGTATGTCCAGAAAGAAACAAAGGTGGGATTTTGTTTTACAGCTTTGCCCAAAGCAAGATACTGTATTGCTTTTTGGACTGTTTCACCTATTGATCTGCTTAGAACTTCCTGCCACTGGAGAATTAAAGCAAGGCAACAAGTAAGAAAGCTACAGCAAGTCCACGGCCACAGTGAGTTGCTCTATGTGAGGTTCTGCACCAAGCAAAGAGATGACAATATGTGGGCAATATGGGAGAAATAGGGTGGAGGAAGACAAGTGAGACAGGTCCAGATGCAAAATAACAGCATACCTCAGTTTCAAAGAGGATGCAGGACAACTGTCTGAAAAGCATACCAGGAATCCTGGAATGTACTCTGCTCTGTTGGTATTTTACAGAGATCTGTAGCTCCCAACTGCTTGCAGAATAGTTAAGTGTTTGGGACATTCCTTTGTTGCTGGAGCTTAGGGGAACACACGTAGAGGAGCAGGCATCAGGTGCACAGAATTGCTGCATTTTTGAGTTGGAGGGAAGCTAGATGGGAGTCTCAGTCTCCCCATAGAGCTCCAGATCTGGACCTTCTGGCAGGACCCATTTGGGTTCTCTCACACCAGGTGATGCTTGCACAAAAGGGCATCATTCCAAGCTGTAACCTTGACATACATATGAGCTCCTCGCATACCGTGCCTAAACACGCAGCACCCTGCCTCTGGCAGAGTCTTGTGACGGAAGCTGCAATCCAGCTGCCTCACCTGAGGGAGTGACACTTTGCATTTAAATGTTAGGCACCTAGTGAAGCCATCTTCCTAAAACAAGTACCCAAATTCCCTTCACGGTCAGCAGGTGTCTTAGAAAATAAGTCCCCAGGAGGTACTGTCTGCTTAACTCATATGCATGCACTAAAGCCAACACAACCTTGCTTGGGGCCTTCAAACATTCCTGTCTCTGCTTTTATTATATTGCAAAAGCAAACGATCAGGGTAGGATATGTTTCGCCTCGCTGTAGTTATCAAGAAGTCAGACACCTGTTTTGACAAGTCTTCTGGGCACCTATGGGAAGTACAGGAAGGTTTATGTTTTGAGAGGGTTATTCATCTCACCCCAAGGTGGGTGCCAAGGATTGTCATGCTAAGGTTGGCCACAGCTGTGCTCTTTGCTGAGCACAGAAGGAACACAGATCACCTACATTAAACATCTAACTTCGAGGTAGACAAAGCTAGCAGGAAAAAACTTATTCCATTTGTGAGGGAATGCCTCCATAGCCATGGAAAACTTGGGAGCTAGGTGGACATCTTGAGTTGTAAGGCTGGGCCCTTCCCTGCAGCATCACAGGTATACAACCCTGCTACCACTCTGCAAACAGGAAGAGGTAGTGCCAACCTTCATATCAGTTTGCTTCACTTTTATTAGATCTGTGCTTCAGGAAGAAAGTGGGAGCTGTCTCTGAAGTCCTTTCCTATGATTTCTTTCCATCTTACTTCCTCTTGGGGATTATTTTGCAACATCAGTGGATGGCTTTGCATATCAGTAAGTTCATGTACCTTGTGAAGTTTGGTTCTCCATGCTTTACTCAGTTCCGAAAACTAGTGACTTGATAGCTATGAGCAAAGACTGCAGATGAGGCCAGATGCAGCACATGGAAGCTGCGTCTGAACATGACCAAAGGCCTGTGATATTTCTATTAGGTTATGTAGGAGAAATAAATGATTCTCTGCAGTACAGAATTGTGCAGTGGCTGTAATTCAAAGATTTGAAATGGGAATTAGGATGAGATGAATATATCAATGATTCTTTCCATTTCCTGTGCTGAATTTGTCATTGCCCATTTAAACTTCCCCACAGACTGATCATACGAGAGCTGATCATCAAGTGCCAGTTAGTTTTCATATTAAAAGAAATAAAGAAAAAGTACTTTCATATGTTTTAAGCTCTCATTTCATTTTTCAAGACTTTAATAAAAATGAAACCCAGAAGCACTTTGTATTTTTAAATACTTGTAAAATTCACTGGTTTTATTACCAATGGAAAATGTAAATTTAAACCGAGGTGGAAAGTTTTCACAAAAGTTCTCGTGTTCACTAAAATCTCACTTCTGTGCCATAAAATAGCCATTTAAAAATGCAGTGACTATGCAGTATTTCACTTCCTTTGATTCCAAATGCTCCAGTAAATGTGGTAATTCGAATATATATGAAACCTAAATAACAGGGCTGCTAGCTTGCAGATGCCCTTCAAGAGATATATATTACATCAAAGAAATAGCAAGTTTCAGTCCAGGAAATGGCTTAGCTTTTGTTCTGATCTCCCAATACTTCTAATCTACAGAGAGAAGGGATTTTGTGATTCTCAGGAAGTTTTACCCCAGGAGTCAGAGGTATTTTTTTGCAGGAAAATAGAAAATCTCTGAAGTAATAAATTTCCATTTTTAGATAATCTTTCCTTTATGAAAGTCAAAGTTCTTTCTGAAGTACAGTATTACCATTCATCTTCAGGCTTTCTCAGTGATAACAGTGTGATAAGTGTAGTGCATTTCCTGCACCTAAGATTACTGTTCCTTTTACACTGTAAGTGCTGTATTGCACCTGGACTAGGGAAAACCCTGATCTAGCTCCATAAACAAACTGACACTGTGAAAATCAAGGTGCATGCTCTGCCTTAAAATGCAGTTTGCCCTTTAAAAGCCATAACTGATAGAGATTAGATATGTTAACATTGCTTTTTGCAATACTGTGTGGCAGTCTGTTAATACAGAACATTATAACGTTTATAACACGGTCATGCTCCTGGGAGGCACTGATTCTTTGCTGCAGTGTAGGCTGGGCTCTGCCTGCTGAGAGACAGCTCTGGGGTCCTGGTGGACATCAAACTGGCCACGAGCCGGCAACGTGCCCTGGCAGCCAAGAAGGCCAACAGCCTCCTGGGCTGCAATAGCAAGGTCAAGAGAGCTGATTATTTCCCTCTGTTTCGTGCTTGTGGGACTACATCTGCGGAACTCAATCCAATTTTCTCTTCCCAGTGCAAGAAAATATGGTGAGAGAGGCAAGTGACACGCAGGAAATTCCTGCCAGATATTAGGCAAAAATGTGGTCAAACACTAGAACTGGGAACGAAGGAGTCGGTGGAGTCTCCACTTGGAGAGATATCCCGAATTCAGCCAGGCAGCGCCCTGAGATCTTCCTGACCCGACCTAGACCATCTGAATCAGATGACCTCCAGAGGCCCCTTCCAACCTCTACCACTCCATGATTTTATGTTTGGATTTTGGATACAAATTTTCTGCTATATTATCATGAACGGAAAGCAAATCCTTTCTAATGAGCAAAGTTATGCCTACTTAAAAGAAAGTATGTTTGGGATCTTAACGGGAGCAGTGCTGATAGCAATACCTAACAATTTAATGCTGCAAGATACAAAGCACTTCCTGAAATCTCCCAGCTGCCAACAGTGACAAATGACCTACATGGGGATGCAGATAGGACTGCATTTAACACTTAGTAGACACACACACCTTACACACAGCTTTGTAGTAAATACAAGAACATTGAGCAAAAATATTTATAGAAATAGAGGTAGGTACTGTGCCTTGGGCACCTGTGTATCTGTCATCAGAGTTATCCAACCTGCTCTTGAGGAGCTCCAAGAAGGAGAGTTCTCACACTGTTGAAGGTCTATTCCTTGCCTCTTGTATAATTATTGTGGGAAAGTTTCACCTCTACCATATAACTACCCCAAGCTGGTTTATCTATCAAAGAGAATGTTTTATCAGTTTGATACAATTTGTTCTTTAAAAAAGTCTGTTCATAGTTCCTTATCTCTTTATTACCTCCAAGGTGCTAAAACGTGCATTAAAGTGCTGAAACAGCCTAGAATTCCTGTTTCTCCTTTCTCCCGTTAAAAATGAAATGCTTCAGCACCGCCACCATCTCAGTCCTTCTCTAGGTTTCTGAAGACCACCAAAATTTGCTTCTCTGATTCCTTAAGTAGTCCAGGGTGTATTCCAGCAAGTCCTGACAGCTTTTACTTGCAGTCTCGAAGCAAAAGTCTGTAAGTAAAACTTTAGATATACATCTTATATTTATTGTTAGGTTACAGAGAATAAAGAAAAGTTCAATAACATTTAAGCAGTGTAGAATGATACGTGACAAGTCTATGCACTGAGGTTGGTGTTTCAACAGTACAGAAGATTGTACTATGATCCTGACAGACAAATCACTCATACTGAAACAAAAAGGAAAGACTGACAATAAATACTTAATCCTTCTAAAATAGCTGTGGGGCTATCTTTAGGGATTTCTAGGTAACTAATGTTAATTTCTCTTCCTCCCCAGATAGACTTATCAAACACTGAACCCAAAAATGTGAACTTCCACATCTTAACATAAAGTCTCATTGTTTTTAACATGCTAACATGGAGATGGGATAGGAGCTGTCTGAAAAGTTTTTTTCCCCTCTGTTGTGGCTTCCAGTGCAGTCAGTGCTGTGATGGCAGGAATGATGAGCAGGAAACAGGTCCCAGCCCTGTGGCAGGTGAAGACCTTGGCCACACAGTCTGAGTACTGCATGCACCTGCCTGCAGCAGGGCTGTGCTTACTTCTGGCAGTTTAGTTTGCTGTTATCAGCATCTGAATTAACCAGTTTTAGCCAGTTCAAGTATGTCTACGTGAGTGGGAGTGAAGTGCAGCCATACCCCTAAACTTTGCTTCAGGGTGATGGGAGTGCCTGGATCAAACTTGACTTCTTTGGGAAAATGATATCTGTGGATCTGCAAGGCTGCTTTCAAGCACAAAGAATGGTAATGCACTGCTAGGTCACTAGATGCTCCAAGATCCCAAATCACAAAATAGTAGCCTAAAGTACAACAGTGCTACCTCTGCAGGAATAAGGAACGTCCGTTTCAGAGATTTACACTCACTCTAAGCGATGCACTACTTCTGCCTGCAGAGCCCAGCCTGGCAGCTCATTCTGCTCAGGTGCTTCAGGGACTTGCTGTGCCCGCAGCTCTGTGTCTCTGGCTCAATGTCATGCTGGGAGTCGTAGATGTGGCTGAATCAGGGTTGGAGCGAGTGAGCAGCATGGGGAATTTGTGCTAAACACAGAACATGTAGGACAACAAAACATGTTTTCACTTCAGCACGTACCTCTGGTTTTATGGTACTCCCTCGATGTCCTTCTTCATACAACTTGGGCATATCTAGACACTGATTCAACAACATTCAAAAGAATGAGTTAATACACATTTACTTCCCCTATCAATTTGTTCTGAAGAGATGGTTTCATGATTTGTCAGAGATATTCTTACATTGATTTCTCTTATAGATGCAGGTGTCTGAATCAGTTTACCTCTTGATGCACTTAGAATTAAATTCACAGTAATTATGCTCTAGCTCATCTCCAGTACCCACAAGACCATGGTTCAAGCACATTTATTCTTCCCAACTCCAGAGGGAGCTGAGGGAACTTGAAAAGTCGTGAAGACAAGGGGGCTGAGGAAGGATTGGGACTGTGCACTGTGCATTGTGTTACCGCCACAAAACTTGCTCTGAGTGCTCTTAGGGCAAACCTAGTTGCAGAGATTAATTTCAAAGTTTTTGCTTTGCCATTGTTCCTCTGATGTGATTTATGCCATAAAACTCCAATCTGACTATGCTTGAGGAGTTGTATGGTAACTAAACTAATCATATTGTGACTAAAATTGCAGAGAAGTCTCACAGCGTCTCTCTTCACTGGTAGCTTTCAAGTTTTGATTGATCTTTCACCACTCCTTTTGTATCTGTTCCTTTGTTGAGCTACACATCAGCATTTTTGTGGCAGGACAAAGTACACATCAGCACTGCACAATGCAGGTGTCAGGGTGTAGGAGAGGGAGCAGGACCTCCTCATTAGCATCCACAACCCCTAAGATGTGCTCAGCTCACTTGACACCAGGCTGAGTGATGCAACTGACATGCTAGAGGTAAGGGGTGCCACTCAGAGGACCTTGGCAGGCATCAGAAATCCATGCAAACATCACGAGGTTCAGTGTGGCCAAGTGCAAGGTTCTGCACCTGGATTGAAGTAATCCCAAACATCAGTACCGACTAGGTGATGGTCTCCCACATCTGGGAGACTCCTCTGGAGTGTATCTGCAGTCAGTGGGAGTGACAGATACTCACAAGACACAATTCAGACTACCTCCTGCTGCCAGCCACTGCAGGAAAATGGACTAATCACACCTTGGAAGTGACCATCTCTTCATAAAAGAATTAAGCTCACCACACCAGCCTTCCTGCTTGAGCTACCCAACCCATCTGGAAGAGGCAAAGGATCCTGTAGAACACAGCCATGAAATCTAGCAGTTAATGGCTATATACAGTCCAATGGCCTCAATGACATTGTGTGAGTTTCACCCTGAGACGTACACTGAGAGAGGATTTGCCTTATCAGTTTCAATTTTTTTTCTCTCTCTAATTTCATTTAACATTTTCTTTGTCTTGTTTGGAAATCGAGAACACACACTCAGAGCCTTTGCCACAGAGGTACACGTGTCATTTATCTACCATTCTTGGCATATTTGCATATTTCACATTACTGTCTAAAAGACTAATATCAAATACCTGTGATGTCCCTCCCAAACAACCCCAAGTGTAGTTACTGTAATTCTGCAATTCCTGCTGGCAACAAGCAGAAATTCCTGCTGGCAATAAGAGTAAACTATAATGGAATAAAGATACATTTGGGAAACAATTAAAGACATCTGGTGAGACATCCTTGTGGGTGGTAGCACACAGACAATAGGACCTGAACACTCAGAACACACAGTGAGGCACAACCACCTACACAAGGACATGGCTGCCTACCCTGTATGAACAAGTTTTGCTACCTAAAGTAACCCAGGGCCTGGTCAGGCTACTGCCAGCCAGCACCCATGACCTCCAGCTTCTTGTCACTGCAGCAGGAAAACAAACAAACCTTCAGGCTTTGTTACATGGCTCTCCAAATGCTTGCCCTGTCCAGGCTATTTTTATTCCAGAACAATGAAGAGTATTGATTGCTATGAGCTAATACCTGCCTCTAACAGGAGCTGCTTTGGCCATCATGAGAGATGTCCTTGCAAAGAAAGCTTCCAAAATATCTAGCAGCAAAACAGCATTTGATGTGACACTGAGTAATTTTTCCATGCCTCAGTTTATTTTAAATAAAGGAAATCTCATATCTTTATCTATGATGGAAGACTGTTATAAAGACACATTAATAGTCATAAAGCAATTCAAGTTTTTTGAATGTAAGGTCCTATAAATGACAAGTGATATTATATCATTAATATCTTAATAATGAGATAGCTCAGGTAATGTTTAACTGTAGAATAAACCAACAGTCGTGAAAATGACACTTAGACAAGCATTGATTGTTCTTCTAATCAAAACATTGTTCCTCTAATAGAGGAACAATTTCCTCTACAGAGGAAATGGAATTCAATTTCTAAAAACTGAATTGATTCTATGAAAGGCATATTTACAAACACTTTATCTTCAGTGTGTAAGGGTTATTGACGTAGGTTAATAAATTCTACTTGAATAACAGTTATACCTTGAATCTCTTTTCAAATGCTAGTCAGGAATGTAAGATTTCAGTGGCATTTCAGATGCTTTATTTTTATACCATCAAAGCAAATTAGCGTGTATGTATTGACATCATTATCAATATACATATATAAACATCAATATACATATATAAAATATTTTATAATGATCAGGAGAGCCCCAACTCATTTTTATATATGACTGAGCTATTCTAATGCTTGTGTTTATATTGCTGTTGATATTCCTCCCTGTTTGTGTTGGAATTATTGTTAGTATACATTTGTCTGGCATCTTATCTGTGCACACTTAGCTACTAATTTTTCCTTGCCTTAAGGAGACACCCATGATCCAGCACATCATTTATTCCTTCTGTGCACTCTGCTTTTACTTTGTTCCTTAGCCACAAACACAATTCACTTTCATCTCCTCCACCCTGTCTTCAAAACACTAAGCCTGTCCAAGCTTTTCTGTGACACAAGACACATGAGGTTCAAGGAAGACATGGACAGATTTGCACAACTTACATCAAAGCTGCTCTCCTCTGTGCAAATTTCTGGTCCCCTGTATTACCCTCACTGATCCCTAATCAGTGTGATGAAGGCAAACAGGATAAAGATACAGTATGGCCTGTGCTAGGCTTCCTGTTGTCATACCAGGACATGACTCTCCTGACTCACCTAGGACCTGTACAGGTCACCCAGGATGGTGGGGCACTGAAACATATCCCAACAGAAGCTACAGATATGGTTCTCCTTTCAGGACTGTGCTAGTTGACCTGTTTGCCCCAAGTAATAAAATCTAAAGGTATTAGGTGGGAGATCTGCCTGAGACTACTCTGCTACATAGGGAAAAAAAGGCAAGAAGCCACAAAACAACTTTGAAGAGAAAAAAAAAGGCATTCTGGTTCTTGCAGCACCCCAAAGAACAGAATCCTTAGTTTATCCTTCTGCCTTGCTACTTGAAGGTAAGGCTAAACTTTCATTTCAGACACCAGAAACATCTCTGTTATGTGTGCATGTGCATCTGGCTGCCACAGAGATGGAGGAGCATGTGAACAGAGGACAATGGGTTGCCAAAGCTCACATGTGATAACTTCCACAGCAGTACCACTCCCTACCCCCTGCAAGGGCTGCCCTGCTTACATAACCCCGCTTGAATCACAATTGCTTACCACAGCTTCTGGGATAAGAGTCAAAAGATTGAGTTTAAATATTAACAAAATGCTCTATGGAGTACAATGCAGTCAAGGCTGAGCAGGATGTTCTGCGACTGGGTCATACCTTTGGTGAAAAATCTTAGATTTCAATTACCTGCTCACGTATACACAATACAATTTTGTTTTCCACCACTAGGTGTTTGGTAAGAGAAGACATGATTTGTTGTCCTTAAGAAATGCATCTTTACCTCATTTTGTTAAATTAAACCCAGAATTCTCTTTTTTCAGCCCAGAGTGAATGATCACAACTTTCTGCTTCCCTGCCCAATTTCAGTGGAGCACCCATAACTTCAAACTCCATCTGAGGAGGGGAGAAAATGGGAAGGAATGGGTTCACAGGAGGAGGAGAAGGACCGGAGCAGGGTGATGGAAACATCTCTGCTCCTCCACAGCCTGGGACAGACTTCACCTTGCCAGAGATGGGTGGTCCAGCTGCAGGGCTGGCTACCACAGGACCCCAAATGGGCCGATGTCATGGTGAGGCTCTAGATATGGGATTACAGAAACAGTGTCTCCATTTTTGGCATGTCTTGTTATAAAGAGTTATGTTTTAATCAATAATTGAAAGGGCAAATCAAAACCAAATGCATAAGAATAACTGAAACTTGGCTTGAAGTGGACCTGAAGAACCCTAGAAGCTTCAGGAACTTCCTATAATGCTCAAGAAAGGCAGAAGGCTTCTTGCAGAGAGGAATATCCTTTCGAGAAAGCACCCAGGAAAAAAGACAGGAAGGTTTTGGGGCAAGCCTCTCCGAGAGCTGGATGGCTCTTCCTATTTGTGGGCTCACCAGGACTTTTTAGGACATTACAAACTACATAAAAAGCTTTGGGTATATCATTTATTTATTTTGATTGCTAATTAAGAGCTGACACCAATGGGAACAACAGCAACATATTATATCTTGCACCTTACAGCTCAGGTGGCAATCCACATGCACCTTCTCCTGATGGTGAAACACTGCCATCCAAAACCAATTGCAGTCTGACTCCTCAGTGCCTATTAAAACAGGCCCTGAGGCTGTAGTTCAGAAAATAAAGGGCTAGACTGGCTAGAATAGAAAACAGAATGACTAACCAAAATGAAGGAATATATGAGTATGTGTGGATGTTTTTCCACAGACACATCACAGGACAGAGGGTATTTAATCAGGGCTGGTATTGATAGTGACATTAGACGACAAACTACTCACATTTATCAGGTATGCTTATACACATGTTTTTTATGTGGGGCCCATCCTGAGTCATAAATGAAAATTTATTTCCAGGAGACCTTGGAAAGTGTTACATCATCCAAGTACAGATAACAATATAAAGCTGAGGCTTTTGATCATAAAGGCAGCTAATAAAAAGAATGCAAATATTTGCATGTTTTTTTTTTTAATCAAAGTTATTATCATATAAAAAGCTACTACTACATTTATAGTAACAAATCCTAGAAAGTTAGTCATAATTAAAGCTTTTATAAGGGATATAACTGACTGGGGTAAGGGATGCGACATGAATAAAGCATCTCCTCAAACTCTGGCCATTTTGAATATGTGTTTCAGGATTGAGCTTCAGGCCTCAGAAACCCATGGTTTTGTGGCATTTCAAAGAGCAGGCATTCGGTGCCCACTGACACTCAGATTTGATGACCCAAGCATACTCACTCCAAGAGCATGGTCTGTGTAACCATTTTTTCGTATGTTTGTATGAAGGAGAGTCTGAAGGCTCTCTTTGGAGGATCACCTTGCAGGCCTTCAGCTGTAGGTTTCCAGCCCGCTGATTCAGTGCTCCCCACTTTCCCTTGCCTCTAACCACACAGTGTCGCCTGCAGAGGCTCCCAGGTGCTGTTTCCCATTTCCCAGGATCCCATTCCAAGGAGCATCTGCTTTCTCAGCCCTGTGGGGAGAGCTCCACTGGAAAACCTGTTCTATTTCATAGTCTTTCTGTCTATTGTGAATGCCCTTATTTGTAGACCTTACTAGCTCTTGATTCCTGTGCTGTTTAGTGACTCACATGTGCTCCTTCTTAAGGGACTTGTATCCAGGATTACAGTTGTTTTTTTCCAGACCCTCTGCTGCCCTTCAGGCAGTTCCAATTCTTAATGCCTTATTTCCAGGTCCTTTTGCAAGAAGCTCAGCATATGGCAGATTCCCATTTTACTTTCGCCCCGAAGACAAGGCTCCACAGTCCAGCACCCTGAGACCCATTGGTGACTCAGTGGGAGTGATGTCAGCTGTTGAGAAAGAAGACAATTTCCTGGAGCAGTTACCTTTTCAGAGATGGCCTTGATCCTATACTGATTAGAGCCATTATTTTTAACTTGTTCCCTCTGGCGTGACTTCAAGCTGAAGCACCGTAGCCAGGAACAAAGGGTAGCGCCAGCCCGAGCTGCAGACGAGTGGCCAGGGTCTGGTCCTCAGAAGCTGCACAGAAGAAGAGCCAGACCAAGGGATTTTCCCAGAGCGCTGGGAATGTTGCTGCTGATGCCTTCCAGTTACAAAAGGACTGGCACACATGGCTTTGAGTCAACCAGGCTGCAGACACAAATGGCAGTAGGGGCCAGCATGGGATCCAAAGTTGACCTCTGGGCTAACTAGAGCCATAGGAGGATGAACTCTAAAAAGGGCTCTTCCTGGAATGGGGCTGGCATGTGCTGTGAGTCCTTATCATGGCAGGAACGGCTCCAAGTCCCCACTCTACACCCAAACCAGAACAGTGAAAAAGGAACTTGTGTTCTTCTGTCCTTTGTGTTGGAACATGAGCTGTTTTCAGAGGATGCCATAGCAACCCACAAAACCATAATACTTCCTTTAAACAGTGCTGTACCTGGTACCACTTCATTGCGTGAGGTATTTTTATTTTTTTACTGTGAGAAAATGCCAATCTTGTATATTGCTTCACATAAATAGTGCTAGTAAGAAATGCTGCAGCTGTAGTTACCTCATCAACCTCTATTTAATCTTTCCTGCATCTACCTTCTCCCTGGCAAACAGCGCACCGGGTCAGGCCACCTGCTGACCTGCACAGAGATACTTGGCCATTTCCATGTAACATCTTGCAAGCAAGCAGATAGGAGAATTATTCAGGGGTGAGAATGCTGCAGAGGTTGCCTGCTTTGTTTGTTTGTTAACATCATGAGAAACATCTCATTTGTAGATGGAGAATGAGAAGGATGAATAAAATGTTTAATTTCAGCTTGCAACTGAATTCAGCTCTTGAAGCTTGTTCTTAATTTGCTCTTCTCATATTTACAATTGTAGTCATTTTAAATTATGTTTAATGCTTTATTTAATATATTTAATGTTCCTTATTATTTTTAAAATATGTGGCATCAATATGATATAGAACTCAACTTTGAAGAAATGACTGTTGGTGCAAACTTAAAAATTTAATCTAAATTACTTCAACATGCAGTCTTTGAACCTGCTAGTCACTGCTTTGCTTCTAAGGGTCTCTGCAACACAACTCAGAAAAGCAGGCTTCTGGAGATGGTGATGTACAGCTGGGAGGCTTGTATGGAAATGTCTGTCGGCCTCCACAGGGAAAAGGTAAAAGCAGTCCCTGCAGTTGTTATTCAACTGACTGCTTATATTAATAGAAAAATGAATATACACACGTATATATCACACGTATATATCAAAGAATTTTAGTGATACTCAACTGCAATGCAGAAGCTGGAAGTTTGTCTCCTAATAATTGCCAAAATAGCCAAGTAAGCAAGGTTCCTTGAACAATCTGCTGCTATCCTGACAGAGGATCAAAACAAAACACACTGCATCCCGTGACCCCCTGGTTCATGCAATCCCAGGGGAAAAGCAAGCTGGTAAAAAGGTGAGCTCAGGTTAAAATGTCCAAATCCAGATGTAATTTATACACTGAACAGCTCTGGGGCAAACAGCTCTGAGCAAACAGCTGGGCTGGTGGTGTGGGGAAGCTCAGACCCCAGATCTGGAAGACCAGGAGCCTGCAAGGGCAGAGAGCTGCAGGTGTACCACAGCAGGGACACCAGAGGTGGGTATGGCCCTTCGATGGAACAGCACCATTTATTTGTACACAGGCTCAAAAATACCTTATGCAAGATGCTTTCTTCTGTCACAAAATGTACTTTTTGAAGGCTGTAGGCTTGCAGCTGGAAATGGCAGTGCTGTCAGGCTCTGTGACTCACAGCCGTGTTAAAGGTGAAGCATCGTGGCAGGGTAAAGGGAAGATCGTCCCTTCCTGGAGGGAAGAGCCCCTCTACTAGACCAGCACAGCCTTGTTGTTTCCTCAGCAAAACCTCACATCATTTCATTTTGCACATTCTTGCAAAACAAGCCAAAACTGATAGGAATCCAAGAACTGATAAGACACATGGAGAAATATTGGGAAATGCATTCTTCCATGTTGCTCTTACCCAAGGAAAACCTCAGGCTCAATTCAGACCGTTTAAGGAATTGCACAGTCTAAAGTATCTGGAGATAATGGAGGTTTTTATTGCACTGCTATCTGCAAAGGTTTACCACATAGAAAGACCCAGAGCACAAACATAACTACAAGGAGCTGGTTCTGACTTACTTCTTAGAAATGTCCACTGCATATATGTTTGTTCAGCTTATTTTTAAAACTACCTCTAACAGTGTTTCAAAATGGATAAGCAAATAAAAGCGTGCTCTGATGGGCTTTAAAGAGGAAATGGGGAACAGTATCTGGGGCTTGCTTGGGAAACACAGTACTGGCACCTGTTTGCAGAAGGCCAACACCAGGCATTGTGTTGGCCATTTCTGATTGCTGCTTGGTGCTGGATTTGCTTTCATGCCAGTCTGACTTTGCTCTTATTTTACAGGTACTATTTGTCGTCGATAATTGAAACATGGGTAATCATCACTGTGCTCTTTAAGGCTCAGAATCATAGAATCACAGAATGGTTTGGGTTGCAAGGAACGTTAAAGCTCCAACCCCTGCCATGGGCTGGCTGCCCCCCACCAGGTCAGGCTGCCCGGAGCCCCATCCAACCTGGCCCTGAGCGCCTACAGGGATGGGGCACCCACATCTCTATGGCAGCTGTGCCAGGGCCTCATTGCCCTCTGAGTGAAAATTTCCCCCCAGCTTCTAATCCAGTTCTTCTTTCTTTTAGTTCAGAACCATTCCTCTTATCCTACCTTTATCTACCTATGTAAAAAGTTGGTTTCCCTTGATTATAATCTCCTTTTAAATACTGAAAGGCTGCAATGAAGCCTCCTGAGAGCCCTCTCTTCTCCAGCTGAATGAGCCCAGTTTCCTGTCTATTAGAAGAATTCTGGCTGTCCTATGTGAAGGCAAGAACAAAGCTGAGGTCACGGGCATGACTTGGAGCCAGATTCATGGACAAACTGTACTGCAGCAGCGACGGTTGGACAAACAGGCCTTTTCTTGTCCACTAACATGGGCGCCAAACCCCTTCCAGCCCTGCACATGTCGCACCTCCTGGGATGCAGCTGACCAACTCCAGGCAGGAAAGGAAGAAACTATTCCTCCTTCTGTCACCTGTTTCTGCATGCTAAGAAGGAGATACCTGCCATGACACCCAGACAGAGCTGGGACTGCCCGCCTTGGTCGCACATATTCACACAGTGGACCTGCCCGTGTCAGCAGGGACAGGTTGGGCCACCAGCAGGAGCACTTGTGGGTTCCTCAAGATGGAATATACATAGAGATGGTATATACACAGGGACGGGATGGCAAATACATAGAGGCATCATACGCATAGCTGCTGTACACCTGTGTCTGAGGGGATACCATGCAGTGCCTCTCCCTTCACCTGGGAGTCTTTCACTTAGTTTTCACATGGTAAGGGCATGCAGATGTCCCCCAGGCACATGTTAGCAGGTCCTCCTGGAGCCAGCCGGCACAGGGTGGAGGAGCAGGGCTGAGCCTCCTGTTCCAGCTCAGCACAAGCAAGATTATCTCCACCTGTGCTTTGTTTTCAGATATCTGAACCCTCATGACGCTTTGTGTTACACGTACTCCATGTGCATGCAGCAGCAGAGTGATAACCTCTATACCAAAGGACAGATCACAGCTGGCTGCAGGTCCCCTGACTCATCTGTCGCCAAAGGGAGAAGTTCTGCTGGGCTCTGTAATTGCGCATCCTCCCTGTGCTGTGATTTTAGCCCTGTCAAATCTCAACTAATGTGCTGCTATATTCAGGCACGCTGCTAAAATACAGCTAAATGTTGAATTAATAGGGCTAGTTTCTCTGATTGCCTCTGATGCAAGAAATCTAAGTGACTCAGCTGCTTCATGCAATCAAGAGAGCGCTTCAAGTAACAACAACGGAACTACTTATGTATTGAGCAAATATGGAAAGTTCTTCAGAGAGAAAATAGCATTAATATTGGATTAAAATATGATTTTTGCCTTGAAGAACGAGGCCTAATTTTTAATGCTGACGTAGGAAAATGACAAAACTTTCCTTGCTGTGAAAAGCAACACGCAGGAGTTTGTGTTTGTGCTCTTTATGGGATATCATATCATCATATAAACAGCCATCATCCAGACCAAGGTTTCTGAATTTCAGGACCTAATAACTATTCAGTGCATAACAACGGAGAATTAAAATACAGAAGTGTTATAAAATAAGTATGAATTAAAAATGTGTGTATGTGAACATGATACCAATCCTTTTACTGGAAATTTCCAGCTATAGTGCAGGAAATGCTGCCAGAACAGCACAATGTGCTCCTGCTTATCACGTGCTCTTCACAAAGGGGTGAAAACTTCCACAAGCCCTATCCTAGCAAGGTGGTAGCTCTTTCCATGAGGATCTCTCGGGGTCACCTGTTTTTGCTTTATTTTCTTGAAGGTCCTTCCAAGGGGATTCACACCTTCCCAAAGATGCCGTCCACAGACTGAGGTCCCTGTCCTTGTTCTGGAATAGGTCAGAGGAACTGGTACCCACCACTGGTGCACCCCACAACTGACTGCCATGCTTACTGCTGAGCACTATATGTTCTGCTTTCCCACTGAGCTGCCCAAGTAGAGCAGTTTTGTACTTGAAAGGGTTGGAAGAACTGGAGTTTGGAAAGTTTTGTATTACAAGGATCACAGCAGATGGCACTGAGAGGGGCATTTGCATGGTTTCATTACAGCTCAACAGCAGGGTGAGCAGCTGGACAGCAGGGGATGGATGGCATGGCCAGAAAGCTGCCCATGAGAACAGAAGCTCTATAAAGCATATGGCAAAGAAAAACATTGGGAAACACACTTGAAATCTGCACAGGTTGATGCTGTCATGCACATTCTCAGCCAGCTAATCTCCCAGTATTGATACTGGTGTTTATTTAACACTTAGAGAAAGACGTGGAGCTCTTCATGAGACAAGGAAAATGCATCTCCTTTTATGACTGCGGCAGAACTGTTTTCTTCTTTCTCTACGGAAAACAGCTTCTTTCTCCCTGAAGTTACGAGCTGCTCAGACAATCTGTTACTGCATTATCTATTTCCAGCCACTGTTACTCCTTCTCATCCCAACCAGAGCAGGAGGCAGCACACGTGAAGCCCTCTGGAGCTCACCTATCAGATTTGGAGAGCTGTGAGTGGTTTTCAGTTCCCATGAAAGAAGAGGAAGCTGAGGGTGCTTGACATTTGGCAAGGGTTCAGCCAGTGATTTATGTACAGCATTCAGCTATCCATATTTCTGGGGCTGCCCGAGAGACAGAGCAATGAGAAATTTCCATTTCTTCCTCTTCTGCTTTTCCTTGGCAAAAAAAGCCACACTTTTCCACCTGGCTGTGGCATTTAGCTAGTGCTTCAGCACCCAGTAAAGCCACAAAAGTTTAGCACAGTTTTTTTTCTGCAATATGGGACGGGGTAAACCCAACTTCTACATAACCCTTGTGCGCCAAACCTCCTGCCCAAACAAGAGAAAACTGTGCTCTTAACAACACTGCTGCCAACACAAAGTATTTACTCTCTTCACCACTTCATGTAGTACCTCATTTTTTCGGTGACTTGGTGGGAGTATTCCAGGAGTAAAGCATTTACAGTGGTCCTGGTGAAGCCAATGACATGACTTGACATGACATGACTTCAGCAGAGCCAGGAGTCTCTCCTGCACTTGAAGCAAGATCTCTTTCTGTTTCACACTGCAGCTCAATCCAACTTAAAGGAGGTTGCAGTGAGGTAGGGGTCAGCCTTTTTTCTCAGGTAACAGTGATAGGATAAGAGGTAATGCCTTTAAGATGCACCGGAGGAGGTTCCGGTTGGATATAAGGAAACATTTCCTCTCAGAAAGTGGTGAGGCACTGGCACAGGCTGCCCAGGCAGGTAGTGAAGTCACCATCCCTGGAGGTGTTCAAGAAAAGGGTCAATGTGGCACTGAATGACTTGGTCTGGAGCTGTCATAGACAGAGGTTGGTGGTTGGACTGGATGATCTTGGTGGTCTTTCCAATCTTAATGATTCTGTGTTTCTGTGACTCGATGATTCTCTTCATATACGTTGAATACAGAGAACTAAGAATGCCTTAAAGATTTCGAACTCGGTTTAAAGCACTTCTGTGACCACAGTGTACCTGCACTTTGGCAAGGAGAGAGGCTAAAAGCTGTTTAATTATTTTATGGTTTGAGCTGTTGTACACTTTTTCAAATGTTTGTGGTTTTAATGGTAAATGTCATCTCTGTGTCAGCTTTACAAAGTGCAGCAAATACCTTAAACCATGATGGCAGTTATTAAGAGCAGAGGTGTGCTGTCACAGAGAAGGAAGTCTGCTTTCCAGGAAATGACCTGGGATTTCTACTAACAGGAAAAGCTTATGGGCTTGGCTGAAAATGCAGCACAAAACTTTCAGAAGAAGCTGGGAGCCTCAAAGATCCTTCATAAACCCAGAGCCATGGGCTAGAGTGCAGGAAAGAAGCCTTGAGTCATGGGCAGATAGACACTGCACCTTGCAGTGACATGTGCTGAGGTTCTACTCGCTTCGTCATTTCTTAGTTTAATCATTGACTGAAATGTGTACAAACCCCCCTAGAGCAGCACCTCAGGCTCCTCCTCCTGCTCTCTGTGTGTCTGGCCATCCGCTGGGAGCACACGGGGTGCCCTGCTCACCATCCCCTTCACTAAGAGATGAAATCTGTGCTTTCAAAGCTAGGACAGGCTCTGGTCTTCAGACCAGAGGAGTGCTTTAAGGAGATGAGAACCATATGGCTGTCTCTGTACTCTAGGTATCAGTGAAGAGTTTGTGGTGGCATGACCTGAGGACAGTTTTCACCAAGAAACTTTGATGCTAAGGTATGCTCAGCACATCAGCACAGACATCAGCATCAGGGTTTGCTGATGTCCTGAACTCAGGCACCTGCTGCTGGAGTTGCACGCTGAGGCATCAGGATGTTATTCTAGCCCTCTGTCTCCTTAAGAGGTTTTAGGTATCTTAGAGGAGTGCTTGCAAATGCTTGCAAAGTGCTTTCTTGGCCTCAGGGGCCTCAGTTCCTCCGTAGGCAGTGAAAGGGGAGAAGCAGTCCAGCCCAGCCCAGCCCAGCCCAGCCCTCCTACACGTGCTCACGTCAGAGGATGCCACAGCCACCGGATCCAGCACTCACAGCTGTCCCCTGGAAATCCCTGCCAAGGCTATTCTGGAAAATGATCTGAATATTCCACAATTGTTCCTGGAAAGACAGTGCTGAATCCCTTCAAGATACCTGGGAGGAGAGCTCACAGGGGCATACATTGGCCAGAGCTGCCACCCAGCAGCCCCACTCCCATACCACAGGTTATGGTCTTCCAGAAATGAAGGGGCTCCGATATCTAGGCTCTGGTCAGCACCTCCCACTATGCCCAACAGAACCCTGGCAGATGCACAGCAGAGGATTGCAACAGACTCCTTCTTACTCATCTCTATTTTCCTACATTAATCTCTGCAGTCCAATCAGAAGCAGTTCTCCAAACAAAGTTAAGCAATATCCCAGAGAACTTTAAGAAATGACTCTTATCATCCCTCCTGAGAGTAGACTCAATGGTCAAGGCCACAGTGAAATCTTACTTTTCTTGTAAAAGTTAACCGAAGTTAGTTATTAAAGTGCTGCTGGTATTTAGGGAGGCTCTGAAATGAAGAGCAGCACAAGATACCTGGGCTGCCTCTGAACAATTCAAGGATATCATTTTCTGTACACTGTGTGGTTTCTTCTGAAGAGCTTCATAGTGAACACATCAGGTAAGATTTTGGCTTGCCAATCAGGATATGGGATATGTGAAGTAATGTTTGTAAACAAAATGCTTCTAGATATATTGTGTATTTTTTGTAAAATGTGAGAGATTCCCTTGTGGAATTTGTTTGTATTTTTCAAATGTTTATATTGTGGAGAAATAGAAGTTATAAGTGTGTATACGCAGACTGAAAAGTGGGGAAAAACTGTTAATATTTAATTATTCTGTTGAAGTTATCAGATTTTTGAGTGCTACTTAGTCAATACTTAGGATAAATCGGTAAAAGGGAGAAAGCATGTCTCAGCAATATGACATCGGAACACGCGTTTCCAATGGTTCACAAATGCAGGAGTTCAGCAGGGGAGCTGGACTTCTTAGTGTGAGAAATGGTAACACCAGCAGTGAGCGTGGGATCGGAGGCTGTATGGAATACAGCTGAACTAAAACCTTACTTTTGGGTTTGCATTCAGATCTAGTCTCGGTCAGAAGGGAGTGCAAGTTGTTAGTCTGATAGCTGTGCAGTGTGAGATTGGTGTGTGTCCCTTCTCCCTGTGGGTGGATGGGCACTCTACACAAGTCATCAGAACTGCACTGATGGGCATCTCCCAAACAAGTCCAAGGGCGTAATGATGAGAACACTCCAGAAAGGCAGCACACACCTCTCCTTTAGGGGATTTGCAGAGAATGGGATCCTTCACTACACTGCTGCTTGCCGCAGTATCTGTGATATCTCAAAAACATCTCAAATAATGGTAAAGACAGCCATAACACTCCCCTTATGAAGGGCAATATCTTTCTGAATGTAGTTGTGAAGAAAATGAGAGTGAGCAAGAGGAAAGCAATACAGACTGAAGTTACGGCAGCTGATAGCTTTGGCAGCCCAAGGAAAAATGGAAGAAGATGAGAACATCTGGAAGGCAGCCAGCAGCACTGATCACAGAGCCACAGCAGGGTGGCTGCCCGAGGTCTCACCTGTCCTGCCTACAAACAGGTGGAAGGCACTGCCCAGCCTACTTTGGGTACTCTCTGGCTTGCTGAATTCAATGTGGAGAATACCAAATGGCATCACAATCTCCAAGGCAGACCCATGTCCAAATCCTTCTGATGAGACCCTCCAGGCAATGATCCAGGAATCCTTTTGCAGGGCTCAGCCAACCACCCAAAGCTAGGCAGCAGGAGGGTCACTGAACTAGGGTCTCTATCAGGAGAGAAAAAAAGACATACAAAATACTTACACTTTCAACAGAACAAGTATTGATAAAACAAAGGATATTTGGGGCAAAAGATTTGGTGTGAGGAAGGAATCAAGGCTGGGCAAAGGGCAGGGTGACAACCAAAGCATTCATGAAAGTTAAAGCAGCTGCTGAACTGGGCAAAATCTGAAATGAAAGAGTAACTCACACATTTCTTTTATTTTTATGGCTTATAAACATTTCAAAGAGTACAAATAGTACATCTTATACCCTACAATGTAATGAACAAAACTGCTCTGCAAGTTCCTCTCAGTGATGTGAGGTCTAAAGGACTGGTACACAGCCTGGGAAACAGAGCAGTTCTACAGTCTTTGACTGATGAAACTTCTTCCTGAAAACCTACGTACATCGAGGCTTACCAGAGGAAGAACAAAATGAAGCAAGTTTTGCATTTCAGTGTCATCTGCCTCCGGTTTTGGCACCAAGCAGAGGGAAGGTTGATAGTACACAGCTACAGGATCAGGATGTGATTTCTCTGGCCAGTTTTAAAAGGCAGGATCAGATGGTAAACATGTTAAACTCATTGCTTAAATATGGAATCTTTTTGGAATATCCACAAAAAGCAGGACGTATAAGACATTATTTGGGCTTCTTAATATTCACAAATTTCCCCAGAATAAACTAAGAGAAAACCAAAACTGAATTTTCCTGAGGTAGGACAGTGACAGGCCCTGAGCTCAAGCAAAGCAGTGAGCTTCAGGGTGGGATTCACATTTTAATGCAAGAACCGTCACAGATAAAAAGTTTTCCACCTGTTCATAGCAACTCACACCACCTTGTGCTATTTGGATGTGTGTTCCAAACATTGGGTCCACAGAAGCAGAAGTTAGACGTGCACATGGGCTGTGTCAGCACAATTTAGTCGCCACATCTGGGTGAGGAAAGGGTGCCCCATTTGAGGCTACCAGCAAGCAGCAAGGCAAGATGAAGCATTTGTGATAGGGGAGAGAAAACAGAAATGCTCTGTTGTCAGTGTCATGAGATGGTCAAGAGCAAGTCATGTTGTTCCTGACTAGGACTGGTACTGCATTAAATATCTCATGGCGACTACAGTGGAGATAAATATTTTCAGGTAACTTTAACATGAGAAAAACATGAGGCACTGAAGGAAATATAACTGAGCACTGTGGAGAGCACAGTGACAGAATCAACTAATTGCTGAAAAATCCAGCGGTACCAACTGCAACCGGCCTCCCATCTCTGCATGTGCAACGCAGTAGTCAGAAGTCCTTCCTGGAGCACAAACACACTGAAGTGAGCTGGAACAAGGCAGAAGGTAATAGTTAGGTATGACACTGCAACAGCTGTTTATGAGCATGAAGCAGAAGCACAGGGTGCTGTGAAGGCACCTGCACAGAGTCTGGCAGGGCCCTCTGGATCCCTCTGGCCCAACCCCTGCCCCAGTTGGGACACCCAGAGCAGGGTGCCCAGGGTCAACAGAGGAGAAGCAGTCCAGTCTACCTATGGAAACAAAACTTAAGAGAACTGCAAGTGCAACAATACCATGATTTTTACTACTGAGTTCCTCGTGGTCCAAGCCCTAACTCGGAGTGCAGGAGAATATGGCTCAGCCATGTCCAGGCTCTGTGTTTTCCCCTTGGTTTTTGAAGGCTTCCAGCTTGCAGCCTTCCTGGCTGTGCTCATTGCTTCTCCCCATACCTCAAAGTGAAACCATTGAGCATTTGCTTGTTTGTTCCTTAAGAAATCAGTCCTCTTGAGTGAGAGTCATCGGTGGCAGACATCTGACTCATGGATAAATAATCTCAAAATCCATCCAGCCCGCTTGTTGGCTGCATCTTCAGAAAGAAATGCTTCATGCTCCAGTGGAACACTGCTCAGCAGTGGGAGGAGAGGGACAAGAGGTCATCTTGGCAAAATGAAGCAGGTGTCTATCAGCCATCTGTTTTTTGATCTTCAAACGTGGGAACACTCAGTTAGGAGTTCAGTCATCCATGCCATGGCTACTCACCTCCTAGTACACACAGAGCTAATCTTGTGCTTTTTTTCCAGGTTTTTAATTGACCAGCAACAAAGAGTAGCACACAGCAGTTGCCTTCCTCATTCTTTGAAGAGAAATGGTTGAACCTGTAGGCAACCACTATGTTGTTGCAAGACGAGTGTACTCAGAGAATTCATTTGATGAAGAGCATGAGAAATTGCACAGATACCATAAAAACTTCTGGGATCACTTGAAACTATATTTTCGGTAAGAAGATCCCTAACAAGGATCTAAGAAACAACCTGGAATGCACGTAGCAGATAGCATGCATTCTGACAACGTTCATCTCAGATGCCACAAAGCCAATGAAAACTCATTTTTCTAGAGAATTTCAGTGTTCTTTTTTTGTTGTTTGTTTTAAGCATGATGTAATGATGTAGAATAAGGGGTGGAATGTCATGGTTCTATGTTTTTGTTTTTGTTTTTGTTTTTTTGTTTTTGGGTTTCAGTATTCCACATCAAAACATCATGCAGTGTACGGGGCATTAAAGTGTCACTGCCCCAATCCCAAGTACCTATCCCTGTACATTACAGCAGTCACGGGATCTGGCCCTTCCAGGTGGGGGGGGCGCTCTCTTGCTGCCTTGCAGTGGGTGCTGGAGGGTGCTTTCCTAGCCGTTCCAAGCTTTTCAGGTTTGACTCGGTCCCGGGAACTCTCTCTCTCATCTTGTCTGATTTATTAATCTCAATTTCAATTAAATTGTATATATTGTGTTATCTTGTATTCCAATATTATAGTAAAATAAGTTTTCCTCCATAGATTGTTGCCGCTGCTCTTTTCCTCCCTTCCTTCCTTCCCATTTTTGTGGGACTGGGGTGGTGGGGGAGGGCAGAGGCCTGTCGCCCCTGTCACGGACATAGATTGATCTGGTCAAATCCGTGACAGTTTTCCAAAAGAATTTCAGCTGCTGTTGGCTTTAAGTCTTCCTGCGGTTGTATCCCAGGCAGCTTGTCTTCTCGTGGGCACCTGGAGCACAGCCTCACCCCAGTGGGGCTGGAGGGACCCTGTAGGTCACCACATCCCATTACAAGCCCAGCTAGCATCACAGGTTGCTCAGGATTGTGTCTGGTCTCCGGCAGCTGACTTCAATCCTACCCCCTCATTTTCCCTCTGAATACCCTGCCCGTGACAGAGGGTTGGACTCAGCAATCTTCAAGGTCCCTTCCAACCTAAGCCATGATTCTACGAATACAGGGAGCGTGTCCTGACATGCCGAGACCCAACGGAGACATTCCGCTGGCAGAGCTGTATCCTCTTGTGTCTTTACAGTTGTTCCCCACAAAGGATCAAAAGGGTTGCCCTGCGTATGTTTCCTGTCGTCTCGTGGCTGCCCGCATACCGCTTCAGGGAGTGGATCCTGAGCGACATCGTCTCTGGCATCAACACGGGTTTGGTGGCAGTGCTACAAGGTAGCTCCAGTAGCTCTGCTTTGACACGGCCCATGGCCCAGGAGGGAGGCTGCTGGTCCATCCCCTCACACACCTTGCCGTCCTGCTGTCTCTGCCCCTGTAGGTCTCGCATTTGCTTTGCTGGTGAATGTCCCTCCTGGTTATGGACTCTATGCAGTGTTTTTCCCAGTCCTGGTCTATTTTATCTTTGGTACATCCAGACATATCTCAGTGGGTAAGTGCAGGCACTCTGATCACCCTCATCACAAATGCCCAAGTGCAGTTTTCCCCTGTGGGTCTGATGATGCCCTGTGTGCAGGTCCCTTCCCCGTCCTGAGCCTGATGGTGGGAGGCGTTGTCACCAGGCTGGTCCCCGATGATGCTGCTGGAAATGGCACTGCCACCAACACGTCAGCTATAGATGAACAGAGGGTGATGGTAGCTGCATCTGTCACCTTTCTATCCGGGATTTTTCAGGTTGGTAATTAAATGGAATCATAGAATATCCCAGGTTGAAAGGGATCCGTAAGGATCACCAAGTCCAACTCCTGGCTCCACACAGGATCACCCATTATACATACTGCCCAATATATGTGTGTGTACCTGCATATGTACATTCACTGATAAGAATAGCTGGATGGTGACTGGCCTTAAAATAATGTCGTAAGAACGAAGGATTTTGACTTGTCTTATCAGAAAAAAATGAAGCAGTTCCTTCTTTCTTCCTAATACGTAATTCCTAAAATCCCTTCCTAATTTTTATAGTTCATGAAGCACTGGCATAATGTAAAAATATGACTACAGAAAACCTAAGACTAAAGAAGGTGTATCTTAGTTTTGAAATAAAGAGAATAGGTTCTAACTGCTGTAACCTTTACCTTTATCAGTCATATGTCCCCTGTTTCTAAAACTCATTGTTGTTTCCAATGACATAATTTTCCTTAATCCCTGGTGTATGGGATTAGGTGAAGATGTTATTGTTAAATATGGGTCCTTTTATTGCAGAGATTGGTTAAAAGCATGAGTGAATCCCACTGAAGTGTGGTCATTTGCATTTCAGTTGCTTCTGGGACTTCTCCAGTTTGGATTCATAGTCATTTACTTATCGCACTCGTTAATCAGTGGCTTCACAACTGCTGCAGCCATCCATGTTCTGGTGTCCCAGCTCAAGTTCATGCTTCAGCTGCCTGTCCCTGGATTTAATAAACCATTTGGCATCATCTATGTAAGTGCAAACTCTTCAGCATTTGCTACTGCTCTGAAAACCTGTCTGCATTAACCATGCTGGGCATAGCAGCAGCCAAGGAGGAGAAACCCAAGAGAAATATATGAGATGGCTATTAATATATAGCAGATCTTCACATTTCTCACCAGATATCATGTTGCTGGGATAGTTAGGTAGCATTTTAGAATCATAAAATCATCATAAAATCATAAAATTATCATTAAAATCATAAAAGTTGGAAGGGACATTTAACAGCCATCTAGTCCAACTCCACTCAAATGAACAGGGATACCTACAGCCAGATCAGTTAGTTGAACAGCACCATGTTTCTTACTGATGTTGCAGACTCTGGAGAGCGTGTTCAGCCAGATCACCGACACCAACATCGCCGACCTTGTCACCTCCCTTCTCGTCTTGTTCATTGTGTTTGTGGTGAAAGAGATAAATGATCGCTACAAAGCAAAGCTACCCACCCCTATCCCCATCGAGCTCATTGTGGTAATGACCTCTCCTCTGATTCCATGACTGCTCCATCACTCTGTGGGAAGCAGTGCTTTATGAGGTTGGCACTGTGCTCCAGGCTGCCCTGAGCTGCAGCGGGTGGGGACCTCAATGGGGCAGCCTCACAGCCCACTGCTATTCTCTGCTGCCAGAAGGATGTTCTGAGGTACTCTCCATGGGATTTATGAGCATGAAACCATCCTACAAAGTGGTTCAGTCATCTGAACACATCATGAATGCATAGAGCTGGGGCACTGTACTGCCACCGGTGATGATGCCGGGGTGTAGGTGGGAGAGGGGAGGAAATGTTTCTTTGTGGTTTCTCCATCCACTTACTCGAATGTTCCTAATGGAGGTGGTTTTTTTAAATCTTTCAGACCGTCTTAGCAGCGCTGATTTCCCATTTTGCTAAATTGGAAGAAAAATTTAAAGTAGCTGTTGTGGGAAAACTAGAAGAAGGGTAAGTGGTTTGCTTACAGTTTGCCTGTGTAGCAAAATGTTCTCTCCTGTTTGTCAGTGCTAAGTTGGTTCAGTTTATTGACCAAAATTGCCTACTTCACCTTCTTATCCTCACGAGGCCCCCATGTCCACTCCTCTATGACAGCTGGACTAGGTGGTCTTTTCCAACCTTAGTGATTCCACAACTGTACATATGGAGTATTTATCTAAATGTATAGTATAACCATTATACTGAATATATCCAGGCATACCAGAAGCTTGGCATGAAGACTTTATAAGCACACATTGAAGTAGAGAGGTAAGAGGGCAATCATTTACTCACCTGGGCACTCTGCACCTGTAGCCCCTGTGTATTAGTGGATGAAGTTTGCAGAGAAACAACTATTCCTGCTCAAAACTCTCTGTTCTCCAGATTTCAGTTCATTGGAAACAAAAACAAACAAACAAACCTGAGAAATTCTCCCCAGGATCTGCAAAAGCCCCTGAGCCAAGAAGAAGGACATGGCAAAGATAAAGGACATAGAAGATAGCCTGAGGCTAACGTGGCTCAGTACGCATTTGTTTAGCTGCCTAAAATGCTTCAGTGAATTACAGAGATTTTTAAAATCTATGCATAATGGGAAGGCAGAACCATGTGTGCTCTTTAGACAAGATAAGCTGTGGCTGATCCTGGCCAACTAAATGGGAACCACTGAGATATAAGCTGAGATGAGTGCAGATAGAGAGTCCCCATCCTGATCAAGGATTCCCCAAAGTGTTACAGGTTCAGATTTGCAATCACACGTCAGACCAAAGCAGTTAAACTGAGTAAGCAGGACTGCTGCCTTTCTCACCTGCTTGGCAGGTCATCTCCTTACACATGTCCTTTAAGAGCAGAGATCTTTGTCTTTCAGATTCCAAGCTCCTGTTGCACCTGATGCAGGCATTATTCAAAAGTGTGTTGGTGATGGCATCTCCATTGCAATTGTTGGATTTGCAGTAGCCTTCTCTGTGGCTAAAGTGTATTCCATCAAACACGACTATCCAATAGATGGCAACCAGGTAGAGGAAAGACACAGCACTGTGCATTTGCTAATGGGAAAGAAGTCATTTTAGGAATGCATTGTCTTGAATGCATTCCTTCAGGACTGCTTTTAAGAACAGCCTTTTTTGTTTTTACTCCAGGAACTAATTGCCTTTGGACTGGGTAATATATTAGGTGGATCGTTCAAAGGGTTTGCCTCCAGTACAGCTTTGTCAAGATCAGGTGTACAGGAGAGCACAGGAGGCAAAACGCAGGTATAGAAGACAACAGACCCTGGTGTAACTTAATACAAGGAAGGTCTCTTTCTTCCTTGCTGACTCTAATGCCTTCAGGCACTTATTCATGGTGGAATTGTTCTTTCATGCAGATTGCTGGTATTATCTCTGCTATCATCGTCCTGATTGTCATCTTGGCCATTGGGTTTCTTCTGGCACCATTACAAAAGGTATTCGCTGGCTTTACCCTGTGCTTCCTCCAGCTGGAGGACTCACTTGGAGTGTTGCTGAACTTCAGTTGGAGACAAATAGAATTTTTGCAAAACTAGGTTCTTTCTCCAAGATTATGACCCCACTACGTGGGTCATATGGAAGGTGGGTGCCCTACACCAAACATTTTAGCACCAGCTTTTAGGTGCCAGAGTTGAGTGGGTTTGCTCACTGGCAGTTGCCTGGCCTTCCAGCTGCACTTTGGCTCTGATTGCATGATGTCTTAAGACTTAACATTCAATGTATGCTTTGTTTGCTTCAAAATTGAGTACATGTCTTCCTATTCTCAACAGTCAGTCCTTGCATCCTTGGCTCTTGGCAACTTGAAGGGAATGCTCATGCAGTTCAGAGAAGTAGGCGTCCTGTGGAGGAAGGACAAATATGACTGTGTAAGTTGAGTCTCTCAAGCACTCAGGAATGAAGATCTGTCAAAAAGTCACTCATTATGCAAACACGTTTAAAGGTTATCTTTATTTTCACGCGTGCCCTACTTTTCTAAATGGGAAGTACAATAGTACGCACCTTTTTAATCTTGCTCCGCTTGCTCATGTTTTCAATTTTATCTCACCTATTCTGAGCCCATTTGCTCTGTTCACCTCTCTTGGAGACACTCATTTTCATCCACTTTATCATAACATATTAAAATAGAGTTCAATGTATAAAGTCATATATAGAAAGAAGTTACATGAAGCATCTAACTATCTTCTGCACTGGCTTCAAGGACATTTTCCCCCTTTCTTTCACTCCTGCAGTAGGACAGGTGGAAGTTACTTAGTAAATCCCAAGAGCAGCCCATGGCTTGAAGGAGTTGCTCCCAGCAGAAGAGCTCATGTCTGGAAATCAGGGCTTCCTAACTCTTGCACTCAGAAGACGCAGTCTCTTGCCTCTCTCATCTGCCAATTCCTTCAGTTCCTGAATGGATTCAAGCCTCAGTTTTCCCAGCTACAAAACAGTCTTTCACTAAGCGAAAGTGTGCTTTGAGATCTGCAGTTAAAATACTCTGTATTATTTAGTCATGTGTGATTATCAATCAAGTTCATTCTCAGCAGCTCATTTTGTCTGTTTTGATGTCCAAAGCATATTTACAACTCTCAATTTTACCAGAATAGTAATTTCGTGGTAAACTTGCCTTTCTGCTGGATTTTTTATTGAGCATTTTATGAGCCACCTATGGAAGATTCACAGTTCTATGACATTAATCCTTGTGTACTGTATAGAAATTGCCATCTCTAGAAGCACTTCCCGGTGCTCATTGATGAGTCTGGCCCTGTTTTACAAGAATCTATGAAAGATGAAATTGCTTTAAGAAAAGGCATATGGACAGCTTGGACCAGAACTGAGAAGACAGCTTATAGGCAGCTGCTCCCATGCTGGCTCGTGGCTGGAGTCCCACTCCCTCATGTAACTGCTGATGTCCACGCACTCTTTGCAGATAATCTGGGTGGTGACCTTCTTGGTGGCCGTTTTCCTAGGCCTGGACATTGGGCTGGCAACAGCTGTGGCATTCGAACTGCTGACTGTAGTGATCCGCTCCCAGATGTGAGTACTGCTTGGATGTGATGACAACATTGCAGGACCTCCTGTCTTAAATTAACCCTACTAGAACCATGCAGGAAACTGAGGACAACCCCAGCTGTCCCTTCCACCAGGTTTCAGCACAGGGAGCAAATAGATGTGTGTGTTTGTTTGCAGTCCGAGCTGCACTACTTTGGCAAACGTTGGGAGGAGCAACATCTACAGAAACAGGAAGGATTACACCGATGTAAGGAACCTCTCCTCCCTTTGGTCATCTGCTGAATTCATGTTTCGTTAATAGATGTCATGACCAATACTTTTGCTTTGTATGACAGATCTATGAGCCAGAGGGAGTGAAGATCTTCAAATGCTCATCTCCTATCTTCTTTGCTAATATTGAGTTCTTCAAAGAGAAACTCATCTCTGCTGTAAGTGACTGGGGCAGTCATTATGAACAGATGAATTGTGCGACACATTAACGCTGAATACAATTTCTGCATAATTAGTAGGTATGCAGATGAGCCCTACTATAAAGATATATTTTTCATGAATTACTCAAATGTCATTTTATGACTGTAGTCCTGTGTGTACGTATCCAACTGTGAGAAGGAGAGCACCCTGACTGGTGCTGAACAACTCTTCGGCACCATCTGTAGCAGCAGAGAAAGGCTGGAGAGACCTTGGTGAGTGGCTGCACAAAAGGCAGCAGGATATTGGAGAAAAACAGCTCAAAAAGGCATTGCTGAAATGTTTAAAGGTAGTGAAGTTTCAAGGCAGTTCAGGAATAGAAAACAATACCTTTCCTAAACAAACTCTGTGTCTGAGCCTTTAAGGCATCATAATTCATTTGGCTAGGAGTATTTGTTCATTTATTTTTTGCTTGTGTCATCATTATCCAAGAGATTATGGGTGCTTTCTAGCCTCACCATCGCAATTACTTGAGAAGGTACTTGGAATATTTGGCTCTACTTGAAGAACTCAAAGTGCTGCTTCTACAGGTTGGATTCAACCCACTCAGAGTCCTAAGGAAACGCAACAAAGCTCTGAGAAAGATCAGAAAGATGCTGAAGAAAGGAGAGCTACAAGTGACGCCTGTATGTAGGGCAACTGCAGTGGAAGTGGGAAGGGTGGGCAGGAAGGGCGCGGAACTTAGGAATTAAGCAGCCAGCTCCCTGGCTCAGGGTGCAGAGGGGGGCTCACAGTCTCCTGTCTTGACTGGACATGCCATTGCCAGTCGCTACTTCGTGGCCAAGCACATAAGTACATGGCTTTAAACTAAAAGAGATTTAGGTTGGATATAAGGAAGAAATTCTTTACTCAGAGGGCAGTGAGGCCCTGGCACAGATGCCCAGAGAAGCTGTGGTTGCTTCAATCCCTGTAGGCACTCAGGGCTGGGTTGGATGGGGCCCTGGGACCTGATCTGGGGAGAAGTGTCCCTGTCCATGGCAGGGTTTGGGGCTGGGTGGGCTTCCAACCCAAGCCATTCTGAAATTTGAAAAATAGGATTTTAAATCACTCCCACAGACAAAAAATGCTTTTTGTTGACTTGTTCCAAAACTACTGAATCAAAGTGTGTCCAACCACTGACTTCTGGGAAGATTAAATTCTTCTGGAAAAGACGATCATTAATGGATTCCAATGATGATTAAATGATTGGTTAGAGAAAAGTCAACAGTTTGCTCATCCAAATGAGAGGCAATTTTTCCAGTGTAAAGTGCAGGTGCTCCATCTCACAGGTATTGAGGGACGTGGGTTACTGGTATGATGATGATGGGTTGATAATTGGTCTAGATGATCTTAGTGGTCTTTTCCAACCTTAATGATTGTACGATTCTGTATCACCCTTGCTCTTCCTTACAATGCACTTCCAACCCAGAAGAAGCATTAACTGTGCCACTTGCCTCTGCTGTCACAGAAAGGCTTGATATGCATGGCTCACAATACGCAGGAGTCGGATGATGAATTAGACAACAACAGGATGGAGGAACTGGACCAGCCCACTGACATGGCAGACTTGCCTGTTCAGATCAACTGGGATGCCGAGCTGCCCCCAGGCATCGTTGTGCCCCGGGTCGACATCCACAGCATCGTGCTGGACTTCTCAGCAGTGTCCTTCCTTGATTTTTCTGCTATGAGAGTCCTCCAAAAGGTAGTTCCATCTGATGAGACAGTGATCACACAAAAGAAAAACACACAAATGTGGTGTGCTGCATAGAGGTATTTCCACATGGACAGAAAAGTCAGTGGCAGCCTTTGAATTTATGTGAATTCAGATCTATATTTTCCATAAAAAATGATTAAACAATTAATCTTCATAGAGCATTGGGAAACTTTTATGGAAATACATGTATGAAATATGGCTTTAAACATGGGGTTGGGAGCTGGAATACCATAGTTTTATTTCTGTTCCTGCTCTCACTTTCCAGGGCTGCCTTGAGCAAGGCAATCAGGACATTTCCCAACAGCAATAGTTAAGGTTAGCTATCTGTTACATCCACATTATATGGGCAAATCTATTTCCATGGGAACTAAATGCTCACAGAGTACAATGGGGAAAGTAGTTTTGCTTGAATTCCTAGTTAGAAAAGTTTCTTCAGAAACTTTTGGAGTCTCAGTTTCATATAATGCCCTACAGTTTATGAAAGATCATCTGTTTCACATGTGTGCAATGCATTTAATACTGCCCCATTTCAGAGACCATTTCTTCCTGTCCATAGCCATTAGAGAACCTGTTCTTCCTCCAGGTGCACTGAAGTTTGACATTAGAGCTGCTTGCCATTCTTAAATATACAATCAATATTGTAAATTGCTCTGGCTAATCTTAGTGGCTGTTATCAGCAGAGTTATCAGTTTCTAAATGATGCCTGTTTCCGGTTTAACAGACTTTGAAAGAGTTTGTCCGGATCGATATCGACATTTACATTGCAGGGGCAAACGGTGAGTACTTGCGTTTCCATCAGCCTCTCCATGGCTGCCCCATTCCCAGTAATTCTTCCTGCCTCATCCCACTGCTTTCCCCATTCCCTGAGAGTTGGGAGATCCCCCAGCTCCACCTCCTCATCCTGGGTAACAACAGCTTCACCTCCCAGCACTCTCCAGCTCCAATCTGCATTGCCCCAAGTAAGGCAGTACCAATGTGGCTGGCATCCCACTTCCCACATTGGCACAGAGAAACCCATCTGTTCTAGTCAACAAAACTGGGCCTAGAACAAAACTGTTCTAGTCAACAAAACCTTATTTGATAACACTGTTTACTCTATGGACACACAAAGAATACGTTATTCTTTTATCACTGTCAGGACCTCTGCTGGAAACTTTATCCTTGGATTTTGTTCCCCTGCAGAGGGCTTCCTGGAGAAGCTGGAGAGATGTGCTTTTTTTGATGAGGAGATCAAGCCATCCATGTTCTTCCTCACCATTCATGATGCAGTTTTACACATTTTGCTGAAGAAGGATATAGCCAGCTCCCCAAAATTAAAGCTTGCTGAGGTAATGCTACAGTTTTCATTTTTTTTCTGCTTTAGTGCCTTTACCCATAGGCAACCAACATTACTCTTTATATCCAGCCATACACACTATGCTGTGTGCATATTCAGAAAGTTAAAAGATCAGAATTCAGCTGCCTCTAATGAGTTGGGAGAGTCAAAAAAAAAAAAAAAAAGGGGTGAATAACTCCCAAGAGATGGGTTGGCTGTGGGTTTCCCTTGGAGGGGGCTCCAAGGGCATCCATTTCCTAACCCCAAACTCATGCGTCCATTGCAGAAGGGGAGCAGCAATGATTATGTCATCACTACCAGCAATGGACTGCGCAGTCAGGAGAGCACGGTAAGCCTCCTGCCTCCCCCAGGGCCACTCCAACCCCCAGTGTGTAGGTAATGTGGTCACCAAAAGCTGCTTGCAGGAATTGCAAGGTCAGATCCCAAACACGTCTTCATTGCTGAGCCCCTGTGTCAGCCCAGGGCAGAAAGCACCCAGATGATTTATTGGTGCGAGTTGACTTGAGGCAAAGAGCTACATGAGTAAGAAGTGCAGGGCTCTGCTGGCAGGAGCAGACTGCAGGAAAAAAGCTTCCTTCACGGATTTCCATGGAGCCTTTGTTGCACTGCCCATATGGCAGAGATCCATCATTAGTCCCATTCCTACAAATGACACAGGCAGAGGGGAGACTGGAGCTGTGTGGGGAGAAGGTATGAAAGATGTCAAACAGCACACCTCATGCACAAATGCTTTGGAGCAGTGAGCTTACATGCCACTCACCAGTGACTCCTTACCTTGAATATCCCTTTCTAGGGTGCCAATTACTTCCTTTTTTTTTTTTCCCCTACAGATTCCAGCGGAAACAAAATTTTAGATTTAACTTTCTAAATATAATATCCTCCAGCAACACAGCATCACTTACAGAACGTGAAGGCACACACAGTGATGAGCATGAAGACCAATGGATGTTTTCATCTACCTTAAGGATTTACTACAAATGATTATGTTCCAAATTTTGGAATGGTTTTGTTAGTGTCTCTGTATATATAGAGATGTATTTATGTACATACACAAAGGCCAAAATCACCTGGATTTTCTATTTCATACCTTGCTGACAACCTACCCACACAAGTAGCATTGGCCCTATTTGCATATACTTGTACATATACCCATGTTATTCTGACAGTTTGTAGACAACCTGTACAGTTACAAAAGAACATATGAATATCTGAAATCCTTTAATTTATAGTCAAGTAGCTGGGAGTCACATATCTTCAGCTTGTGTATAATTTGTATATAGTCTTCTCAATGGTTTACACAATACCTGCTCAATGGAGTTGTTAAACTCATTTTCAGCACACGACCATACACACAGTGTATGTACATAGTGACAGCTGTATCTACTGGGAAACATGAAGATAGTTCAGTAAAGATGTACAGCGTATTCAGATCCAAACGCAACTCGTCTATTTGCTTTGGGATGCTATGAACTTAACTTCATGTATGGTAACTCTGCATTGCTGGCTGCATTTTTCAATACCCCAGGAAGGCAGCTCGTCATCAGTCTGATCTCTTGCTGTAGCACAAAGTTTACAGTGGTTTGAAGATACAAAATCTGGGCTTATATGAAGAAATCTGCAATGAAACTGGCTGGGAGGTAACATTAAAGAGAGGCAGCTCCAAATACAACAGGAAGATAATATGAAAGTGAGGAGGCTTTGAATACAGAAAGAGGGGACTGTGAAAACTGAGGTCAGAATGTCACTCAATTGCCTTTCCAATGCAGCCTTCAAAGAGACATAGGCTGTCAGAACAGGGCTTGTCTTCTGACAGAGAGACAGTAACACACCTGAGCAGCATGCTCAGGGGAAGCACTGTTACCATGTAAAGACGCCTCAGCAGTGGCTAAGAATTGTCTGTAGCACTGTAGAGTAGAACACATTGTGTGACACCAACACTTCTTTAGAAATGAAATCAAGACAAAAAAACTCATAGCTTTGCACGATCCTGTGCATACAGCATTGGAACTTGGAGAATCACAGACAGAAAGCTCAGACTCACTTTCTGTACATTTAATATTAAGTGGCAATTCCACTGTAGTTCCCAGTTTCTAAGGCACAGTAGGATTTTTCTATGCAAATATGCACTTTTTTTTTTTGTCAACAACATCGCAGTGCATCCAGAGAGAAGCAGCACAGCACCTGACACAAGTTTAGCAGAGCAGGAAACACTGTAAGGAGAGAGGTGTGTTCAGATACAATCCTGAGAGAAGGCATTTGTTCAGTCTGGCTCCTGTAAGTGCCTGGCCTTCCCCAGCACAGAAGCCATTGTGTGGGCAAACTCCAATGTGAAATGAACACCAGTTAATTCCACTTCATTTTTAAACGAACTGACTTCAGTGCTCCTTAGAGAGCGATAAGTGAAAAGAAGGGGGGAACCCCATACAGAATGGATATCTAACTCTCTTGGATCGGATCTAGAACAGATACCACGTTTCATTTTCATTTCTTAAAAGGAAAAACATCATGTAACACATGTAGGCACCAACCTTTATGTTAACAGCATTCTCAAAAAACCAAACCAAACCCCAAAGTACATGGCCACATAATTGAGAGCATTTGTAAATCATGCATGGGTGCAGACAATCCTTTAAGCAGAATTAGAGACAATTGAAGAGAAATTCCAAGGAAGCAAGAATCTGGAACCATGGATGGCTTCAGGCCACTTCTGGTGTTCTTTACTTCATCCCATGGTGAACACAAACCAAGAAACTCTTCATTCCCTATAATGGCATTATCACACTGCCCTACAATAGCTAACACGTTCTAAAGCCATCAGAGCTGCCTTAGAACAAAGATCTGCTTGGTAACAGCCCAGGAGTGAGATTGCTGCCACTGACAGAAATACCGAGTACAAAACCAACACAATCCAAACATCTGCCTTTAAGGAAGGCCCCACTGGGAACCCATAGGATTTGAAGGTACATCTCAGCACTTCTAAGGCTGTTAATCATACAATGAAATAATGTGTACACAATTTCTGAACCTGAAGAGAAAACCACCAGGGATTTCGAAAAAGAATTCCCCCCAAAAACCACACAGAAAGATTGTTAACCCATGCTGAAATCTTTTGACTTTGTACGTATAGAAGTATCAACAGTTCCTGTAGCTCTACGGGGAACCCTAAGGCTTCAAGATGTAAATACAAAACAGATGTAGGCTCTCTGATGCAAGCAGCACACAGAAGTTTGACTCAAGTCCAAGTCCTGCTGCAGGAGAGGACTGTTCAGGTAAGTTCTCAGAGACTTTCAACTCACCAAACAATTCAAGGTGTCCTACTGATTTTGGGGGGTAATAATTCAGTCATATTTTGGGGTCACCTTTGTCTCAAATATAAACAAAACCCCAAAATTCTCACACATCTTCTGCAGTGGTATACACTTACCTTTTGTGCTTTCTGATGGAGTAAGGGCAGCTGTTCTCCTTCACATCTGAACTACATCAGTATTTTCATAGAAGAGCTTGGACCCAGGGAGGAAACCTCCATCTGTTGCACAAGACAACGTAGTATCTAGCAAAAACACACAATGCCGTTCATTTCAAGAGTGCTGAAACATTCCTCCTGCTTTTTATGAGCTACTGAAACAAAATAAGCAGCCATTTTCCCCTTCATACACACTAAAGCATACAGTTTTCATCCGGCTGCATCCTGTAGGACACCGCCAAAACCAGCCTTTTCTTTGCTTATTTAAAACAACTTATTTCTCAAAGTTAAAAGTCTGTGTCATGGCTTTATGATTTTTTGTTAAATTTGTGTTGAATGACACTCACTGCCATCTGCACACCCCAGAATTTACTTGCACATCCCTAAAGCTGTGTTATGCTGCTGTATTTCTTTGAAGGGTAGTCCAAAAGATTTGCCTGTGGACACAAGGAAACCTATGGCAGTCACAAACAGAACAAATCTAAAGAACATTCGCTCATGTAATTAAAAATACACACTTTACACACAAAACTACAGAATTATGGATGTTGTATTGCCAGAGCCCTTTGATAAAAGAAAACTTTGAAGAAAGTTTTACCAAATAAATCACAAGATTCAGGCTTTGAAGATGGTTCATCTTATTTGAGAAACGCAGGAAATGACAAACTGTAGAAAAACAAACAAAAACAAAACACTGGATTTCATCATCTAGAAGCACCGCTGTTAGAAATGTGGCATTTGGAAGAAAAACAAAGACAAAATCAAACCAATCCAAGACAAAGCGGAACTAACCCACAGGGTCAGCACAACATTGATTGGAAATGCAGATAAGCATTTCAAACAGGCCACACTTTTTATCAGTTGGGTTCAGATCCCAACTGCAATGACAGAGAACATTCACATCTCATAGTTATAATACGCAAGTGTGCTTGTAAAAACCAAATTTGGGGCCAAAACAGCCCTGAGAGTCTGCATACACTGCAATCTTTAAGCCAAACCACCTGTTGACTGTCCAATTCAGCCTGTATCACAAAACGGAAATAGATCAAGGATGTGTAGCTTTTATTGTTATTTTCTTGTATCTATTTAAGGGATTCCGGGCCCTTTATTTCCTGCATTCAAATGGAAAGTGTTCCTACTACACATGCTGCATGAAGTGACTGAGGTTAACGCCACTTCACCAGAACTAAGCTGCTTCTCCTCACAGATCTAGCAAGCCCATTCTTGGCTACTTTCATGCGAACAGAATCACAGGGAAACAGAATGGTCTGAATTCAACACCAGTGAGGAGTATCTGTGAACAAAATTTTCTGAAACAAATCTAGCCTGGAAAAATAACAACAACAAAAAAACCACCCAAATACAAACAGAACCACCCTATATCCACATTATAATGTGTCTGGATTTCCGATAAATTTATCTTGCTTTTGATATGGATTTTAAAAACAACTAAGAAAAAATCCCCACCACCTGAAATGCAGCATTCACATGCCTGCTTACCAGTGCCACAAATGCACCATAGCCTGAATTCATTACAAGTAGCAGCATATGTTAGTAAAAAAAAATTAAGTTTCCTAACTATTTCATTATGCTTCCCATGTGGGAAATTCTAGAGCCAAAACAGTGTCCAGGAACCGTGTCTGTGTTAACTTCACATAAAAGCCCACCACTTTTACAACCATAGTTCAATTTAATTATTGTACACAGGTTAACAAAAATGTATCACAAGTGAAAACTAAACATTGGATTTAAACAAAAACAATATTCAGAATGGTACAACACATGTTCATTTTCTCCAGAAAGTGATATTACAAGTGTTCATCTTAGGACAATTAGCCACACTATAGACAGAAGTTCAGTTAAAATGCAACTGTGGTCTACTAAGCCACTTATTTTAGCACTACAGAATATTTGAAGTCAGAGTCCTACAGCCAAGGCTTAAAAATCATTAAAGATTCAAACCCCAAAATGTCTTACAGTCAAAATGACAGTATTTAAAAAAAAAACAAAACAACCCCCATACAATTAGTTAAAAGGCTGCTGTATATAGTTTTATCCTCTTCATAGCGCTCTCTATTTGTACAATTGCTGAGATCACTGGTAATAGGGTCTGTATCTGGCTTGATCAGGGTGGTGCGGTCCAGCAAGAGGGGCCTGAGCAGGAGGCCCCTGCATCCTCGGAGGTGGAGGTGGCCCTCTGGGAGCCGGCCAAATCCCTGGACTCATGCCCCCTGGCTGCGTGAAAGGGGGACTAAGAGTTCCTTGATCTTCACTGAACTGTGGCAAAGAGTTAGGGTTATAGTGATGGGGAGGGGGGGCACTGACATTTACGGGAGGGCCTCCGTGCTGAGGGGGGGGAGGTCCCGGAGGAGGATGATTCATATACGGCGGCATCTGGGCAATGATATGTCCAGGCGGCGGGGTTATCGGAGGAGGAGCAGAGGTCATTGGCGGCGGAGGAGCTTGGCTATACACCATGTGAGGTGTGCCTGCCGCCTGGGGAGGATGCTGCAGAGGATGGCTTATTGGAGGAGGCGGAGGGGGGGGCGGCGCATAATGTTGCTGCGGAGGCATAATGTGGTGCGGGTGCGTTACCACTGGTTGGCCCTGATACTCGGGGTGATGATGAGCAGGTGCCGGGGCGGGCGGAGGTGGCTCTCGAGCACCCGAATTCGAATCATCCTGAATAGGGACGGTTATCAAATTGCTGTGTTTTCTCGTAGAGATGCGGAAGGTGTCCTGACTGACCGGGCGAGGCGGCGGCGGAGCCATGGACATCTCGGCAGGAGGCGGGCGGATGTCTTCGTGCGGCTGGTTGTAATGCTCGTGCGGCACGTGCTGTAAGGGAGGCGGCGGCATCATGATGTGCTGCTTCGGCGGAATGTGGCTCATGTGGTGTTTCTCTGGAGGCATTATGAAACGCTCTGGGATCTCAGCAGGCGGAGGGGCAATGGGAGGATGCACGGGTTCAAGAGGAGGACGAGTCACAGGCTTTCCAGCTCTCATATGGCGGTGGTTGATGTGAGCCTGTAAGTCTCTCTGTGACAGGTAAGTTCTCTTGCACCCTTGGACTATACTGCACATGAAGAGAGACCCTCGCACACACTGCTCGATGCGCTGGACAGGTTCGTTACAGCTAAATTAGAAGAGAACATTGGTTCATTGCCATCATATAGAGTGAGTTCTGCAGGGCTTTTTCCCCCCCACTGTTGTTTTTGACTATTTTTTAATAATTATCAAAATTAGAATGAACATTTTCCCCGCATGCTAGAGCAACAGAACACATCTGGTTGATTTTGAAGTTAAGCAAACATCTAAGGCTCCAAATACAACAACAGAGTAACATCAGAATTTCATAGGGTGGAAACTTAGACATGGCACCACCTTCTATCAAATTCCTCTTATGCTTTGGTACTCTTCAAATTGTAGCAATTACAGGTTATCTACACAAACACTTAAACAATGAGGTAAACGCCAATCTCTTAGCATTTGTTAACTGTGGGATATTAAGCTGTAATTGAGTGGTGGACGAAGGAGCACTCTGCTAACTCTACAAAACGTACACAGAAGCATGCTAATAACAGTATCTGAAATAAGTTTTTAAAGTGTTCTTCCATTTCCCTTAGTAAAAACCTAAAGAGAACTTACCCAGGACACATCTTGTCTCCCTTCTTCTCATGTAGTATAGCACAGTCATAGCAGAAAACATGCTTGCAAGGTATCTAGAAAAAAAAAACAAATGGCTCTGTTAGACAACGTGTCATTTTGCACCATACAATGCCTTCACCCAGCAAACAATTTCTAAGAAGTACTGAAGTTATGTATGAAGAACTTACATAAGAATGTTGCTAGCTGTTTACAGCACCTTTGAAACAGAAACTTTCAAAACCAGTCTGTGTTGTCAGGAAGGCAAGGGTTTAGTTTTCTCTTTGACGGGGTTTGGTGCATGCGTGGCTGGTTTGTGGAATTTGTTTTGTCTTTTAAAGAGCTGGCAAACATTTTAATTCTGCCGTAATACAAACACCGAACCTTTAGGGATGCTGCATATGCAATCTAATTGCACTTGTCTGCAAAAAGGGAATGTTTTAAAAGCATTAAGAGTCATCAAGTCAGATCCCCACGTCTGTTATATCACACTCAGATAACTAAGTTCATCTCAGGGATTTTGTGACGCTAGTTTTTGAAAAGACACAAGAACAGTGCTTACTAACTTCACTACAAATTGTCCATTGACATAAAGAGTATTATTAAATCTAAACTTGCAAGACTTCTGTTGGCATTTTGGGGGAGCGGAAAGTGATTGCATTTGTTTTAAAGCTTTTGATTTCAGCACTTCCAAGCTTACTTTATTAAATCAAAAGGCAAAGCAAACTCAGCGAGTCAGGCAGAACAACCCAGTCCAGCAGTTAATCACAGAATTGTAGGGGTTGGAAGGGACCTCCAGAGATCATCGAGTCCAACCCCCCTGCCAAAGCAGGTTCCCTACACCAGGTCGCACAGGTCGGCATCCAGGCAGGTCTTGAACATCTCCAGAGAAGGAGACTCCACCACCTCCCTGGGCAGCCTGTTCCAGTGCTCCGTCACCTCACTGTAAAGAAGTTCTTGCACACATTTGTGTGGAACTTCCTATGCTGCAGTTTCCGGCCGTTTCCCCTTGTCCTGTCTCCACTCACCACTGAAAAGAGACTGGCCTCACCGCAATGGCCCCCACACCTCAGATATTTATAAACCTGGATCAGGTCCCCTGATAAGGCCCTGGTTCCATCTCAACATTGTTCTGCTGTTTACTCAGAGGTTTGCTAGAATCACCACCCTCTGGAGGCCCCACAGAGACACGTAACACCTGTTACATAAAGGGACACCGTGGCTGCCTCTTCCGAAGAGCCCACTCACCATGCGCCCATACATTTTGATGGGCAACCCACACTTATCGCAGAAATGGACGGGCGTATCATCCTTCTCCCCCAGCAAGTTTATCTACAAGAACAGAGAAAGGGGTGGGAAAAAGAGAAACATCACTAAAGCTTCTCACTGCAGTCATCACCAACCCACCCTTCCTGAATTATCAGACTGAAGCAAGACCACCACAAACATGAAAATGTATTTTTGGTACACCAAAAAGTAACGCAAGCGATTTCATCCTAGTGGATACTTCTTAAAATAACCTTCAGTTTGGTACTATTCACAAAGTTCCACCATTTCCTGTCCTTGATTTTACCTTATAGTCCCAAAATATGGGTCCGGGGAATCTCCTTTGATTTCCAAACATTTCACCTCCTTTGCATTCGTATCGCTCCTCTTCATTGAAATCAAATTCTTCTGTGGAAAGAGGAAAGAGAAGACAGATACAAGGCAACGCCACTTCCCTAACTGACGCCGGCTGCTATTAAGTGCATGCACCGGTGAACATCGAAATAACCAGGGCAGGCTGCAACACTCCCAGTCTGCTGGGCCATTCTGCAGAAAGGTATAACCAAAATAGTGTGAATTTACTTGGGGAATTGGCATCTTTTACTCCTCATAGAGCAGCAGAACCTGGAAGACTGAAACAGGCTGTGCAGCTGTAAAGAATCCTGGATTCCAACACTGACCAAAGCCTTCAACAGTGCTGCAGAATACGCTGCCTCACTGCAGGGTGAGTTGCTTATAGCAATTTACCTTCATCCCCAGCTTGTGTCTTTGCAGGCATCCTGTTCATAGCTCTGGGAGCCCGAGGTGCAGGTTTGGTTTTATTGGTCTGCTTTGAGATCAGCTTTATTGGGATTCTTCTGCGAACATCAAGACCACCCAATGACGCTGAACTATTTGTTCCTTGCAAATCATTGTCTATGGAAGAAAAAGAAATTCTGTCATTTCTTAGTTATGAAATAGTTTCTGAAGATGCTAAAGTTATCTTAAAGACAGACAAATAAAGCTAGTCTGCCACTTTTCCATAGCAGGAAAAAACATTAACTGCACAGCCCCTACTGCAGCACAAACAGTACTGAGGAGTCGGCTCTTTCTATGACCATGAAAACACAGAACTCCCGCTGAGAAAATATTTTCACAATTTACATAAATTCATTTTTAAACAAATTAAAAGGAAATTAAGTTTCCATCTGTACTCTTAGAATCACAGAATGGTCCAGATTGGAAGGGAGCTCAAGCATCATGAAGCTCCAATCCCCTTGCTTCAGGCAGGGCCACCAACCTCCCCATTTAATACTAGACCAGGCTGCCCAGGGCCCCATCCAACTGGGCCTTGAACACCTGGAGGGACGGGGCATCCACAACCTCTCTGGGCAGCCCATTCCACTCTTAGCAACCTTACATATCACTTACAAGTTCAGCATAAAGCATTGCAAAAATATTGGTGCTTAGAGTACACAGCATCCTTGCCAAACTAAAGATTACCATTCCTTTCTACAGGGCTCTTTTGTCCAGGTTTAAGTCTGGCACCAAAAGAAGCAAGGACATGCCTAACACAGGCACTGAGAGACAACCTGGAAGGAAAAGTGCTGCCAAGGATTGATGCACACCCCGATTTCCCCAGCTTTCAGCAAGTCAGCCTCAACCTACCACAGTATCTCATTTATAGAAAAATAAAATCACATCCTTCAAAACCAGCCTAGCTCACTTCCATTTTAATAGGAACATGCACTGACAAAATGGCACTTTCAGTCAGCCCTTTGCAACAAAGACTCAGACTTCTATTAAAACCCATGATTAGACCCATACTGAGACACCTTTAAGTCTATATTCCTATAGAAAGGAGATGGACACACACAAAAGACCATAAGTCACCCAGAAGGCAAATTCCATTCTGAAAGAAAACTGACACAGAACTTGGTGACAGCTCTACAGTACGCAGGCACTGAGACAGGGCCCCATTAGGGTACTGTGCACAATGCCTGGCATAAACTCCATGCCTCAGAGCTCACAGCTTCCCTTTGCAACACCACTTGAAGGGAAAACAAGAAAACAAAGGAAATGGGGGGCTTGCTAGAAACTGCAACCAAGTTTCAAATCAGTCTCCACAGTCCACACACTCCACAGTCACTTTGCTTCAGTATCATGAGTGCCCATATATCATGATCCATGAATGAGACAACACCTGCTTTCCTCCCATCGCTCCCTGGGCGGCACTGCAAACAGCACACAGCACAGGCACCAACAGAGCACAACATCAGAGGCAGCAACACCAACTCTGTCTTCTACACCTGTGGAAAACTTCTGAGTTTCTATTTATTTATTTTTAAACAGGAATACCCCAAAAGACACTACACTACATGCCAAAGAAGTCCTACAGACCTCGGTCCATTTCAAGCACAGATAAGCACACCAAACAGGAAGCCAGAACTCAGCAGGCCGCCTGCTCCATTGCTGCCCAGCAGGAGCAGTTCAGTTCTGACCCTGCCCAGCCAATGCTCACAGCCCCGATGCCAAACGCGGCGGGCAGGATTTGCTCCTATTTGCTCCTGCCTGTTTCCGGAAGGATGACACGCTCTAGTCCGTGGATGCACACCCAGCTGGGTCACGCCCCTAAAGAAGCACAACAGATGTATCCCAATCTGTTGACTTGGAGAAGACAGAACCAGAAGCGATGCGCTCTTCTAGGTGATCACCTTTTGGAGATTCTCTTTTTAGTTCGGTATTTTAGGATTTATTACAGTCCACAAGCAGAGCACAAAAACGAACCCTGATGCATTTATAACGCAAACTTTCCTAAGGGAAAAACAAGCACACCGGTAACAGAAAGCGGCGCGTGCCCTGCATATCCCCCAGCGCCGCAGCCCAACGGAGCGCGGAGCAGCCGGCTGGGGGAGGGGACCGCGAGTTCCGCGCTCGGGGCACGGCTCAGGCCCCGCGTCCAAGCCCGGGGCCCCGCCGGGTCCCGCCGCACTCCCGAGGACGAGGCCGAGCCGCCCTCTCGGCCCCGCGCCGCCACCCCCCGCGCTCAGCCGCTCCCCGGGCGGCGCAGCGGCCCAACGGCCCCCCGCCTCTCCCCTCCTCACCATTGTGGTCCATGGCGCGGCGCGGGGCGCTGTGGGAGAGGAAGGGCGCGGCCGGAAGCGGAAGGCACGGCGGGACGGGCGGGGAGAGCGCGAAAAAGGGCGCGGCGGAGAATCGCCGATGGCACCGCGGCCCCGCGCCGGCAGGGCAGTGAGGGCATGGCGGAGCCTACAGGCAGCGCAGTGCTGCCGCCGCTCCGCCGCACAGCAGCGCGAGACTGCCGGCTCCCGGCGGCCTCCGCGGGCCGGGAAAAGAAGGCGGCGGCGACGGCGGCGGCGACGGCGGCGGCCGTGCCGCGGTGGCTGCCGGGATGGCTGCGGGCGGACCGCGGCCCCTGTGGGGGGTGTAGCGCCGCCCGCCCCGCGCATGCGCGCTGCGGAGAGCGGGATCGTCCAATATGGCGGCGGCGGCGGCGGCGGCGTTTGAAGTGGGTGGTGCTTGTCCTGCCGTCCCTGCCGCCCGTACCGTCTCGGCGGGAAGCCCTTCCGTGAGGTGCGGGTGGCTGAGCGCGGACACAGCTGTCCCGAGGCTGCGGGTCTCCTCCCTGGAGATCTCCATAAGCCGCCTGGCCGTAGCCCTGCGCACCCTGCTCTGGGCGGTGCTCGGCGCCGGGATGCTGCGTCCCTGCAGACACATTTATCGTGACTAAGCTGCAATTTAAGCCTGTTGTTGCTTGTCTTAAGTCCGGGCGTTGCAGGGAAAGGGATATGTGGCTTTCCCTCTGTTTGCTGCTTGGCATACTCAAGGGAAGAGTGCCGCTCATCCCTGCACAGTGCGCCTTATTTCCACGTGGTAACGAATTCACAAAGAGTAAAAAAATGCAGATGCATATAGTGTTTTTCCAATATGCACAATTTTATTTTCTAGTCAGTGGATACAATTGCATTCAATTCACAGCTTTGTAAAACGGTAATAAAATGTATCTCCAAATTTAGTACCTGATATGTAAAGGCTATAGTAATACTCAAAATGTCACCTCATCATTCTACTGGGGAAAAAAAAACAACACCATATCTAGTTGCATTACTTAGTGTTGTATGAATTAGTACAAAGTTGTATAGAATTTCAGCTTTGATTGTTTGGGTATCCTTCACCAGATGGATGCACACACAGCACAAGGAAGCACGCAGTCCCTATCCCTCTGACAGAGGTGTCTGAATGCCCTCTGCACGTGTCTTAGTGCTCTGTGTAAATGCAGGCCTTGTGTGGAACACTAATGTTCAGGACAGGTCAAATACTTTGTACCAGATAAACTGAGAACGCTACTATACCTTGAAGAAATACACAGTCCAGGAATGAGAGTACAATAGAATCACAGAATGGCTTGGGTTGGAAGGATCATGAATCTCCAACCCCCCGCATGCTGGGCCGCCAACCTCCACATTTAATACTAGACCAGGCTGTCCTGGGCCCCATCCAACCTGGCCTTGAACGTCTCCAGGGTCAGGGCACCCACAACCTCCCTGGGCAGCCTGTTCCAGCACCTCACCACTCTCTCTGTAAAGAACTTCCTCCTGACATCCAACCTAAATCTTCCCTCCCTCAACTTAAATCCATTTTCCCTTGTCCTGCTGTTATCTACCCTTTCAAACAGTTGATTCCCCTCCTGTTTATGGGCTCTCTTTAGGTACTGAAAGACTGCAATGAGGTCACCCTGCAGCCTTCTCTTCTCCAGGCTGAACAAGCCCAGCTCCCTCAGTCTGCCTTTGTATGTGAGGTGCTGCAGCCCTCTGATCATCTTTGTGGCCCCTCCTCTGGACCCCCTCCAACAGCCCCTGTCTTTCTTGTACTGGGGACCCTAGACACAGTATTCCAGATGGGGCCTCCCAAGAGCAGAGTAGAGAGGGACAATCACCTCCCTGTCCCTGCTGGCCACCCCTCTTTTGATGGAGCCCAGGATACCATTTGCCTTCTGAGCTGCAGGAACACACTGCTGGCTCATTTTAAGCTTTTCATCCACCAGGACCCCCAGGTCCTTCTCTGCAGGGCTAAAGAAAAGCAGTACAGCTTTAGAAAAGCAATACAGGGCTTCAGAAAAGCAATACAGCCTCTGAGAAATGCTACTGGCCTTGTCCTGCTGCACACACTGGCAATTGTGCTTTATATTCAGGTTAATACAGACTGGGGCCGTGGCCTGACAGAAGCTTTGTCAGTGATGTTGCCAAACTCCTTAGTTACTCTGCCTGGGAAGGGGGAAGACTGAAGATGGGTAGTGCTAAGAGCACATACTGTCAAGTCCCAGCCTGAGCCTCGGCATTAATGTAAATATGAAGCAAGACTTCCCTCTCAGGAGGTGCAGGTCAGTCTGGCTTGGCTCCTAAGCATGTGCCTAGTTTCAGCTCATGGAGATGCCAGTCTGGCACACAAAGGGCATTTGCCTAACAGTAAATAAAAAGGCATGTTTTCACTGGTTTGGTCTGTAACAGCAGCACCTTTGAGGATCAAACCCCCATTGCATTTGAAATGAAAAATGACACCGATTGTCATTAGAACTGAAGTTTTTTGCATTTATTAGGGAATAAAGATGTCAGTTTGATGCCTCTACCCACTATGTGAGGATCTTGTCCAATTGACTGAAATTTGTAGGTTTTTTTAAAAGATCTTAATGGAGTTCACTCAGGTCTGTAGGGCAGAATAACGTACTTAGTGCTTAGCTTTTCACCTGAGATTTTCCACTAACTTTACTTGCAGCAAAAATTTTCTCAGTGCAGTATGATATCGGAAAAATTCTCTGATGTTATCAAAAAAGGAACTTAACAAACATCAACGTAAATGCCAAGAACTGGGAAGCTTAAATACTGAGGGGACATTATACCTGGACATTTCTTATACTTCTGCTATTATATATTCCCTCATTGTGCAAAGATTTGTTGGTTTTTTTTTGTGTTTGTTTTTCCATTAAAAAATAATATAGTGCTAAAATATTAAGGTAGCAGTCCGTTTTCCATCAAACAAATGTTTCTTCATGAAATTAAGATCACTGATTTACTGCATATCTATTTTATATAGTTCTAAAATAAGGATTAAAGTTCAACTCCCTTATCTTCTGTAAATTATTGCACTTGTGCATTATGGACTGTTAAATGTCTATACATGTCCTGCAAAAGAACAGCAGCAGTTTGATGCAGAATATTAAAAGAAAAAAATATGCTATATAAAAATAGAATCATTCATTAAACTACTTAAATTTCTATATTTCATAGTTAAAAACCTTTATACTAGGTGACATTTTGACTCTCTTACTTGCATTCAGTAGCATCCATTAAGTAACCCATTAAGTACTTGAGAACTAAGGTTTTCATTGATTCAGTCTGGGTCCCAATCTACCTCTTGATGGAAGATATATAGCCAAAATCATCTGCTGTATATAGTTCATTTTAGAGAAAATCATTAATAGTGGTGCATGATTTGCTACAGTGGGCTTAATACAGAGCTAATGAACCCATATCCAAACATATTTGCTAACGAAGGTTACTGTATTCAAAGTTTTTTTTTGTGGTTCAGTGCAGTTTCCTGTTCATGTGGCTGTCACCCATTTCAGCTATCCATCACCCTGTAGCAATTTAAGGAACTGCCTGGAAAGAACAATCCAGGTATGCTTTTCAAATGCACAAATTTTCTAGAATGGCCAAACCTTGGCCGGCTAGAACTCTCACCCTCTCACTACACGTTGTGCAAATACATAGCAAAAGGCCTGTGATCCAAAGATCTTCAACTTCTCTTCAACTTCCGAGGGCGGAGCACAAAGCAGCTTTTCTTCCTGTGCACACTGACATAACAACGCAATGCACCTTGTGCCTGACTAGCCCCAGAACTGAATACGTTTCATAACAGTCTTCTGATTTTTTTTTTCCAATGTGTCATATGGAAAGTGCTTGCTGAATCAAGGTCCAGAATACTTCAGAGATAGTATTAACTAAAATTTGGAGAATTCTAGAGATCTGTATCATTCAGACAAAGAATCATTGTTTTCTTCAAGTGCCAAGATTGGTTTCATTGCAGAAAATGCTTGAATAGTACTGGTGCATAAATATTGCAGTGAGACGGTCAGCAGTCCATCTTCATGATGCAAGTCTGCGCATAGCCTAGTGAAACATTGAGAGGGTGGAGAGAAACAGTTAGTTCTGAGCATGCACCACTTTGAAAAATAAAAAGTTTGTGTGTATGTTAACTCCATGGGGACTATGTTCAATGCAGCCTCACTGAGGGTAACTGTGAAAGGCCTGTTTGAAGCAACTGCCCTTTGACTTGTGTCTGCATTAGACAATTCGGGAAGATGCAGGTTTGAAGACATCCGGTCCTGTGCAACTACAGCTTCCTGTAAAACGCTTAATTTATGGAAGAAGATGTCCATTGTGTTCTAGAAGAAATGAATGGGGGAGGCTGCCTGTTATTTTGGGCTTGGATGCCTGAAGCCTTTGTAAGTCCTATGCAGTCCTAGAGGTAGTCCTGAAGTGACAGAGATCGGGAGGTGCTGCACACTATTGTAAACTATAATCTGCTACATCTCAAAAAAAGAAAAAAGCCAACAACTTGAATTCCTCCACTAAGCACTGACATCCAGGTGGCCAGGGTGGGTATTTATTTATGAAGAAGGAGAGCATTGAGGGTTTGGTTCTACAGGCCTAACAGCATGGCTAGTGCTATAAAGGAATAAAACCAGCAGTATTCTATAGATAACAGATACATTCAGATCTAGAAGTCCATACCTCTTCCTGAACATCAAGCTCATCAGCAGGCCGGATTGTTTCTGTGAATTCTATAGGTTCTTTAGATTCTTGCATGAGTGAAATCTTAGTAGAAAGAAGGAAGCATGATGAGTTACATGTTTTCTGTATTACTGATGTTGCTTTATTATTCTGAATTATCTCTATATAACTTCAACAACAGTCTTACAAGTCTGTTGTTCACTGTTCTTTGACAAAGCTGAGAGAAATGTCTATGTTGGAAAGCTTTTGGTAATGTCTCTCTCATATTACTAGTTACAGGTTTGTAAAAATAATACAAGCAGAATCTGTCTCTAACTGCTGTATAGCTCTGTCAAAACGTTAGTCTCTACTATGCTACAGTAAAAAAGTCTAGATCCTGGATAGTAAGCAAAATTAGCAACAAAAAATAAGGATCTTCTCCTAGTTATTTATCCCTAATGTTGATGTTAGATACCATTTATTTGTAACACTACAATAGTGATTGTTAGGGAAGGAATTGTGGTGCAAAGAAACAAAAACATTATAAGGCCACATCTTTAAACATCACAGCATGTTCTGTTTGTCTTGAAAACCAGAACAACTAGAATGTGCAACTAAAATGTACAACTAGAACGAGCACAGAGGAGGAGGAATGATCACTATCCTGGAAGAACTGCATACAGTCACACAAAGTAGAATGGGACTCCAACTTTTATGAAGGAGTTATACGAAATTATTAATGGTGCTGGGAAAGAGAATGGGGAAAGATTATTAATTCCAGTTAACAATACAGAGATCCAATAGGCTTAAAACAAACACAAGGAAATGTATGTCACGTAACACATGTAAAATTACAGGACTCATCTCCACAGGATAGTATCATGCCAAAGTGTGTAAATAGGTTCCAAAAGGACAAGAACCAACACATCAAAGAAAACTCCACCTGTGATGATTAAAAGCAATGGTGCAAATGCAACTTCCAGCTGAGGAAGTTCTTATGCTGCCAGATGGCAGAAGCTAGAAAAGAAGTTTTAGGATGAAGAGTTCTCCTTACATCCTGCTTCTCATGTTCATTTCACTACCAAGATCCTGGGGCTGAGAGACACACACTTTGAACAGCAAAGTATTCATGTACTACAGAAGCTGTCCAAGTTATTAGATTCTTACTTTTTTTTTTTTTTTTTGTACTACATGTTCTATGTAGTATACAGTTCTATGTCTAGTTTTCATATGTGGCGTGCTGTAAGAGAAATTGCAAGGATGAATGCTAGATGATGGAAGGAAGTGAAATGTACTACTAGATAGCCTTACCTTCTCAAATATGGGATCCTGGTTGTCATTGTATGCCATTTGATTCCGGATGTAGAGCACAGCATCATGGACAGTCAGGAAGAATATGTCTTTTCTGACAATGTCATCAAAGAAGGCACTTCGTTCCAATTGAGATATAAGGTTGTCTGAATTAATAAAAATAAAAAAAAATGCAGGTTAATACAATTTGAAGTAATTAAATAAATGTCAAAATACATGGCTGCAGTTATTAGAAATCAAATATGCAGCCAAACAAATAACCAGCCATGTTTTCTACTTTTTAATTACTTACATTTTAATTTCCACATTTTTTTTAAATCATATTATTCTTTGCATCCCAGAACAGCCCACCATGGTTGTCACTGTGATAATTCACATTTTTTATTAGAAAAAAACCTGCTTCCACAATCCCATCTAGAGATCCCTTCTCATCCATATTTTATTCTTTGCACAAGTGATAGATAGATTTGAAAGTTTACCTTGAGATGAAGCGAAGTACACTCTCACATCAATTCTCTCAAACTCTCTAATAATCTAAAAAGGGTTTGCAACAAAGACACAAGTAAATGAAGTCTGTAAGGACAAAGCACATAGATGTGTATGTATGTTGATATATGTAATATATCTGTGCACACATGCTTTTCATTTGTTTCTTAGCGCCTTCATTCAAAATTTCACGTTCTCTTTATTCATAGTGAAAAGGAATTGCTAAACTTTGTGATACTTTAAGACCTACTAATTAAGTACCTGTTTGCTGACATGGCCAATCTTTGGCTATGTTAGTAAAACCATTCATTTTACACATGCATGCATTGCTGTTTATTATTAAAGTTCTGCTTCTGTTTTCATAATATGAAAAATCATGTCTCTTCAAGTGAGACCCTGTAGGCCTGAGAAACCTTCATTTGCCTTGAGTGATATGATACAGTCTCTCATTGGCACACGCAGTTTTTTTCTTGCAGAGGTTTTCCCTCACATAATGCACCAGATGGACGTATTCTTGGTTGAAATGGCCGCTTATGGAAAGAGTTGCATCTGTGGAACCCATAATCTCATTTGTCTCCAAAGCTGGAACTGAAACAAAACTAGGGCTGAACCAAGTCACGCCACATTCCTGAATTTCAGTTGGTTAAAATGCTATGACTGAATGCTACTCCTGGCTCCTTGATGGCAGGTGGGTCTCTGCAAAAAGCATTTTCAGAGGTGATTGCTAATTGCGACAATTTCTGCTTATTGATAATCCAGAATCTTGGTAATCTCATATTTGTTTTACAGATGGGATGAGCAGCCCCATTTAGAACTTGAAGTTAGTGAAATCAGTAATCTGAACACAGAAAGTATAATAAAAGACTAAACAGTCTGGTCCTACAGGTTGTGACTTATCTCTTCACCTCATTTTCCTCTCCCTAAACTAGGAACACCATCATTTTATGACCTCAGACTAATGTGTGAAGATAAACTAATGTTGATGATGCACTCCTATATCAAATGCAGAAGATACTAAAAAAAAAAAAGATAAATAATAATGATTCCTTCTTTTATAGCTTAAGTAGTATGGGAGAAATAAATCTCGTGGCTAAAAACTAAAACTGATGGTAAGACATTTACTACCTTTGTGTTGAGTGAGTATCATTCTGTGCCCAGATTAAAATAGGAGGCATGTGGAAAGAAAATATACCACTAAAATGTCATAATGCATACAAGGGTCCCACATTTTACAGTACTCATTTTGGAGTACCTGACCATGCAATCTCCAGATTTTTTGTTTTATTTTCACCTGAAGTATGCACATACCAATATTCTACCTGTTCCTAGTTTTAAAGATATTTTTAACAACAGCCTTCTAAAAACAACTCTTGATTTACATACTGCTGGCTAGATTAATTTCCAAAGAACATCAGAAATAATGCCCTTACCGTTCTTATTGATCTCACAGCTACAATATCCAAGAAGGTTACTGCTCCAAAATCAAGAATGAGGCTGTGGATGGGCACCTTGGGGATGTTTACTTTGACTGGCAGTTCTGAATTCCAGTCTACTTGGATCTCCACTTCTTTGGTGGGAACTTGAAGATCTTCGTTGTCTTCAGGTTCCTCATCAGTCTCAAAAGCTTCATTACTAATGCCAGGCTCACTGATGATGCCGTTCTAATGTGCAGATAATATGTGAAATATATAATTTAATCACAGAAAAAGGTTTGAGCTTACAGGAAATACTTTTTGTGTGATAACTTCTGCTTCAGGAATGAATGAGACCAATATTGTATCCAAGAATTTAAAAACAAGATAGAGTGAGTGAACTACCTTTTTCTCTGTGCAGTATATTTCCTTTCCTCATTTTTACTGTGTTAACAGAGCATCTTCCTACAAAAAGGCCACTATCAATAATAATAATAGAAAATCTTGGAGCTACTCCCTTCCTCAAAAGTTCTATTTTAATGAAACATTTAAAGACTGGCATACTGAATTCGAATCCAACTTTGAATTAGAATTACCACATATGCTAACACGGCAAAATGACTTGGTCAAAAGTTGGGATGTCACATAACTGAGCATTTAACTTCCATCATGAAGTGGAATACATACAGAAATATTGCATTGTGAACTGAGAGCACTGGCAGCAGAATACTCATTCTGAACTTTTACCTCTGGAGATTCAGAAGGTTACCTGTACCTGTTCACTCCTGCAAGCATTTACCTACAGCAGTGTATTTTCAGAGGAGGAGCTGGAAGATTATGTCTACAAGTCACTTTATCTGTGCACAAGAAGCTAGATAATAACACCATGTACAAACAGAAGTGCCAGTGCTTTTTCTGCACAGAGATAATCTGAGGTGGTGAGGGGTGGAGGTAAGATCAGGGAATCTGTCACTTCCTCTGCCGTTAACACTATGACTGTCACAGCTGCCTCCATCTTGTGGTCTGGCAATATGCGTAGTGCTCTGCTAGATGCCCTGCAGGTCCCAGTCTTCCTGCTGAAGTGATCAGTCTTCCTTTTCATCTCTATTTTAAAGATGAGTACAGAAGAGCTCTGAAGTAATAAGCTCTAGAAGTAATCCCTTGCAAGAGTAGGAGGAAAAAAATAATTTTACCTTAGTAGCTTTTAACTTCCCTTTCTTGATCAGTTTTTGTATCTTCCTCAGTGCTTTGAGTCTCTTATTGTACACCCTGACTGCATCAAATCCCACCTACAGAAGAAGGATCAAAACATCAAAATGATTTAATTTCACCTAGCTATAACTCTAAGGAAAACCCAAAGCAGTTAGGTAGCTCCCAAAACCATCACATATCACTTACTGTGGATTTGAGGCTTCTTTTCAGTCCATCGATGTTAGCATAAAAAATTGGACTTGAAAACTTGAGGATCTTCACACCCTCTGGTTCTACAGCCTGTTGCCAAAGAATGCAAGATCAAGCAGCAAAAACTACATTGTGGCTACTAAGAAGCAGTTCAACTGTTTCAACAATTAACTGCACAGGTAATTCACACACACAAAAAATGGGATCCCTTTGCTGATTCCATTTTTAGATGCTTATAGCCCTGCATGCAATATGGACCAACCATCTTGAGCAAGATGAAGAATGTAATGCTGAAAATTATTATCATCAAGCACTCCACTTTCAAATTCAACTTGTCAGTAACTGGCAAGGCACAACTCTGTACTACACTTGTAGATTGAAAGGAAGCAACTCAGCATTACTTACACTTTTGTAGTTCTTGACCTTCTTGTAGATGTCTGTGCCAGGAATGTTTCCAAAGCCACCCCATGAAGGACTAACAGTAACAAAAAGATGGTGAAAGTAAACATCATTCTTAGGCATTCAACAGACTGAAGTGATTGCTTCACAAACTGTCACAGACGCTTGTATTCTACCTTCTTCTACCAAAATAATAGCTTCCTTTGGAAAGTCTTGTATCTTGGTTTTGTATCACTGTACTTTTCTGAGTTATGTGGAAATGTTATTTCTAAAGACGTGGTACTTTCATCTCAGACATTTTTATGTAGATCTGGATGAACGGTTTGTTTCAATTGTTTCCCAAACTAGGAAGATGTATTAAAAGCACCTTATTTTGGTTTGAACGAAAAAAAAAAAAAAAAGAAAAAAAAAAGACTGAAAACATGAATTACTTTGTACTCAATGAAAACAACATTTACGTCATCTTCAGATTACTTACAGCTTGCTGTCCAGTGCTTTTTCTTTGGATTTTCAAACCAAAACAGTTTGCAGCCTCCACCTATATTTTTTTTTTAAATTGTAGCAAATTTTAAGTTAGTAGATTTTATAACCTACCACTCTGTAGCCACTTTTGGAAGGCTCTACTTTTATGCAGCTGCTGACAGAGCAACTATACTTTGGTACTGCTGTCAATCATACTTTCTGAACTCCAGGCTGAAGGAAAGCAGGTATGTGGTATTTTCAGAAAAAAAACAAAGATCAAGAAAATGTAACGAGATGGTCAAATGAGATTCTGCAAAGCCAACGTTTTTCATCATTCCACTTCCACATGTTCTTAGAGCAACCACAAACACAGTGTAATTTTTAAATGACAGCACACAAATATTGTTTTGTTCTGAAGATTTCCACTTAAAAATCTTGGTAAGCCCAAGAAGATTTTCTGCCACAAATCCCTTTCCTTTTCAGCACAGTCTTTCTTTTTCATGGTGTAACACTAACGATTATTTCTGATCCTGTATTACTTACAACTGAACTCTCAGCACAACTGTCAGCAATCCAAACAAAAGGCCAGCAAGTAATCCCAAATCAAGTCCCAGAATGATGGATGCTACACATGTAAAAACCCAGATCATCTGGAGAGGAAATAATAAAGTCTATTAATTATGACATAGTGTTCCTGGTCGCTTTAAAGATTCACTACACCGGACAGTAAGAGTAGCAGAAGAATTTAACCTTGAAAATCATCAAAGCATGCTGGCAATTAGCTGACTTGCTCAGAAAAGTCTTCATCTTCCTCCAAGATACTTATTTCCATCACTATCTTATTAGACATGGTTAGCTTTTAGGAAATTACTTTTAACATACAGACGTTTTTCAAATATTTAGTTAACTCAGTGAAATTAAAGGGGATACCATGAACCATTGCATTTTCTTCTTTCTGATGGCAGCTGTTTTTACTAACCTCACTTTTAAAAATCAGAGATCAGGTGTATAGAGAGGGAAGGGGGCTCCTCAGTGAAGTCCAGGAATCAGAACTGTTCCAAAGAGAGTTATTTCATGCTAGCAGGTTGATAGCACTCTCTAAAGTCTCCAGTGAATATTCGGGCAGAACAGTTGAAGTGCACTCCTCAGTTACTCCCTGCATCACTGCCCAGGCAGAACGTGCAATGGACCTAATCCCACCCAAAGCTGAGTGCACACACTTCTTACTCAAGGAAGTGGGATCTTTTACTTACCAAGAGGACTATTAAATAACTGACCAAAAAAATTCAGATTTACCTAAAGCAGGTAGTGCCCAAAGACACCCGACTGTAAAATCTGACTGTAGTAGGGACTGAATACACAAAATACTTTTCATGCAAAATTCTCCTTCCTTGGGAGCCACATTGAGGGGCTGTTTCACAGAAATCCCAGTGGAAGATGTCAGCATGTACCCTGAGGTAAGGTTTGTAAGAAGACTCTGTTCATATATCCCTTTGTACACCAAATGAATCCACTTTCTAGCTTGGATTCTAGGTTGGATTTTCTTGCTACAGCAAAAAACCATATTTTGTAAGGACCATCTGAGGTTATCCAGGCAAGTGGGATACTAATATAGTAACAAATTAAACATATATGCATGAATGAATAAAATGTCATCTTTTCTGGCCCATTTAAACTGTACAGAGGATCAAAGCAGAATGCTAAAGGTGGCCACCAACCATTCTTATTCTAATTTTCAAGTCCTCTAAACACAAGATTGCTGTAAACTATGGTAATCACTATGAAGGACTCATCAGTGCACAGGCTTTCTTACTGTGGGGTATAGGAAACAAAAAGGATAAAGATAAAAATGTGTAAAACTCTAAAATGGGGATTTTTCACCTGATCTCACGGCACGTATGTTTTGAGGTCACATACAATACTGGTTTGCATTAGCAAATCTAAAGTTTCCTGACGCTAATGCTACAAAATTCTGTTGATGTAGTAGTTAGGAGAATCTTAGGTGACACTAAAAGGTGAAAGAAAAAGATATAAGAACGTTAGGGGGAAAAGAAAACATTAGCTGACTTACAGCATCTACTTTATTCTGTTTCCACAGGCGGGGAACATCAAACACTTGCATGAACATCCCTTTCAAGTTAGCTATGACTACAGCTGCCAGCACAGACTGTGAAGAAAAATGGTGAAAATGTGTTATTCAGAAGCAAAGATGCTTATTAAGATATTTTAATGTTCTTTCAGTTTTCTGTTTACAAAGTGTTCATCATTCTGCACTGCAAACCTGAACCTCCTCTGTAATCAATCAGCACAACATCTAACAGGGCTGTTATCCTGTCCATTGAAGCTAAGCATTCGGATCTGATCAGTGCTGGTGGCTATGCTGCAGAGAACAAATACAGTACCTTTTGTAAGGGCTCCAGCAATTTCCCCAGGGCAACAATGGCAATCAAAACAATTCCAGCTGAGATTATACCAGCAACCTGTGGAGGACAGAGTGTTTATAGGAGATGAGCACATTAAGATCGTATTTTATGTTTCCAGGATTACAGAGTACTTGTTCCTAGGGTACACAAGTAGTTGGACATTACATTTCTTTAGGAACAAGGAGACCTGCCAAAATGCTACTGTGTTTAGGCATACATGGGCAATCATTACACAGTTCAGCTAACACAGAGGGAATTCAATTAAGCAGGTAGTGCAAACAGCTGCACACAAGGTAGTAGCTCTTGAGGGGGTTGAGTTGCACGGAGAGATTAAAGGAGCAGAGTCTGCGTGTCAGCTGGAAGTGGGGCTGCTGGATATCCTGCACTTCTCCATTGCTAAATAAGTGTGAGGGCTCTGTCAAACAGAGGAGGAGCACGCAGAATATCAGAAAGACGGCATGTGGGCAGATACAGCAGGGCTGCTCAGGCAAACATACAGGGGCTTAAGTATTTCACAGGCATCTGGGAGAGGACTTCCTCATGCTGAATTCCAGATGGGACAAACTCAGCGCCTTAACTGGTAATGAAATTCTGGGGCATTACGCTTGAAGGATTTTGGACCCCTAATGTCAATCTTCCTATGTAAAACTTGATTGCCCTCTTCTGGCAGAGCTACCAAAAATGATGCAGGACCAGAGCACGATCTGCTAGCTGAGATACCTGGGGCATTTTACGTGCCAGCGTTGCAACCATTTTAGGATTATTTTCATCCCCATACAAAATTAAACTCACCTGGGCACAGTACTAGTAAGAAGAAGTCATTACCTGAGTCTTTCCACCAGTACTTTCTTGGACTGCAGTCCGTGAAAGAGCAGTAGTTGCAACAAAACAAGAAAAGGCACCAGAAAAAATGTTGCTGATGCCAAAGGCAATAAACTCCTGAAATGTAATTAGGTGATACTGTAAATAACGATTCCTGAAGCTGCTTTTGCAATGGAGAATGACAGTAGTTTTTGCAATAGTTATAAAGTGGGTAGCACTGAAATATGGAGAAGAGTCTAGATCAGTGTCTGCCGTTAAACACTGACACAAATTTCTCTTCTGCCAGTGTAACCACATGTGTTTAGAAACCAACACGAGACATCAGCATGCTCCCCTTCATATGGGCATAGCTTAGAATAAAGGCTTTTACAGCTTATTTCCAACAATGCTAGCAAAAGTAACATTGCTAACAACTACTTCAGCATAATTACATCAACAAAAAGGACTAGTATAAATTTAACTCTGAAGTATCACATTCTACACAAGTGATTTTAATCAGTGCAACAGTCTGAGTTTAGACAAGCCTTTAATTAACACAAAACATTGTATTATTAGTGGAACTAATCAGGAGCTTAAAAAAAAAAATAAAAAATCCACAACACAGTTTCACTGAAAACTTCTAGTTGAGCCAGAAGTTTTTCCTTCTGAACATCCCAAAGAACTCATGCTGAGTCCCAGGCAGCGTTCTCATAAGTTTGCCCCAGGGTCACAGATGCTGGCACCTACCAATGCTGGTTGTTCTGCTCAAGTGACAAGGACCCTGGGAGCTTTATGTCCTGGGATCCAGGCCATTCCTCTGCTGGGAAATGAGGCACTTGGGAGCTGCCTGCAATCCCATGTAATTGACAGAAATGCTGTTTCCACCAAGCTGAGAGAATCACAGGAGCCTTCCACTCACAACAAATGTTTAAAAATATAATTTTTGATTTTGACTCTCTCCCTATTTTTCTCTAAAATAAAGCTTTCCGTAAGCTCTAATTATAAGAGCAGGATTATAAAGTCACATTCTTTGATAGAACAGACTGAGATGATGCAGACCTACTCCTGTGTAACAGCTGTGTTCTCCATGAGAATGCTAGAAATACAGTTCCCACCACTTGCAGATCTTAACAATCTTTGAATCCATTGAGACAAAATAAACATTGGCACATAGTAGTACCAGACTGTCCTTCAATATGATTTTACTACCTGCTTTTATGATGCTATTTTAACTTATCCAGTTCACATAAGCTATTTGTCCATCATTCACAACTAAGCCTAGCCTTTTGTATCTGAAAAATTCATAGCTTTTGGGTTTGGTTTTTTCAGCTATTGAAGAATTTCTGCCATCAGACTATAAATTTCTTGGAAAAATACTTCTCCGACACTTAAGTTACTGTGAAACTTGCATTGCCCACATTCACAAACCAGTTTGGTTGTACGTACCTGGTTTCCATTAATGGCATAGTCATACTTGGTTGCATATACTTTCCCCACAGAAACCGCAATAGCATAAGCAACAATAGCAATAGAAAAGGAGGATGCTATCATCTGGGAAAACATGCTGACATCTGGAGCTTCAGGAGGCAAAAATCTAGCATTTAGAAAACACATTAGTATTATCAACTTTGATCTAATTATGTTCTTAGTAAAGTCTGAGGTAGAGGCACGCAGGTTGCTTATAATATGAAGTGTAGTGTTTCAAGTTAATAAACAGGTGGAAACAGCCCACTGACATACAGAACACGCTTATCTAGTTCATCATAGCCAAAATCCTGATTCTTTTTCTCAGCAACAAAGCTCCCATTGTTCTCAGCATGAGAACATGATAGCAAAGTGAAAAAGTACATTTCTGAAGAATGGAATAAAGGAAATACTGAATGATATGATGAACTACATAAATATGTTAATGACACTTCATATTGTTGTTAACATACTTCAACGGAAGACCTCAAAAACATTTTATCCCCTACTGCGTTTCCACAAATTTTAATTAATCAAGGCCTGAATACCAAATGGAATGTGAAGGTTACTACTGTGAAATGCTCTGAATCTTTCAAGTGAAAGTCTCTACCAGTGTAATCCTCAGTATACTTGCTCCTATGACTATGTAAGTGACAATATTGATTGGGATAACAGCATGAATATGAACTGCAGTGGACTAACTCAGGTTTATTAGAAATTTAATCTACAGAGAAATAGAATTTCATTGTTTAAAATCCTTTAAGTTATTTGTTCTGTTTTCTATACACCTATATTCACTTCAGGAACACAAAACAACTAATTCTTAGACAAACCTCATGAATCAGGTGAACATTTCTAAGCCTATTTTACAGAGGAAGAAGAAGTAGGCAGCATAATTAGGTGACATGAATGACAGGGCTAGAATTAAAACTCAGGACATCTCCAGAAGCTGTTCCAGGAATCTGAGTTCCAAATTCAGATTACAGCTTTCAGTATCTCTTTTATATCTTCTATCTTATCACTGTCATTGTTAGCCAATTAAAATAATACCTATGTCCCAAAAAACAAAGGCACTCACCCTCTTGGAATGTTCTTAACAATGCCCGCATTATATTTTTTTTCCAAGTCGGCAGCATATGAAATGCCAGTGGCTACTATTGTCTGTAATCAAACAAAACAAGTTTTAATACTTAAAAAGGTCTTGTTCTTCTGTAGCCAGTCCCACCTATTTCAGCTACTGTCAGTTTGGTTTTTTTAGTGCTCCTTTGCTTACCACAATAACTTCTATTGGTATCGGTATAGGAATCTTGTGTTTGAATCGGTCGTTTATTTCTTTAACTACCATGCAGACAAAAATGGTGAGCAGTCCAGCAATAAGATCTGCAATGTTGGTGGTACCAATGTTTTCAAACGTTTCAACGAGAGTCTGAAAAATAAAAGTTACAACATGTGCACTTGAAATAAGTGAAAACACACCAACACTCACAAGGCAGCCCAGGCAGATGGGGTTTTGGAGGAGGTCAAATGTTGCCTGCTCCTTTGCTCAAGCCTGGAGGAACTTGAGGATGACTTTGTGTGATGAACTATCAAACTGCTACACAATTAGTGGCTGGATGTTGTGGTGTTTTTAACAGAAAAGATGTAAACTGGGCTTCTGCTTCCTGTTCTTTAGAAAACTAAGGCTTAATAGCAAAAGCTAAACCCTACCTGTGTTTTACCTCTATCTTAGAGGAAAGATAGGAAGATCTGTAACTTCCTCCCTTTACAAAAAGCAAAAGATCTTCTCTATTCAAATGAGAGCAAAACTCTAATTGCTGTAATGCCCAGTGCATAGAGCGTGCATTACAAATTCCCAGTCTTCATTACTGACACCCAGGCAATGAACATGGCAGCGTGGATCCCACCCGGCTGCAGCAAGTCCTGCATTGGAGAAAAGTGGTTGCAAAGCCTCACCTTGTGGTGTGTTAACCCTGTTCCCAACAGAAGTCAGCTCCAGGCTGGAGCACTCGCAGCTGCAGAACGACAGGCAGCTCCCTCATCTACCCTTCCTATGTCCTTGCTTGGTCCCATTGTTTATAGCAAACAGCAGTCTGCGAAGCTGACACTTATGGCTGTACAGTGTTCATACAAACACACAAAAAAGTATTACTTCTAAGTGTACAGAGAAAACAGGAAGGGCTGATCAGAGAAAACACACCAATTGGAGGTTCTCCCATCTATCTCCTCTCTGCTCCTAGGAGGTGATTCTCACTCGGCACTTGCTTCCAAGAAAATTTGACTATTCTATGCACAGTGAAGAACAATCTGGTGGAAAAAAGGTTCCAAATAGACTTCTTGCCTCCTGGCAAAGGGAGGACTGCAGCTGCGGTACCACTTCCATCACAATAAAAACTCCTTGGTTTGAAATAAAACACTGAAGTGCATAACTAGCTATGTTTTCTAAGCTAAAGGAGAACCCTTCCTGAAGCAATGAATCAGATGTCTCTTTTTTTGAGTGGCTGAAACCACTTTTTGCCTGTTGTAGTGCTTACCACTAATCCCATTCTTATTACATGTCTGCCTCTGCCATATTTTACAGGGAAACAAGGGGCTCCTAGCTGGAGGTTATGAATTCTGCCAATGTCAGATGCTCAGTGCTGCAATTTGTTACACACCACTGCTGAGGCAGGTCCGAGACTTGCTGAAGCTGACATAACAAGTCTCTGATTAAGCAGACCAGAAATCACGATGTATTTGCTCTGCACACATCTGCAAACACTTCCACCCGGCTCACCTACTAGAATGCAGAAGCCCTGAGCTTCAGCGTAAAAAGTCAGCACTCCACACAGGCTTGCAGGAACTGCAAGAGCCATGTAATTCTTTTTCAAAAGCACTTTCTACTAGATGCACCAACCTTCAACAACCATTACACAAAAAAAAACAACAACAAACAGAGAGAAAAACTTGCTGGATCAATTGTCCATCATTGTGTGTGTTGTACTGTGTCTTATCTAATTTTCTATTGCTTGAGGGAAGAGTTTTCCATGGTTAAAAAGCCCATAAAATATCTTTTTTTTCCAAATGCTCCACCAGATTTTTTTTTCTAAATATTTTTCTTGTTATTTGCAATCACATTCAGACTATTTTTACCAATATAGATATCTAACACACTTTTTCTTGTCTGACCAGAAATATAAAATCTGCCAGTAACTTCTCTGTTCTACAGCAGTCTCTTTTAGAAGTCTGTTACTCTAATGCAAAGAGCTATGGAAGATCTAAAATACTGTGCACCTGAACAGCTTAACGGCGAAGTCAGTGAAAGAACTCTCAATAATTTCCCTGGGGAAGGAGATGACTCTGTAATACGAGAACCTCCAGGAGTTCAGTATTCCTGTAACACGGCCAAAACGTTTCTCCATTTGATCATTTCCTCTAAGATTAACAAATGGAGTTGCGACAAGTTTTAGCCTCACCTTAGCTAACCAGCAGGTACCTGGCCACGGGGTGCAAATCCACATCCTTCTGTAGATAGTCACAGATATGTCAACATGAAATGGAAAAAGATGCCTTTGACCAGGATGGTTTAAGAGGCTTGGGACTAGTCAGCTTTGGGAGCTTCCCATTAAGACAAGAGGCACGGGCTGGCAGGGAAACAGCCTCCAGAAGTGATAACGCAGAGAAGAAAAACTGTTTTGCTGCATAATTATTTTTAAATTTTATGTGAAAAAGAATGCTCTGCCTGACATAGACTATGACGTGACAATTAGCCTGTTATGATCTGGGAAAGCAAGACAACAGCTCTTGAGAGCCACACAGCTATAAATGAACACCTGCAGATCTTCCTGAGAGTGAGTGAGAACTAAATGGATGCCCCACAGTTATATAGATACAAGAAGCACTCCTGTATGAAACGGAAGCAGAAGATAAATAATTATGCAAAAATTCTGGCACAAACCCAAAACAAATTATAAGGGTATACTTACATATATTATGGAAAGGACACCATTATAGTTTTTAGTTGAAACATTTAAGACTATTTTCAACTGTGATACGAACACTTGAAAAGCAGCTGCAGTTGTGAATCCCCCAACTAGTGGATCTCCGAGGTACCTCACAATGAAACCAATCTGAAAAACTCCAAATGCCACCTGGAAAAATCATGAAGAGTAACAGCTTGCTAAGCAATAAGATCTAAACTATTATTTGGCAATATCTTAAGTTTCGCTCTTTTATTTTTGTTGAGGTAGTCTTAAGAGCATCTTCCCCCACTGAAGATTAATGTAGCTTAACATCGTGCCATCCAGGGAAAGAAAGGACACCTGAAGAGCTGTGTGAAAGGACGCTCCATTTAGTTTCATGCAGGTCTGTTGGTCTCCAATCACAATGCTATTCTGCTTTTTGTGCTCCCCATCATGCTGCCACCAACTTTGCTCAGGGTAAGAAGAATAAAATCCCAAAAGCTCTCCACAGTTTGAGAAGTCTTTCCCTCATTTATGTGTTTTAATACAGGAAAAAGACTCGCTGCCATGGCATGTACTTCAGTGGTGTATGTTTTCCCATTAAAATTAAAGCAGTATCAATTTGTGTCCTCAAGACAACTATTTTACCTGTAAAATTCCAACCAGAAATGTGAGGGTGCTGGCAATCAACACTCTCTGGGCATCTCTGGAGTCAGTGTCTATCAGTGTCTCAGTATCATTAGTCCCTGTAGCATTACTGCCATCTATGAGAAAATTGTCATCAGGGGCCATGCTCAATACAACTGATCCCACCATCAAACTGACTACAGGGAATGGACCTGTAATGACAAACAGAACATAGTGAAGTTTAATATGCATCAAAAGGAAGCAGTTATCAGACTAGGCAAGAAAATTCTAAATCAGAAATATAATTTAATATTTTAACTGGGGTGCATTACTCCATAGGAGGAAGAGGAGGAGGAAAGGGCCAGAATCCACAGCACTGCAAAAACAACACAGAGATACAATTCCATCCTGAACAAAACTGTTATACACAGAGGTTCAGTTTCGTGTTTTGCTTAAGCCAATTTAGGGGTATAGCAAGGCAAAACAGGGTGGCATATCCTGACCATCTCCCTTGTATCTGCATCAGCAGTTCTGTGGCCCAGCACCACTCACAAGAGAAACTTATCCATCTGAAAACAACGTTTTGATTCACTCTTTTTTTCAGACACAGATAGGTTCAGCTGAATGAATGCACTGGTGCAGATTGCCACATGGCTGCATGGTCAGGAATCCAGCACAACAGTGGTGGCAGGAACAGACAATGGGGGAAAAGATTGCCCTTTTTGGCAGTAGTTTGGTATTACATCGGCTTAAGATGACTGAAACTATACTTTGGGCAAGATACAGAGATAGTAAATGATCATCATGTAAGCAAAACACAATCTAAAAGCAATCAGATTTGCTGTAGTTTTTACTAAAATTATACAGAAAAGGAAAACATCATAAAATGTCTTAAAGAAGGACAAGTTAATTTTACAGATAAAGAAAAGTACACTTGACAAGTAAGCATACTGGAGAAAGTATAAAAACGAGTGGAAAACGTAGGAAGTAGAGATGTCAACATAAGTAAAGAGTTCAGAGCTGGAGAGCAGAGGTGATCTGGTGGGTGGAAGACAGAAAGTAGAGACAACATGCAGATGTATTTGATTCCACAGAGAAGAAAGTTAATGAGAAACCATAATAGTGTGCCAAAGCTTTGTGAGAGAAAAACAATCCAGTATTGGTGGATGTGAATGAGGTAAGGCTCTATTTGTTAGAGGGGAGAAAAAGACAATTCGGTGGTCGAGCTGTAACATATATTTTAAAAATGAGAACTGACAGAGAAAAAGTATTTTAGAGAAAGTATTCAGAAGGAATCAATGAGGTTTACCCATAGCCTTGATGTGAGGACCTAGAGCGAGGCTGGAGTAGAAACACAGGTTCTGGGTCTCCGCGACAGGCAAGAAGGTGATACTGTCCACAGTGATCAAAAAGGATGTAGCAAGGAAGGCTTGTGGAGAAGACTAAGAGATCTGTTTTAGCCATCTTGAGCTTTAGCTGATAGACTAAATGTCTCTTCTTACTGCCCAATGAGGCAGACTTTATCCTGTAATTTCTGGCATAGTGTAGCCAAAGACAAGATTTAAACTTCAGCATAAATGCAAGCAAAAGGCATGCGTTGGCACAACTGAAGTTAGCTGTCTGTACAGAGAAGAAATAAGTCTTAAGTCCCCCAAGCCCACCAATATTAATATTCAGCACAACCAATATGGTTTAGAAAGTATCTGTCTTCTATGAAATAGTAATATTCACAGTAAGAATTAACATCTTGTAGTAGTTAATTTACTGTAACTTGAACATATGCGGTTACCAACTGATATGTGTCTTGATGTTCCCAGGAAAAAGTATGTCAGGATGGGGAAAAAGGCAGAATAGAGGCCATATCCAACGGGAACTGCCACCAGTAAAGCATATGCCAAACCTGAAATGATACGTGAACAAAATATCGCACTTAAAATCACTCAGCAAACTACTGTCTTGTCTAGAATGGACTTTCAGGAGGATTTGTTCCGTTTATCCAGGGACAAATTAGAATGTTTTTTTATCTGTAAATCAGCTGCAGATACACACGTAAGTACCAGTGGCTGTAAATGACTGTACATCCCACATTAGTACTTAGATGAGTTACTACTGAAAGATGTGCCCATATCTGCATAAGTGGCATAGAGCATTGTCTCAAATGTGAAGTTCAAGCAGTCTGCCTTTGAGAGAAAAGTGAGAAACTGAAATGTTCAATTTATAGACAGAATTTTCAAGCATACTCTCTAAATTATTGTACTATACCAATAATGATTCAGGACATTCACCCATCTGAAAATCAGGCCTTTTTCTTTTTGTCAGGTATCAGTTCATGAACTTAATAACCAAAAACAAATCACCCAAATTTAAGAGTTTTGATCCTCTGATCTTCTCACTTTGTAAACTCAAGCAACTTGCCAACTTCAACACAGCAAGAGAAGAAAAGGAGGATGTTGTCAGTATCAGGTCCTTTAGCTCCTATTGCAGACTGTAATATTCTGCATTGATAACACAAAACTATGGCAGAGCTCAAAAAGGCTGAAGACCTGGTTGTGCTGCTAGGCGGGTGGGAGGTCTACAAGTGACATTTAAAACTGCTGGAAGTTAGGGATTTTTGGCATTTTAGGATCCCAAAAGCCTCTTTTTTTTTTGCAACCATTTTGGTCAGTTTTCCCAGTATCTGATGATTTGGTATTTCAGAATTATAACATTTATATTTTTAAATCACAGAGTTTGTACCACTCCTCGTCTGCCTTTCTAGCATGCTCCAAGGCAAGAGGCAGTAAGGAGTACTTGCATTTGGCAGTGAAGCAAAGTACTTTTTCTTTATTCCAGTGTAGTCTCTCCAATCTTTGCCTACTTGTGTAAGCACCCAATTTCCACTGAGGGAAAATGTGAGATCAACACAGTTAATTTCACCTGCCCCAGTCCTGAAGAATTGTCAGCAACGCTGAGTTGAAAGAAATGAATGTGCTGGCTGACAGCAGGGTTACAGCTAGACCTGCTTATGAGAAGGGCACCACGTTAAGCCCGACTTTACTAGCATAGTTTCACAAATTACTGCTTATTTCTGCCACTTTTCTACTTGTCCATCTGCTGAATGCTTCTCTTGTAAACCATGTACTGTAAATATCCATCAAGTTTATCACTTCTTAAATGTGAATACAGCACCGCGTACCTCAGTGAGGACTGTTTTCTTGCAGACACCCAAACAATCCTGTAAGTAACATTTCAAAGGAAAGCACACGTCAAGACTGCACTATTTGGGGGGAATAATTCGGTTTTCATAGGCAGCTGCAGAAGAACTACAGGCTCATGACCTAACTGATCCATCACAACATAATTAAAATTATCAAAATATTTGAAAAAATGTTCTTTGAGTAAAAAGATGGGGTAAAAGAAGTTAATTACATCTTGATGGCATATCAAAGGAAGTTCAGATCTTCTAGCCAGGCAGAGAAAAAAGGGCTAAATCAAAAGCTTTAATTATTTATTGATAATACCTAATATCTAGTATTAAATAACAAGTCTCAGATTTGTAATTCCATCTGCGTAACATCAGAGAGCCGTGCGTGAGGGCGTACCTTGCAGGGTGGCAACGAGGCCAGTGCTGACCCCTGAGATGATGTCATTGACCAACCACTCCTTCAACCGGTAGTTGGGAAGCCACTCCAGGATGGGCAGGAAGGACTTGGTGATCCTGAAGGCCTTTTTTCTTGAACAGCTGTGAGAAAACAAGTTATGCACAGACTGCGTGGAGCTGCAGTCTGAAAGGAACCAAAGAAGAATGACAGAAAGACACCCTGACAGAAAGCATCCAAGAAAGTTCGTAGAATCATAGGGTCATTTGAGTTGGAAGGGATCCTTAAAGGTCATCTGGTCCAACTCCTGTGCAGTGAACAGGGACACCTAGAGCTCGATCAGGTGCTCAGAGCTCTGTCAGAACCCAGAGCCTGACACTGAATATCTCCAAGGACTGGGCATCTGCTACCTCTCTGGGCAGCCTGTTCCAGTGCCTCACCAACTCACTGTAAAAAAATTTTGTATGCAACCTAAATCTCCCCTCTTTTAGTTTGAAACCATTTCCCCCTGTCTACCACCACAGACCTTGCTACAGAATCTGTCCCGTTCTTTCCTATGTCCCCCATTAGATACTAAAAGGCCGCTCTCAGGTCACCTCACAGCCTTCTCTTCTGCAGGCTGAGCAGCCCCAGCTCTCCGCCCGTCCTCACAGGGTGGTGTTCCATCCCTTGGACCATTTCTGTGGCCCTCAAGTTCTGACAGAAAGCAACCAATAAATCTTTGACATAAAACGACCTAGAAAGTCCTGACACAAAGTAGTTGCAGAAGCTGTGACAGAAAACAACCAAGAAAGTTTTTCTGAGAAAAAGCAACCAAGAAAGCCCTGAGAGAAACCGACAGGGAAAAAAACAAACAAGAGGGGCTATACATGCTTTACTATACACGCTTCAGGAGCCAGAGGTGGTTTCTTCCAGGACGAGGCACCTGTCGGTGCCCCAAACTCCTTGGGAAGCGCCGCGTGCGGCTGTGCCCACGCGCTTCGGTGCGAAGAGAAGCTGAGCCGCGCGGTCGGACGCCGGCAGCACCGCGCCGCTCCTGCGGTCCCCCTCGAAGCTCCCACAGCTCCCGGACCCGCGGAGGAGCGCGGCCGCCGCCCGCCCACACCCACCTGCAGACCGCCCGCGCCCGCTCAAGGAGCGTGGGAGGCGGCGGCGGCGGCAGCCGCTCGTTCTCCTCCTGGAAGCCCGCCTCGCTGTAGATGGGCCGCGCCACCACGTAGTGGCTGAGCTCCGCCAGCGGCTCCTCCGCCCGCACGCCCGCTGCCATGGCCCCGCCTGAGGTGGCGGACGAGCGGATCCCGCTCCCGCTCCCGCTCCGGCACCCCCTGGTGGCACGGCTCGGCGCGCGGCCCGGCCCCGCGGTGCGGCGCTGTCCGCGTCCTGAAGCGACGAGGCCCCACCGCCGCCTCCACATGCGGCATTTATACGGCCGGGAGCGTTTATTTATGGGGAGACACGGACTGCCGGCTCCGGGCCGACCCGGGTGACGCCTCCGTCCGCCCCCGGGCTTTGCCCTGCCCCGGGCCGGCGCTCCCCGGAGCGGCCCTCCCAGCCCCGCGGCTCCTCTGTCCCGTCGGGGAGGAGGCTGCATTTCAAAGCGCTCGCCCGGCGGGCTTGCGGCCCCGGGAGCTGCTCTCTGAACGTCACCAGCTGCAAGCAGACGTGGTTCAGAACCCATAGGATCTTCGAGTCACACCTGCAGCCGCAGATGGTGGCTGCGGTTTCTGGTTTGCTCGAGGGGATCGGAGAGAATGAGCTCCTGGGTGGTCCTGCTGTAACTTTGGCTTAGAGATAAGACGGGCTGAAAAAGTCAGACCTGCTAAGCACTGCGAGCTACGCCAGCAGCTGCTCTGTGTTAGGTGTGCAGGACAACCCAATAAACATCTTGCGGTTGTAAAGTGAAGCGTGTGTCCTCATAGAATCATCACAGAATGGTTTGGATTGGAAGGGACCTTTGAAGCCCCCTAACTCCAACCCCTGCCATGGGCTGGCTGCCCCCCACCAGCTCAGGCTGCCAAGGGCCCCATCCAACCCGGCCCTGAGAGCCTGCAGGGATGGGGCACCTACAGCTCTATGGGCAGCTGTGCCAGGGCCTCACCATCACGCCAGGAGACAATTCAAATCTAGAATCAGTGAGTTGAATGTGTTTCAACTCACATCAAAGAGGCATTGAGGGCACACACTGAGGGCACTGGATCAAGCAAAATATTTGTTCAATGAGCTACTCAGTTGTGGATATTCTTGACGGCTTTGGTTTTAAAGCACAGTCCTAGCTCCAGGCACGTTGGAGCTGTAAAGAGGTTATTTTCTGAAAGTACATTTTGTAGTGTAACACATGATCTGCAGGTTCAGACTGTGACAGATTTCCCCTACTGCTGTACTGTGAGAAACATCTAGGTGAACTGCTGATACGCTTTGATCTAAGCAGTATTGTAGCAGGCAGCCAAACAGCTTGCTTGCAAAGCAGAGACACAATGTTTTGTAGAAACCCTTAAACACAGCACTGGAACGAGTACAACACTTAGCAGTGTGATTTTAAGGAAAGCTATCTTATATAAATGCTATCCACTCCTGAACAAGAAAGCTTTCAGATTGGTTTTGCTAGCAGACAGTACTGTGGGAATGGAATTAATACTGGAAAGCAGAATGGATGCCTGATTCAGTTTGATGGATACTAAACAACATATGGAAAATTCAGCTGACTTAAATACTGGGTACTGTACTGAGTTAAGATCCACTCCTGATAAAACCAAGTAGCATGAAAAGTTGTTTTGAAATCTAACTTTGAAAAGCTGTTGTGGTAACATATTCTTAGGTTCTAAACTGAGTACAAAGACAATGACATGATTCCAGCAGATACAGTGGCTTCTAGTTTAGTCATTAAATTAAAGGAAAACAGAAACATTTGCAGGAAATCATCATGGATGCCCTATGCTTCACAACACACATTAACTCAATTTTGAGGACTGGATGAGTATTACATATTGGTTTCTCCTAGAACACCTACAGAAATGCAATTATTTTATAATCCACATAACTAGGACTTTCAAAGAGAACCAGATAATAACCCAAATGAAAGCAAACCAAATCAAAACGAACCAAACCAAAGTAAGAGTCATATTGACCATGACAATTAACACTGGGAGACTACAGTATGAAGAATCTGATCCAACTGTAACTCATGAACTCATGCTCTTTTCAAATCTACTTTTGCAGCTTGTGTCTGGCTGAACTGCACACTGAGATTCAGCATCTCACAGGTATGAGATGGTGTAGGATCAGCAGTTGGTGTACGGATGAGAACTCTGTAGGACTGCATACTGGCAGGACAGACATAAGCACAATTGAGGAGACTTCAAGAAAAAAATACCATCTGTGTAACACAATGTACTTACCCATGTTTGAAAACAAAACAAATCGAGGAAGATGATAAGGAATGAAACACCACAGGATGCTCACTTCCTTTTACAACTTCAGAGTGTTTTTCTTCCTCTTTTTTTTTTTTTCTTTCCTTAGCTTCAAGTCTAAGCTTTCTAAACCCATTTTTATTTGCTACTCTTTCCGAAATAATCTTGTTCATCTCAGTCTAGTGGGAGGTGTTTCTGCCTATAGCAGGGGGCTTGGAACTAGATCTTCATAGTCCCTTCTGAGTTCCTTTGATTTGCTGCACCAGGTCTTCTCTGCATGTCTTAAACTCAAAAGGGAATGAGTAGGTTAGTGCCTTGCTGGCCAGTCTGAGTTTCTTCCATAGTCACAGGTTTGAACTTGAGGCTAAGAGGGACACTGAACACGGTCTCACTTTTCAGGTGAGCAGCAATTACGCTCTCTCCTAAAACATGATAATCACCAAAAGTTCTGCCTCTTCTGATTTGGTTGAAAACACAAAGAATAAACCCAGTTAGACTAGACAGACAGCCTGATCTCCAGCAGCTGGACAGAGGAAAGGATTTAAACTGCGAACCCAAATCCTGCAGATATTTTTTATTACAGCTACAATCAGTGTCCAACTTCCTGATCAGTTTTGAGAGATGCTTGGTATCTCCTTGCCTCCAATAGACATGCTAGCTCTAGTTCTTTTTTGGTTCTATTTGCAAAATTTCTCAAGACAGAAATCAAAGTATCACTTTTTATCACAGAAAACAAAACATTCCATGTTCTGTCTGAATTGGAGATGCTCAGTTCCAGAAATATGTTATTAGGCCTTACTCAATTAACATACACAGCAATCTTCAGTGCAGAGTACTGCAGGGCTGGAAGGATATGACTGAAAACCTATTTTCCATCGTCATTTACAGAGTAAATTTGGTGTTTCAAGCAACACTTGAGAACTGAGACAGTTGTGTAATACTTCTGTAATAACTTCACATTTGGAAATACAAATGTTATTTTCGGTGCTGACCACACCAGAGTTTTCACCCTTCAGAACAAGCTCTGAAAGCAGTGTCTCTTCAGTGAGGACATGGAGCTCGTACTTGTTGCAGCAAGTACAGCTAACACAAATATACACTTTCAGGAAAGACTCTCTATATTTCATGCTTCTAAATAAGTACGCGAGCAGATATTTGTTGCAAAAAGATGGAAAAAAGGAAAAACACTCTGGTTAACTCTGAATGCATTCCTTAAGGGAAAAGCAGAGTTAAGTCTATTAATATTCAGGTCAGTTCTCAGGCACCCACCGTGACCTCACTGCTTTCTTGACTCAGCAGAAAAAAAAAGGAGTTTAGGAAAAAAACCTCATAAACACAGAAGTAGTTTGATTCCATCAGCATTAGCAGAGAACTTTGTTAACTCTTTCCTACAAAACAGGCAACCTTGGACCAAACTGCTTCAAAGTTTGAGAGTTGAAAAAGTACAAGTTTGGTTTACTTTTTCCCAGTACATGACCCATAACTTACAATGTTACTGACTAGAAAATTTTACTTCAAATTGATCAATCCAAATTCCCACAGGTTCTGAACACGTATGAAACAACGCACAGGCAAGCTTCTGAAACATTTACCTTCTGCTGGAATTCCCAGATATATTATTACCTCAACTTCTTGTTTTATAAAAGAAAAGTATGTTTCAATTGTTTCTTGGAAGCATACAGTTCTACAAAACCAATAATACAAAATAATTCTTGCTGGAATAACAGCAGATTTTTATACAACAAAGCTGGGATGAGTTAGAACTCTATAAGAGCTGAGTGTGTTATCCAACTTACTCAAACACATACGACCACTCAAGAAAGAGTGGTATCGTTCTACTAAGAAGAGTGGAATCATTCTACTATTTCCTATCAGGGAAATCTGATAAACCTATACCAAGAATAGTATAGAATAGAAGGAACGACTAAAGACAAAGTGGAAGGTCTGGGGCTTTAATCAATGCCTAATCTTTACTTAGTGGAGTTTTTCTACGGCATGACATGCAAAGGTTTTGTTCCTTTTTTCTCCCCCTAACAGCTGCCTCTTCACTTGCTCATTGAGCAAATCTGTATCTTCCAATTAGGCAGTAGGAAGTGCCAGGTTGAAGCAGGCATAATTACAGAGGGTAGTATGAGTATCATGTGCTGAATGCATGTTTAGAAATACTATGCATGATTTTCAGCTTCCACGAAAGTCATACACACCATTATGCATGTCTCCAAACTCCAGTAATGCCCTACAGCAAGAACTCAAGGTAAAGCATTGATAACATCAGTGCAAGCACAACCATTTTGTTCCACGTTACTCTAAGATATATAATTACAGACAAAGAGTGCACTTCATGATGTCTTTCATTTATATTACTAATTACCTACTTACAATAAAGGAAGAAATGCTTGAATTTCAGTGAGTAGGTAACAATAAATAGCAAAACAAGTACTGCTTGCTATTGTTTTCAATCTAAAAAAAAGCAGGTGATATTTGGGGGTGGATAGTGTTAGCTCTGTTCTTCAAAGCCACACCTGCTTATATATATATGCATATATATTATCCTTATATATAGAGTGTAATACTGTGTGTATACATGGACATACATGTATGTATACAGAGAGTATTTGAAGTATACAAGACTATTTGCTGTAGATCCCAGAAAGAACTGATAGATCCACAAACATTAGTCTTCAATATCCAGAAGCAATTGTCTGGGATGAAGCAACATCACTTCCCAGGCTTCCAACCAGTCTTCAGATCAGAATGCAAAATTAGGATAACATTCTGTTAAATATTACAGAACGATTGAAATGTATGTATATATTAAAAAAAAAAAAAAACAAACATTTAATGACACCACCAAAAATTGGGGAAAGGTGAGGTGCTACTTTGAATCTGGAAAGTTCTGAAACAAGCAGATCTGCCATCTCCTACAATCTCTCCAAGTACTTTCTATACTACATCTGCAAGGAGGAACTATTTTTTTTTAAACATCCTTACTCAATATGCTATGATATGCTTTGTAGTAATCAACATGCCATTTTAAAATTCTATTTCCAGAGCAATCCAAAATACCCCTATGAAGAAGGTGGCCTTGTTTCCAGAAGCTCAGTATCACCAAGTTAGAAGTGCATTTTGTTCTTTGTGTATGGACATATGTACACAGCTCTGGTAAGATAGCACATTAGGTGAGATTTACATGAATAAACTCACAAACACTCACAAACTTCAGCAATCTCTTTAATATAACAAACATATCCAATTTTGGAATACAAATTGGAACCAGCTAACAAAAAAAACTCAAAATAACTTTCAGAATGCCAAAGAGGGCTTATGCAGAACAGTGCACATTTATTCTGAGGTATTGTATTCATGAAAACAACAACAACAAAAAAATCAAACCAACACAACTATCCTCCAACATTCTAGAAGAATTTTTAGCAAGGCAAAAGCAGTTAGGTGGCATGTATTGATTAAGCATGTGTAAACAGTGTAAAAATACAGAATATGAATAGCAACCAATTCAAAACTTTGGTTATGAAAACCGATGTAACCCCATCAATTGAAGAAAAATAAGCCAGAGTAATGCAAAATATAATTTGTTAAAATATGCTCATCCATGCAGCTAAGTGGAAGTCAGAAGCTAGCAGGATGGATTTAAAAATACCTTCCTTTACTTAGTAACTTTCTTTAGATTGATTGTCATTCAGTTTTCCATGGAAAGAGAACATTTGATGAAAAGCTTCAGTCTACTGTAAATGTACTTTTGAAGATTCCAATGAGGTGTTACAAATGATGTTTGTTTAAGTGGTTGTTTTTTATCATTCAGCATGACATACAATCCCACTCTAACGTTACAAGCAAATGGTGCCATGGTGCACTAATTTTTACTGTTTTGGAAGGCGAGAGCTGGGAGATTGGTTGCTCCAGTTGAACTGGAAGGTTTTCATGTTTTTCCTCTCAAGAGCAGCAACAAACTCCAGGGCAAACCTGGTAAGCCACTTAACATTTTATTTCAAACAAATAATATATTGGCAACCAAGATATACGAGTGGAATCTGGATTGTGACCAGCAGTGCATGTGCTTCTCAGGAAAGTGAAGCTTTGTTTCAGATGCACATCAGGAGCCTAAGCAGCACAAGGCTTTTCACACTGAAACAATTATACCAACGCCATCTGCCTGACGCACACTTACAGGTCTTTCTTGTCTTCTGCTTCACTTGAAGCGTTCTGAAAAGAGAATAAAAATCACATTTTACATCTGGGAAGACATGATGGCAGATGGACTGTTTTGCCCTCTTGTAGTTGTGTTTGCTTTGTTCACTACGCACCCTTCACAGCTGTAGTCCCATCAATACCATCCCCATAACATGTGCTTCTGATCCTTAACACATTAGCAGCCAAGCAGCCTGCTTCTCCTCTGATCACGTTATAGTTGAACTGTGCAGCAAACTAAGCAGTAAATGCTTTCTAATAACTCTTAGGGATAAATCAGCTGCATCTACTGTGCACTCAGTACTTTCTGCACTTTCTAGTCGGAGGTAAACTCTATACTGTAAGGATGTGCACACCAGGCCATAAAACTGTTAGAAATGCAGCAGAACTCCTACAGCTCATTACACAGGGAAGCACAAAGACAGCACATAGATGGCTGTCTCAACTTTGGAACGCAAACTGACTGAGTAGTCTCTAAAGAAGGACACGATGAGGCAGGGAAATCAGTAAGCAGCTTCACACAATACAGAACTATAATCAGCTCAAATTTGCAATTTGATCGACCAATTTCTTAATACACAGCCAACAAACCAAACCGCTCCTCTTGGAAAGTGGTCACCAGAATTTTAACATCAATGCATTTTCTCTCTAGGCCACTATCTGTAACAGACTAACATTCACATTTATTGATCCATTTCAACCCAAACTAACAGGGTCAGGCCGATGTTCAGCCTGAAGTATACCAACACCTCACAGACAAAAAGAACAAGCAGGGCTCCCAGTTCTACCTGAAATAATTACCGTGTACGTTGCAGATACTACTGCCATGCACATATGCAAACGTGACCAAACAGCTAATCCAGTTTTAGCTCAATGAACTTCTTTTTCTATTTTGTACTTCAGTTTGAATTTTTATATTTGCCTGTTCTTAGCCTAGGCGGTTTCAGTTTTTTCCTTTTTGCATTGTAACAGCACTGCAACATTTATAATCCACTGTTGTGAAAGCATGTTTAAAGAGCAAACAAAATAAAATGACACCTATAAATTATGTATACACCACACACACTACTGCTATCATTTTCTCAGAAGCTTCATTTTGGTCCAAAACTTAGCTCTCAAGAGACATTAAAATACAGTCTGTTGATGACCTGAAGAGCAAAGAAGAAAATGCTAATAGCTCTGCCAACCAGTTCTTTCAAGACAAAATTTTACTTTTTTTTTTAATTTAAATGAAGTTCAAGGAGTGCTTCCCATTTAAACTTCACACTCTACTACAGGTTTTGCATAGTAAATAGCTAACAAAAAGAATTTTGCAGCACAATTCAGAATGCTGCATACATACTGAGCCAGAACCGCTCACCTGAAGTCGTCCGTACTCTTGCATCAGACGGTCGTACTCTCTTTTAAGGCCTTCAGACTGCTTTTTAACTGCTGCCACTTCATTATTTGCCTTGTGGAGAGCTGTAAAATATCAGGATTTGTGTTTCAATCATTAACTGTACTGCTGTACTTCGGAGCTCTGTTTGTGTATTAGTGCTCCACCATATTTGACAACCTCTCCTTGTGAAAGCTGAAATTTAGAATGGAGCATCCCAGAAGGACACAGGAACAGATCAGGAAAGGGAAGGGAAGGAAAATGACTTATATTCACAAATGGCAAAAAAAGGAGCACAGTGGGGCTGTGTGAAAGGTAAGGGCAAAGCCAGTAAACTTTTGAGTGGAATGAGAAAATGATGATGAGACTGCAGTTTTATGCCACACTGCAGGAGACAATTCCAGAAACACAAAACACCACAACTCCAAAAGCCATCTTAAAAGGAAGATGGCATTCAAACGCTGTGCAAAATTTTGGCAAAGTAACCAAGGACATCTGTCAAATATGGGGAAAGGAGGTAAAACATTACATTATTACAGGAGCATGGACTCTCATATTTTACCATGCAGGAGTTCATTCATTAGAACCATCATTTTATGGATGAGAAAGCACAAATGGGGATGGGGGGAGGGGGGGCAGACAACCATGAAAAGGCTTTTACTACCAGAAAAAAAAATATATATTTATCTACTCCTAATTTCAAAAGAAATAAGCTGAAAGTAAGTCTATGCTGCAAGTCTGCTGCAGTACAAAACAGCCCAGGAATCCACAGGGGCTTATTTACAATGGGGGGTAAACCAGCACCAAGTTTCCCAAAGCTGTTACTCCTAAACTGTTAGTGAGCATCCAGTAAGGTCACTTAGACATCATGCTCTTTTGCTATAGGCATCTCATCTGTATATGTTTTTGTTTTTTTTTTTTGCTGGAGCAGCACAGGGATACCCTAATACCAGATTTACTTACATTACAGCAGAGAAACATTGTTAGTGACTGATAAAACTGCCTCACATAGCAGCTCTATCCTCCTTTTATTCATACCACTGAGATCTGGATATTTTCCTTTCTCCAACAATGTGCATGATCCTTTGCCTGTGAGCTGCCTGAAAACAGACTGCTCTTTCCCAGAGACCTCCCAGACACTGCACCACTTCTCTGAGAGACTGTTCTCAAAAGATGAAGAGCTAGACATGCTTTCTGTATGCACCACACAAGCATATGAAAAGCACCACACACTTTCGTATGAACTGTTTCACTTTGGGAGCTTCCTCTTGTTCCTGAGACATCAGGACACTGATCTGACCACCTTCCCACATGCAAAAAAGAAGACTCCCTTCCTTTGTCTTTTTGCTTGTTTGTTTCTTTGTTTTTTAATTTGCTGTTTAGATTTAAAAAAAAAATCTGCAAGAGTTCTTCCAATAATATTACTTCACTTACCTGAAATTCTGGTCTACTGAAGTTAATTACATTTAAGCTTGTTGATTCTACTGTGGTCAAAAATTAATTCTTACCCTTACATCACTGCTTTCACCTCATCTTGCATACATATCCCTTTAATGCAGTCTCGATGTCACCAATGCAAATACCTTTTTCTAAAGATCTTAGTATTTGGAACTAACCATGATTTCCACATATCCAATAAGTAAAAGTCATATTGTATTCATTCTATTTGATCTTCCCTCTGTTCTTGCTACTATTTAAAGTATTGATAGTAAAATTTAGGAATCACTCTGAAGTGAATGTGACAAATTGTTAAGATTCTGATTTTTAAGCTGCAGGCAAAAAGTACATCCATACAGAATTTCACCTCTGCTACATCTGCCTCTGAAATTATTTTTGTCAGGTTACTGTAGAAATATTCAGTTTCTGAAGAGGACCATTATTGACCTAAAGCTATTCAGTGTTTATAAGCAGCAGATTAGTACTTTAGTTGCAACCAAAAACAACTGTATCATTAAAGCGTGAATAAAATGTCTAAAAATATCTGCAAATCAAGAAAACAAACAAGCCAGTACATTGTTTCAATGTTTTGACCAAAACAGATGTGTGACAGGAACAACTCACCTAACCCCAGAAGAAGAAAGAGCAAAGAGCAGATTGTCCTTTCCACCTGTGTTGGCTATGGATCAGAAAGCCAGCCTGCTGGGTGACATTCTTAATGTAGCCCACCTACATTCTTAATCTCCTCATCCTGAAGCATCCCCACAGCTTCAGGGACTGGACTTTGTGGACACAATAAGATGGAGTGTCGTATCTGCGACAACATGAGTTCTCCATCGTGCCAACTTCTCTGGATGTCTTTCTGTCAAGCAACTGAGGCCCTCCATGCACAGCTGCTCCGCTATTTTGCCAAGACGTGAGCGCTGCACTACAGCTGTATCAAAGATCAGGTGTCCTGGTTGTCATACGGATCGCATCAGAGGAACACCCAACCACTATAAAACAGAGAATACTTTGTTTGCATAATACAGCCAGTTATTATTTCCAGCTTCCATCTGACCTGTTGATTTGCCTCACAGGAGCCAGAGCAGCTGGACTGGCAGCAAGCAAAACCTGACAGCTGATTGTTCCTACCAAACAAATGCGCGAGAAGATGTAAGCGAGAGATGCTGCTCCTATGTTAATGAAACTGGAGAGAGAAATAGTCACTAAGTCCTTGCATAAAGAAAACCATGCTTGCTGTACACAGCACCCTCCCTTTGAGTCATCAGATATAAAACTTTCTTGACGTGACAGCATGCAATGCTCTCACAGTTACAATTTCACGGTTGTAAAAGGAAAAATTAAGATGGACTTTGTTCCTAAGCCTTCCTCTGCCATCACCTCAATAAAAGCTGACCACAGCCAATTCAGTTCACTGCCCCATGTCTCTTCTTCCCACCTTACAAAAGAAAGTGAACAAAGGATGATTTTTTTTTGTTTATAAGAACTTGAGTGGTGCTTCACTGAAACTCAACACATATGCTATTTTCATGTATGTTACTAGCCTGCCTGACAACCACAAAGACCAATCCGTACCAGTGGCAACAAGTAACAAGTTCCATGAGATGCATTCACAGTTTGCATATTAGTGACCTCTATCCTTCCAACCATCTTCATGCTGTAGGTCTTCATATGCACATTTTCTAGAAATGTATTTCAAAACCAGATGCCCACACATACACTCTTGCTCTCTTCTGTCTCCTACAGTGCAGCGCAACCAAGAAGCAGAAGAACCTGTGACACATTCTGTGCACAAAACAAACCTCATTAAAGGATGCACAGAAGTTTTATCAGAATTTTCTCCTGCCCTTATTGTATGTTTGGAACAACAATACATATAAAGAAAGAGTATTTTCGGGAAATAGTTGAAGTTCCATAGTACCTAAATGAGTGAAATCCTAATGGCAACAAACTGGTCAAGATTCTGCCATCAGGTCCGTTCCGCTGCAAGTTCAAATCAATACCAGTTTTCTGTATGAATTTCTGTTGTGTGAATAAAGTGGAAGCCTTTACCATACAATAGGACAGCATCACCAAAAAGATGACCTGAGATAGCAGAAAATGAAATAATACAGCATTACAGAAGTCGCCCCCCTGCCCAAAGGGTCCTGATAGTTACTAACAGGCATTTCACATGAACATTCCTACAGCTGTGAGAAAAAAAAAGTTAATGCACTCAAAGTCCCATTCATGACCTCAGTCAAAGGAGAGCTGTCAGGATAGCTGCTTTGTGAAGCTTATCTTAATTCCATCCTCATCTTCAATTGGTGATGGCTTATTTTAACTTTTTGAATCAATTTCAGTACTATCCAAATGAAACAAAGCAACATACCAACACTCACATGGACTGCATTTGTTACAATTAGCATTTTGGATATATGAACATTGCAGTAAACTCACAATTTAGCAATAAAAAACAAAATACACAATAGAGTTGCCTAATGCTGCCCAAGGTCACATCACCTTTCACTTCCCCAGAAAGATCCCATAGAGTTGACAAGCAGCTACAAACAGCTTTCAACAACCTCAGTCAAGGTTTTGTTAGAAATTTAGCTAATGCGTAGCAGGAAAAATGTTCTCACCTCTGCACTGAGTAGTGCTAGGATTACTCACTTTTAGATAAATTAAGACACATTTTGTAGCAGACATGTATCAGTAAAACACCTCCTCAAAGTTTGTAGGAAGTCAAGTCATTACATGTCTAGGTATGCTAAAAACGGATTTAGACTCTGCAAGTGCCAGCCCCACTGCTGGGTGCCCATAAAGCCACCACTACATGGGTCTGCAATAAAGGAGACAAAAACTAGCCCCTTTTCCTTCACTTTCAAGAAAAAAAAAAAAAAAAAAAGCCTCAATGGGGATAAGAGAATTAAGTCTGAAAATATAACAAAACTGGACAAAATCTTTGATAGCCAATTCCAATCTTCCTTCAGAATTTAGTAATTCCACTGCTCAGTCTCTTTGCCTTGTTCTTTCACTTCTCATCTCCAGCTGTCCAGAATACATTAAGTTGCAAAATATCTTACTTTAGGACTTCTTTTGTGGTTAATTGAACACCTACATTCTTAATCTCTTCCTCCTCCTCAAGTGTCCCCAGAACTTCAGGAACTGGACTTTGTGGACACAAGGGAAAAGTTATGTTTCAGTCATGCTCAACAGCATGCAAAAAATTGAAAAGCTTGTTTTACTTCTTTTTAACAATCCCAACTTCGATTTTATGTAGGACATTTCTCACATTTAGTGAGCATAAAACTCAACATTTACCTGCTCAGCTGGAGAAGTTTCAAAAGAAAACAGAAGTGCAATCCACAGGCAGACTAACGCATACAAAGCTGTTTCTACAGATGTGTTCAGTGTTTATTATCAAGTACTTCTAGATTACTGGATATCAGTTTCTTCAATAAAAGGTATATGAAAACTTACAGAAACCTAAGACAGACATATCCCCACACCATCTAGCTGATGGCAATTAATGTAACCATGGAATTTTCTGTTTGAGGTTTTGGCTACAAAAGGGGGTGGCAACAGGAGAAGGGCTGTAAATATTTCCTGATTCATTAAGATCCTCTCCCCTACTTTTCTCCCCCCAACAAAAAGACTCAAGCATGCCTTCACTTATATATCTTTTAGGTAGACAACAGCCTGCAGAGAGAAAGCAGCTGAAGCAGCATGTGGTGAATTTATTTATTCTTCCACTTTTTCAAGAGCTACCGACTGAAAAGCTTACATTATATTAGTGTTGCATGCCATCAGTCAGACTAAAGAAAACATATGTATTTATATTTTTCATTGATCCTGTCACTTCAAAGGCAGCTTTCCCACATTTCTGTAAGAAAACAGCAGGAGAGGGAAAACCCACAATCAAACCTGCCTGGGAATGTGAATTAATAAGACCTTCTGCTTAGAGATTCTTGCTGCTTCAAGCCTAGCTGAAAACAGCTGTTCTGTTCTTGTTTGCCTTCCCAGTGGACAACAGAAAGGATTTCATAAAATATTTGGCGTTGCTATTTTTGCTTTGTAGCAGCACCATGCACTGTGAAAGCATCACTGTGTTTTGATGACAATGTGCTACCTGGTACCATGAAAACCTGTGTTTTGTAATACCCTGTGTATCTGATTAATGCTTTCCAGATAGCAGGCAGTGTTATCTCAAAAACACTAATTTCAGATGAGTAGATGTTTGTAAGCCTAGACAAATCCAAACAAGACAGAACTAAGCAGGTAAAATCTGCTCTGTTTCAACTTGGACTGCCATGAAAGCAGTTCTGACAAGCAGAACCCTACACACGGAAGCTCCTAATATGCGTCATGATATAATTTGCAAGAAACGTTTCCTATCAGACTTGAAAAAGGATTTAAAAAAAAAAAAAGCTAACACCTCTGCTGCATGAGATATGTGTATTTAAAATAGCAGTTAGACTTTCCTGCAACCTGGTTTAAGACCTGCTTCATACAAAAAAGCCCTCAACCATGTATTTCCCCATTTTATACATAGAGATTAGTTGTTACATGACATGAAAGATCAGTCTGATGCCTGCAGAAACTTCCAATTTATTCTGTATCCTCACCAATGAGATCTAGGGGATAAGTCGACGCCATTAAAATGGATCAGTTCCATTTCTTTATAATAACAATTTAACTAAGGTGCTCAAATCATACCACTAACATTTTCATAATGAAAACTTCTGCTATAACATGGTGGTGGTGACAGTGTATTTTTCCAGTCCCTTATCAAATGTAAAGAAATCCCAAACCAAGTGTTCCTATGCAATACCAAGAATAAATTTTTGACCTCTAGTGTTGAAAAGATTTTTTCTTTATTCCCGAAAGAAGTCCTACCCAATATTTACCATTTGACGTCTTCTCTAACTCTGCTTTCAACTGTCCAATTTCCTTCCTCAATTTTCCATTAGTTGTTTCCATCGCCTCTTTATTTTCACCGCTTCCTTTTTCATTCAGGGCCTATTAAAAACCACAGATGCTGCCATTAATTTTGGTTAAATTAGTTGAATGTTAATGTCAAACTATCAGAGAAAGTCAGCCTTGATCTTGCAAAGCAACGAGTTTAATCAAATGTCAATATAACAGGCAGATACCCAGTCATACCATAAAAGAACAAATAAGAAAGGAAAAAAAATGGAAGAAAAATTGTTCGGTATTTAAAGCTGCTATCAAGCCTTGTTCTGTATGTATGCACAGTTATGTCATCATCTCCCAGGTAAAAGTAGCTGGTATCTCTGCAACTTCTGTATAGGTTACAAAAGGCTTCATGAAAAGACATACCGGAATGCACATGACAGGACACTGCCATGTTTATGTGCAATTTGTTCTAAATAACCTTTATCCTGTTTTATATGTCACAAATCCATTATAGGTTCACAGCTACTGTTTTGATCCTCAGAATACCTTGGCACCCAGAGCAGATTTCCTCAGCAATTCAAGTAACAACTAAGAAAGGATAAGTAAGTACCCTGTAAGTACCAGACACAAGAGCAGTATACTCTCTGTACTCTCAAAACGTTAGCATCTACTATACTTCTGTATGCTCTTATCAGTAAATCACCAACAGCAATACCTTGAAGTATTATACATTAAGGATTACTCTCCCTAATTAGATTCTTTGCTCATATTGCTTCCAGTAGAAACCAAGCATCACCTTTGTTACCAAAATGGCAATGAAATAGTTGTCAGTCCTTCAAGGGATTCCACTTGACTACCAGTAACAAGACTATAGCCAATTTATTATGAGGCCTCATATTGCCTTCTGTACTTTGTTCTCACCTCCTTCTATTAATACGGTTATTTCTATAAACATTTGTCTTGAGTCCTGTGCTTCATGGAACTTCTAAAAAGGACATAGCATGAACCTAATGAACTAGGCTGTGCAGTACTTACACTCAAAGCCAGAGTGCCTTACATGCAACTGCTCGTACTTCCCTCTGATGGCAGAACAAAGCACATTTGTAAATGAACACAAATGCAGAGGGCCAAGCCACAGAGGAACTTTCACTATATGAGGTTATTAAAACAAAAACCCAATGAAATTCTCAACATTTCCAGCACAATGGAGACCCAGCTACAGCATGGTGGTTGTAACTGTGGATACCACTGCTTTTGCAAATCATGAAACCAAAAACACAAATAGAAACGGACAGGAATGCAGTTTCCAGTTTCTGGCTATCACTTACAAGCAGCTAAGAGAATGTGTTGCTTGGGAAACACACTTAAGAGTGAAAGCAGAACAAAAAGAGGACTTTTGGCCAAATCCCAGCAGGGATTTGAGGAAAAAGTGTACCAGGATGCAGCAAACAGACAAGTTCCAAGGCTATGGTTGAGAGTCTGGATCATTTTGACAGAATACCAGACTCAAAGATTTTGGAATCATTTCATACTTGGGAAATATGTCACATACGCTCCAGCGATTCTCATTTCATACATCTCAAACACCTGCATGTTCTGCATCTTTCTAATATCTTTTGCCCAGAGAATGTTCTCTTTGTCTAGAGATTTATTATAATAAAAGCCCAGAAAACAATGCTGGCAACCATAAACACAATTCTAGGCAAGAGTGGAATAAAACCTATACACACCCACTTTGACAATGTCACATTTAAGAGTGCTGTATAAATCTTATCTTGGATATCTGTAATTTAGCTTATGGTTCATTCTCTACCAACAGCAGCTGAAGTAGCCAATGACAAGAAAAGATTTCATACATCTAGACAGGCATTTGTTGACTTCCCTCTCTTTATGCAATTGTATACTGAACCACAAAGACAAACAATAGCTTAATTTTCTCCACTCTTATAAAAAAAGTGAGGTGCCTTTGGTCCATTGGTGTTTGTTGGTTTTTTTGTTTGTTTGTTTGTTTGCTTTTTAATGTAAGAAATGTTTGGTAATGTCCTCATTAGTAATACAGCAGTACTCTACTGAAAAAGCTAGACAAGACAACTCAGCTCTGGAGCAAATCCTGCTCAGAAGAAACAGCACCAGAACAGCTGTTTCAAAGGCTGCTCTGTGCTGGACTGTTTCAGCCCTGATCTACACAGCCTGACCTGAAGTCCTCTACTTTCTTAAGATTAAACTCAGAGATACTTTGACAAAATTTGTACTGGAAACACAAGAGCTTCCTTCATTTACTCAGATTACTGTAGTTTCCTACTGAAATTTCTATTCAGTATTCTGAATTGCATATGGTAAGAAAATTATTCTTCCTTTGTCCATCAGAAAAAAAAAACCCAAACAGTAGCAGATCATCTCCAGATTGTTTTGTACTACTTTGTGTGTAAGAAAATAACTAGAAGTGTTTAAAAGATACCTCCTGTAGCCTCTCATTCTCAGCCATGTATTTTTTGGCTGCTTTGGTCGCGTCGTTTACTTGCGTTTCCAGAGCTGCATGAGATGCCATTCCTTTTGCCAACTGAGTAAGAAGGGTAATAGTACGTCTCAAAACACTGGTAAAGAAACACAGTGAACAGCACAGTAATTCACAATACAAGTTAAAAAAAAACAAAACACCACCACAACAAAATATCAACAAAACAAAAAACAAACCCAATACACAAAAAAGAACAACCCTTTTTGTCTCTCTTTCAGCATTAGATGTGAAAACATCAACTTAAAGCACCTGAAGGCAAAAATCCAGGTTCAAAGATAGTAACAGTGATGTAAAAAATTGAAAAGGTTGTAATTCATTGAAAATCTGTTTTAACCTGATAAAGGAATCTTCCTTTCCTTCCCAAACCCACAGCTATCAGGGGGTCAGAGACTTGCTTCCCCTAAAGGCTGAAATATGCTCACACGACTGTGTTTCAAACACAATCTCTGAATGCAAGATCCAAGCAGTATGTATGGCAATGAGTATGATTTAAAATAAGAAAAAAAACAACAAAATAACACAAATCCTTTATAAAAGACCTTACAATAAAATATTGGCACATTTATTCTTAACTCTCACACTAACTCTGAATCAAGAAAAGGCCAAAGCAATACTAAATTCCTAGAGTATTCCTAGAGTATGACTATACAGATGCTTTTAAAAAAAAAAATGGAAAATCCTAATAATTCATGTTTTTATGAAAGCATATTAATAAACGTGTTAACTCACAAGGTAGGCCTTCACAATTTTTACGCTGAAAGCTCATTTTCTTACTTTTTTTGGTTTTAATAAAAAGGCTTCTATGTCGCTGTTTTCCAAGATGCAGCAGTCTAAAGTCAGTAAAACAACACAACTGAAGCAGAATCACTGTATCACATAGGTTGGAAGAGGCTTCAGAAGGTCATCCTGTCTGAGGACCTGCCCAAAGCAAGTAGAGCAGACTGCACAAGGCCTTGTCTTGTCCAGCTGAGTTCCCACCACCTCCAAAGATGGACATGCGGCAGAATTTCAGGATTCCTGTAGCATTTGCCCACTCTCAACAGAAGAAAAATACTTATCAGAAGCTCGAGGTTTCAGTTTGTGCCTCTTGCTTCCTGACATTCCGATGTGGGTCCACAAGCAAAGTTAGCTTCATCTTCTCAGTGATCTCCCACAAGAGAGCTGTACAAACCAACAGTCTCCACCTCAACTTCTTGGCTAAAGCCAAGCAACAGTGGCCTCACCTTATGTCATGTTTCAGTGCCTGATGTTTTTGGTACCAGTATCAACGTTTCATAAAGGGGAGCCAAAACCAGGCACAGTCCTGCAACAGTAGTCCCACAAGCACCAGATAGGGAGAAACAAATCATTTCTCTTGAACTGCTGGCTACACCCTTGCTATTACAACTCAACACATGATTGACAGTCCATCAGGACTCCCAGGTCCTTTTCTGCAAAGCTGCTTTTTACCCTGCCAGTTAGGCCCCAGCCTGTATGTTGTAACTGGTTATTCTACCAGATGTAGTGCTTTTCATCTGCCTTTGACAACATAAGGTTTCTGTCAGCTTATCCCTCCAGCCTGCATAGCTTTCTGAATAGCAGCACTGCTCTCCAGCATGTCTACAGGACTCCGGTTTGGACTTTCACAGTCTGCAGATTTGTCAGAAGCACACTTCAACTCATGACTCAAGTCAGCAGCAAGGTCATTAAATGCTATTGGGTCCAGAAGCAATCCCAGAGAGATCCAATTGGAATAAGCAATACCAATTAAATTCTTTTGAATCCAAGACCCAGTGAATTTCCCACACACCTTTTTCTCCACTTCTCTAGGCCATCCTTCTCCAATCAGACTATCAGGATACCAAAAGAGACTACATGCGTAACTTTAGCAACGCCTCTGACATTATGTGCTCTGCCATTTACCCACACAGATAGTGATCTAATCACAGAAGGCAGCAGGAATGATCAGGGACTATCTCCCATTAAGCCTGTGCTGGTTGTTTCCAGCCACTGAATTTGCTCAAGTTCTCCCTAGCTGTACCTCCCACAAGGCTCAAAAAAAAAAAAAAAAAAAGAGGCCAGACAGCAGACCTTATCAGCAAGAAACAAGGCAAAATAAGGCTGGTAATGAGATACTCAATGCCTCATTCTTTCCATCACCCTTTGTAATTCAGTTCCTTGTCCCACTGAGCAGTGGGCCTATGTGTTCTTTAGCTTCCTTTGAATCTTCAGCTCTCCTTATCCCTTTCTGGTTTCAATTCCAGCTGAGCATTAGTTTTCCTATTGCAACCCCTGAATAATTAAGCAATGTTTTCTGTACTTGTCTTAGGTAACCCACCTCATTTTCTTCTCTTTTCATACCCCAGATGAATCTGGATATCACTGCTAATTCATCCCAGCCCTCTGCCTTGCTTATTTTACTTTGTGAGCACTAGAATTGAATCCTTGAAAAAATCCATCAGCTCTCCCAAGTCTATATTCTATGATAGTCTACCACTGGGTAATGCTGAAAAGATCCTCAAATATGCCAGAACCTGCTCTTCAGGGTTGCAATTCCGCTATTTTTGTTTTGTGAATGCAAACTCTACAACCTCACAGTCACTGCATCAATAGCTGTCCGTCATCTTCAACCAGTCTTTACTTGACTGTGAGCAACTGTCTATCAGAACACCTCTCTCAGTTCTGCCATTGACCATCCGTACTAAGAAATTGTCTTCAATACATAATGGAAACTAGAAATCTCCTGGATTGCCCATACCTGCCCCTACTGCCCTTCTAGGAGGAACAGGAGTGACTCAAACTCTCCTATTCTTAACTACCAACGCTTGCAATTATCAGTCTTCCCCCTGCCTAAGGAATGCCTGCTGAAGAAAAACACGTAGATGAAGCCATCTATAGCAGATACCTAATAACACTACCTGTCTTGTTCTGTCCTCTATTCTTTACCATATATTTCTGAATGGCTCATCACCATTTTGAAGGCAAGGCTTCTTGCGTTCCTACCAACTCCTTTGCCAAATGGAATGCCTCCTCTCTCCTGCTCTGCCTTCTGCCCATACCCATCCACTCCAGCACTCCAGTCACATAAGCTATCCCAGTGCCTTTGTAATCTGAATGCAGGCACAGAAAATGTGCACATCTATCCAGCAAGGAAGCATGAGAAGCAGAAAAGTCCTTGACTAGAGGTAACCACATCTCAGCAAGAATTAAAACATCACTGTGTTATCTACTTTATTTTACCTTAAAACCAAAATATGGCACCAGATCAGCTACTGAGGAGTGAATTAACTCTATCCCAGCCAAACCCAGGACGCTCTGCAACTGTGCACAAAATTTTAAGTACTTCTTTTGTCTCCCATGTTGCACGCATTTTTGTGCTGCTTTTGCAGGGGGAGCATGACAGCCTTGTCCACTTCCATTAACACAAGCAAAACAACTCTGCTAAGAAAAGTCATTTGCTCAAGCTACTATTGGAGCCTTCTAAATCTTTGGGAACTACTGGCCTTTCACAAAAGCCCATCAGCATACTTCAAGCACAGAATTTTTATCCACAATTGTATCTATTAACGTCACCAGACAGGTTTTGTTCCTTGAAAGTCAGAGCATAATCCTGGGGGACCAGCTTCTAGCTCTAGGATAGGACACAGTCCAACCATTCCTCTCTTGGAGCAGAGATCACAGACATGTTTGTGCACATTTACTTAACTTTTCTGCAAGAAGATTAAGAACATGATGCTTTCCTATTGCTACTGTGCAAGGCTACAGATGACTTTGCTTTTTTTTTTTTTTTTTTTCTCCATTTGTTTGTACTCCAGTTTTGTATGATATTTTCCTTGAAGTCTCTTCATGCACAGTGCTCCTCAAACTTGTCCAGGTAACAATCAAGATAGCCATACAGGTGGGACAAGTTGATCATGGGCCTCTGAAGTTCCAGGCATTCTCTTATTCTGTGTTCCTCTTTTATATCTGCGAAGTGACAACCAACTCACTGAGAGAAAATGGCCACCATTCTTTGTTCAATGTCACCATAAAATGTAGAACTAGGAAAACTTCTGACCATTTTCCTATTCATTCACATTATCTGTTCAATTAGTCCACATCCTCTTTGTCCAGCTGAGAAGATCTGCAGGTACTCTTGGCTGCTACTGGCAGTTCAAAGCTGTCCTTTCTGTTATCCTGTGCTACTAGCTGTACTTCAGAAACCTCAAAAGGACACACGTTTAAGGTCATAATATCCTATTAGGCCAGCTGCCATAAAGTGTTTGCTTGATCTGAAGTAATATTTGAAACTCACCTTGAAAGGTAGAGAATTATCCTTTGGTTCCTACCTACAAGCTTCAGATAAAATGGTTGAAGTCAGATTCAAGTTTTGCTTCTTAACACGGCAGGTTGAAATAATACCAGCTTGCAAGATATCAAGATTGTTTTAATAGCACTTTAGTTTTTGAAGTTTGTATCTCAGTTTTAGTTGTTTAAAAAAGCAAAACACAGAGCAAAAGTATGATGAAGGAAATGAGTTTTTCCTGAAGAAATGTCTGCAAAATACATGTTTTCTTAAACATTCCAGATGTGGCTTTTCGTGTGCTGATCACACACCCCTCCGGTATTCAAACATTTGCACCTTTTTATATCCCCTGATCTCAACTGCCACATGGCCTATTTGCTCACATTTACTTCTTTTAATTTCTTAAAATCAGCCTTTTGGTAATATTTGGGTTGCATTACTTTGTGCAATAGCTCCTGTAAGATATGTGCTATATAGAAATCCAAGGTGTTATACTTACAGCCACAGGAATAAGGAAAAACCTGAGATATAAAGGTTTCTTTGTGACCGGAAGAGTTTCATCTGAATGTGATCAATGGCATTGGCATTGACATTTGCAACCTTCTCATTCACCTGAATGGCTGAATACTTTCTAACTTCTCTAACAGCATCTGTAAACAAAAACAGATTATTCTTAGTCACATCCCTGGGTATGCATTCATGACAAAGCAAACACAGTACTAGAAATATCTATTTGGACATTCTGGTCACCAAACAGTAACATCAGTTGTGTTATCCATAAAGCTTAACGATACATCTTGATAAATCACTGAAGCAATAACACATCTCCAGAGATGTGCCAAATCATTGACCAAAACACACTTGAACGGTTATTTCCAACATCTGCATCCAGACACCAGGAATCTGGCCAAGGCAACACATTGTACAAATGTTACCAGAGATGCGACAGCATCAAAAAGTCACTGCTGACAACATGAATTAAAACCCAGCCAGTGGACAAGCAGTAAAAAAAAAAAAAAGGAAAATGAAAGGAAAAAGATGAGACACCTTCTGAAGCATTTGCCTCACACATTTGCCAGATGAGCATACATTTTATTAACATCTGTATTAGTACTTGTTTTCTATGCTTGAACCAGCATACAAAAAAGCTTTTCTGCAACACCACCAAAACAGAGGAGCTGTAACAACACAGTATTGTACATAAAAAAAACAGAGAAGGTTAAGCTACACCTCAGCCTCCTTCGATTGCCTTTTCACCAACTTTCAGCTCCATTTCATCCACTATATACTCCTTACAGTTCTCAAGATCAGCCGATACACTGTCAGCACTTCTTGAAGGATAAATCAATTAGGATTTACATTCTCATAAAAACAAAATCTAACCCAATTAAGAGTTTGTATTACCATCTACAACAGTGCAGCACCTATAATCTCCCCTTACACATTAAAAAAATATACTTATGACACATCATCAGTTCTTGCAGCACACTCTGGCCCAGTGTGTTAGATTGCTGCTGCATTTCCCAAAGCAAGCAAATAAGCTCCAGAGAAAAAATACGAGTAACATCAATTATAGCTGTTTCTCTTTTAAAGCGTTCTTAAGTTTCTTTGTTTTTAAAAAGGGGGGAAAAAAGACCTGAAGTGAAATTTCAAACAATGTAGTGAATCATAGGCTAAGACCAAACAAAATACCATAATTTATGAAGATTCCAGTCCTGCATCATCTAATGCTATGGAGTACACATCTTCTCACTGCTTTATCCCAAATCTAGCTTTCCTCAGAAATCAGTGACCACTACCAACTCAGAAAGCAAGCTTTAATCAAAGTTTCCAATTGGAGTTCAAAGAGTAAATTAAATTCATCAGTATTTGATCTTCAGCCATTTATTGAAGTATCTACTTTGAGAGACTATGAACTATTTGCATTTCACTACTTTGGTTATTATTAGGTATATGTTGCTGCAACTTAGTTTGATTTCTTCACACAGAGTGCACATGCATGTTTTCTGCAGCAGCAGCCAGGAATTAAACAACACTTTAACTGTAAGGCAGTGGAAACAACTCCCTCCTATCCATGGGAAAGAACCGTTCCTATCACAGAAATAAGTGAAATACTTCATACACAAACCAGTCAGCACAGATAGTCACGCAGACAGTCATCATTCCAGCTCCAGTTTCACTAAAGCTTTATTCCAACACAGGCTCCAACAAATGTAGTCAACGGCTGTTTTGTATCTGTGCTGAGCAGAAGTACTCAAATAGCTCACTGCCTTGATATCTTCTTCTGGTGCATTATTTTAACACCAGCCAAGAGAAAGAGTGCCATCTACTGCAGGCTGAGCAGTTCAGCCAAACAGACATCTTGTGTAACAAACACCCTGTGTAAGAAAATGAAACCAAGCAGCAGCCTAGACCAAAGCATTTTTGCTCCTCATTTACTACATTGCACTGCCTCTGAATTCCTGACATTTAACTCAGCACAGGATCTCTCCTCCTCCATTCTAGTGGAGAATTTCTAAAGAAATTAGCTGGGTTACAGTAGGCTTGAATCTTTTCAATTAACTGCCATGAATTCCACATACTAGCTATTTTTTTCCAGTTTATTAGAGAATTACTTAACACTTACCAAGAAACAAGATGATCAGTAGAACTATTATTGTAAGGAACATTTTGTTCCAAAAGACAGCCATTTTGCTCCATAGAGGAATCATAAAAATCTTCTGCCATCTGCGAAACAACATTCTGTTATTCAAAATAATTAAACATCAGAAGACAAGTATAACAGCCTCACAGAACAGAGCCTCATTACTGATATGAGACTTAAGAAAGGTCTCTGAACATGTTTTAATCACCATATAACAACAAAAAACCCCAAACCAACAACTCTCCATGAATTAAGACCGCTTCTACCATCTTTCAGAAGGCTCATCTTTTATACTGATGAGTCTGAATAATTATAAAGTAGGATTGTTATTACAGTCTAACTTGCAAATGACAAAAAACTGACAAGTCACACATTTATATTTTGTCAATAACGTCTTTTGAGAGCATGAATTTGTCAGCCAGCACACGATCTCAGGCAGGAAGAACTGTAAGGGTGATGAAGACCGCTTACTTTTCTTTAAACAACCATCTCTTCAGTATCATTTTGTGGAGCAAGCCATGGGAATCTACACTTACAGCACAAATAACTTCAAACCCCAAAAAAGTAACAACAGTTCAGCTAGTTCTCCATGCTGCAGGTTAGAATCTGATTCTGCAGGTTAGTATCAGTGCTACTGTGCTGACTGGTGCTACAGTAAAGCAATACCTACTTATGCCATAGGGCAGTAACACAGCTATGTTAGTCACCATCTGATCAATTAGGTAGACTTCCCAACTTTTGTTCAGTTTATTTACATTTTCAAACAACTGTTAAAATTCACCCTTTAACAAAGCAGTTTTCTACCTACCGAGAATGTAATTACCCCCACTGCACTAAAAAAAAATATTTTAAATTTTTAAAATATTTTATCATTCTGTGTGCAAAAGCCTTGTTTACGCCATTCAGTATAATCCAAACTCTCTACAGCAGACAGCTGTAGTCTACATCAACCAAAAAGCTTACTGTAATTAAGCCAAGTTACAATTCTAATGAAACCTCCTTGCAAACTCCTTACACGTGAATCTCCATGCTTCATCCCCCATGTTTCTGATGTATGTACCTTAGACCAAATATACTGCCAAGTTATACTAATGCTAAACATTTCATCTCTTTACTGCAAAGCCTTCCTGTATTTTCATGCTTATTTTTCCTCCACAAGAAACATTAACATTTATTAATGCAGTACTTCCTTTGGCAGCAGAAATCACACAGATGTAATTCTTTCAAATTACAATCCTGGCCACAAGTACAATGCTACAATCAAGTGTCAGTACAGCTCTGCCTTTCTGGATACTTGCACTTTTATACTGACAATTTACTTGTTTTTGGGAACTTAGCTTGAAGCCTGAGATCTCAGGAAATCAGAACTTCAAAGAGCTGCAGTTTCACATCTCTTACTGCGTCTGCACTACCCTTAGGACAAAATTAGCTCTCAAGGCAGCAAGACGTGTAAGGCAGAACTGCTGCCTTCCGGTACTGTCACAGCAGCTAAATCCAGCCCTTAATTCTAGAGGATTCCTGTGACAGCTTTGTTAACAAGGTAATTGACCATGTCACAAAGACATGCTACTTCATTCTTTCAGAAACGCTTGTTTGAAAGAATAACTGAATGTTATAAACCAAACACAAAGATCTATCCCTAACACTGCAGACTATGCATTTGCTTTTCAGCTTCAAAGACCAGATCTGGGCCTCACCTATGTCGTAACAGAAACCTGTTTCAATACTGCCAACATCCCCTGCATGTGTCATCAGCCTAAACAAAGTCTTGCAGCTTGTTTCCTCACATAAGCCATTGTTGTTAGCAATCTGATTACAGCTCCCATCATGCTTTTCCCCTCTTACAGGCAGTTGGACCTTAGACTCAGAAACAGAAAACGTGGGAACTCTGCAATCTGTACTGAAACACTGAACTCTTCATAAGCTGTGACACTCGCTGCAGGGGACTCAGCCATTGCCAGGACTCTCTCCCAGATGTGTAAGTGATCACACTCTGACTCTGCACACTGCAGTGTTTTGGTGTAGGTTTTGCTCTTTAGCATGTTACAGTAAAACCTGCATTCTTCATTCTAAAAATATCTAAAGATGAAGAAAGCCAACATTTAACAGCTTACACAGCACCACAGCAGCAGCAAATCTTCTAAGCAGCTTTTTTTTTTTTTTTTTAAACTGGTATTCTGTAAAGAAACCTTAACAGTGCCTCCTGCAGAGAAGCCAGCTGTATTTCCTCAGAGGAATAAAAACAGCATTACCAAATTGGGAAAGCTACTTAGAAAAAAGGAACTGAAAAGAACTCCAAGCCAGGCCTCTGCAAATAACAGGAGCAATTAATGTATTTTGTTTCTGTTGTATTTCTTTCTGTTACTACAGGCATTTACCTTAGGATTATACTTAACGTTTGTATCGCATTCCAGCAAAACTATTTTGTTCTGTATACAGAGACGTTCAGTCAGCATCCCTGACTAAACCTTCAGCATCCTTGCTTTTAAACAAGCCTCTAACAGCTCGAACAAAGGCTGCTGTTGACGAGCTCCAGGTGCCCAATGTGCCTCAGCACCCACAGTGCAGCGCACAGCCCGTATCAGCACATGCAGTAACGGCTCCCCAGCTGCCCTCCTTCAGGCTGGCTGCTCCCAGAGAGCAGAGGGGACAAATCCCTCTCAGTGAAGCAAGGTGAGAAAGGCTCGTTGCGGGAAGCCCAGCTGCTGGACAGGTAAATTAAAAGCGTGTAAGACAACCCCATAAAGCTCCTTAAAACAGGCTCCGGTGCCTGGGACTCCGTGACAATTCAGGTCTCAAGCAGCATTCCGCAGCTCACACCCGTTCCGAGACTCACCAAAGCTCCACGTTTGTAACAAAAACGTAGAAGCACAAACACGGTTCGAGAAGCCCGACTGGGCCAGGCCTACACGGCCCGAGCTCCTACCTCAGCGGGGAGATGAAGGGCAGGCACAGCACGAGCAGCACTCCCACCTCGCCGTACAGGAAGGCGGCAACCGCCGTCCACTGGACAGTCATCGTCCCGGCGGCCTGCGGGCAAAGCGGGGCTCAGGCGGGGCCCGGATGCACGCGGCGGTCACGGCTGGCGCCGCGGCTCGGGATCTCCCGCCCGAGTTCCGAACCGGGTCCCTCCGCGCCCTCCCCGCCCGGGCCGGGCCCAGCCTTCTCCACCGCGCCCTGAGGAGACGCGGCCCCGCCGGCCCTCCGTCGCCGCCCGCAGCGGAGCGGCACCCCCTCCCCGCCGCCCTCGCTCCTTCCTGCGCAGCCGGGAGGCCTCGGCCGCCCTGACCCCGTCCCCGTTCTTCCCCCCCTCCCCCGTGGCAGCCCAGCCCTCGCAACCTCCTCGGCTTCAGGGCCTGATGGCGGCGGGCCGCTCTGGAAGGGCTGGGGAGCGCGGCCTCGCCTGAGAGAGCGGGCCGGGGCAGGCAGGAAAGCGAGCGACAGAACCGCCCTTCCCGCCGGCGCTGAGGCAGAGGAGCGGACGGCGAGGCGGGGCGGCTGCCGGCGGGATGTGGGCCGGTACGGAGCTGAGTGACGCGGGGCGGGGAGCGGAGGTGGTGCCGCGCGAAGTTCCTCGAAGGAACGCGGCAGCCGGGCTGTGCTCGTCCCGGTAATCCCTCAACCGCGCCCCGGAGGGCTGCAGGATCCCACTGATAACTGCGTGGGGTCAGATGCGGGCAGTCAGCGTGCCCGCGGGCCCTGCGCTGCTGGACATCTACACGCTGAGAACGGTTAACATGAGCATCTTTTTACATACAACGGTTAGATGCAGACTGTTGTAGAGCCCGCTGCCCCGTGCCTCGAGCTTGTTACATCAAGGCCTTGACTTCACTGCCTGACGCACTCACAGGTTTCTGACAGTCAGCTGAAGTGTTGCCCCATGGAAGCATTGCGCTGCAGGAGAGGGTCAGGCTGGGTATCAGGAGAGGGTTCTTCGTAAGAGTGTGCTCGGGCCCTGGCACAGGCTGCCCTGGGCAGTGGGCACAGCCTGAGCTGATGGAGTTCAAGAAGAGTCTGGTCAACACTCTCTTGTATGGTCTGGTTTTGGGTGGTCCTGTGCACAGCCAGAAATTGGACTCTATGATATTTATAGATCCTTCCAACTTAGGATATTCTAGGATTCTATGACTCTATAACATACAAAGATATCAACAATATCTACCAAACAAGTTTCAGACAATGTCCAGCAGGCTTGTTTGGACCTCATGAGTAAAACCACATTCCTTCAGAAAGTTCTTTTCTGCCCTGTCTTGGGTGCAGTGTTTTTCATCAGCATTGCAAGGTTCTAAGCGTGGTATGCCCCTGCACTGCTACTGGAGCAGGTTGCCCAAGGAGGTTGTGGATGCCCCATTGCTGTAGGTGTTCAAAGCCAGGCTTGTCTGGTGGCTGGCGATCCTGCACATAGCAGGGGGGTGAAACTAGGTGATCATTATGGTCCTTTTCAACCCAGGCCATTACACGATTCTATGATTTCTCAGTCATCTTAGCCACTTGCAACTCCCCTTATTTCTCCCAGATAACCTTCCCCTCATCTCTTTTCCCTGTTGTTCCCAGTCTGTAACTAATACAGATACATAGATATAATCCATACCTGCATTCAGTATTTCTGATATCCTTACTTAGCTAATCTTGGCCTTGTATGGTACTACTGAGGTAGTGACATGGCTATTGGGCACCATTAACCCAGCAAGCTCCCAGTCCTAAATGGACTCCAAACACTCTTCGGTTATTCCTGTTGTTCAGCTGTTTTTCATGTAACTCCCACTTAATCACCAGTGAAATCCAGCCACCCCTCCCAGGGCTATCTGCAGCTTTTTTTAGCTTCTCACGCTGTTGCATGTCACATCCAGCAATTTCACCCTGGGCAATCAGCTCAGCTCATTTGCCTGCAGCTCCGACAGGTATCTGTCTGCTTGGGAAGGGGTTACCTGGTCTAGCTGGGCATGACCAGCCTTCTTGACACAACTATCTGAGCTCCTTTTGGGAATTCTGTCCAAAAAAATTTACATCAAAAGGACATAGGTTAAATAGCAAGAATAGTAGTAAAAATCCACAGAAGGTAAAATGGTTAGGCAGTCACTGCATCAACAGTTATCAGCAGAGCTGACTGCAGCTGCTCTCAGTCTGAGAGCTCACTTAAATTTCCCAGGTCTGTGGCTTTGGGACTGTGTCTATGTGTTAACATTTTTCCAGTTGCTGCCAAGCAATGTCTGTATGAAAGGTTACATCCCAAATAATTGTTTATCCATAGCAAATATTGGAGAGGAATACAACCAGCGATTTCAATCTAATCTACGCTGTGAAAGCAGCCTGGGTTTTAAGAAGCATTTCTAACATATTTTCATAAACATGTAATCAAACTCACAGATAAAACATAACCTCTTAATATATTCTGGTTATTACATTTTAGCTATTGGCCTACTGCCATTATACTTTATTGAAGCTATTAAAATGTTATTAAAGACTTTCTCTCCATTAAATCCAGAGCAGTTTCCTTTTCTGAGCTGCGTGCTAGCACTGCAGACTGCTCTCCAGTAGGCTACCTGCATATTGACAGGACTAAACTTGCACATCCCCACTGCCAGAGAGTCTGAGTCTGCACTGGCACTCCAGGAGCTGCATAAGATCTGCGAAAGGCTCCCTCTGCAGTGGCTGCTGTGCGCTTTGACTGCTGCTGCTGAGCATTCTCACCAACCTGGAATGAGGTCTGAGGTAGCTGAGGAAAATAAGAATGGAGTAACTTTTTGAAAATTGAAAATTAGTTAGAAAACGGAAGACCTGGTGATGCTACAAATACTTTAACTGAGGAAGGAATGTATCTGCTGGCTTTAAACTGGCTCAGTTTTCCCATGTTCAAAAGGCTGATAAGAAATGTAACTGCACTCTAAAGCAAAACTGGAAGTTAAATCATTAACTGCCATGGGGATATCTTTAATGTGCATTGCAAACAGTGTAGGCTGTTCAAAGTATGGCTTTAAAACTCAAATTTTGCAATTTATCCTGTGTCACAGAATCACAGAGTTGTAGGGGTTGGAAGGGACCTCCAGAGATCATCGAGTCCAACCCCCCTGCCAAAGCAGGTTCCCTACAGCAGGTGTCAAAGGTGTCAAAGCAACGAAATGTGTTTGGATGCTGACAAACTGACAAGGAGGCACGCAAATTAACCCACAGCCATTCATTTTACTACATAACGGGATGCTAAACTTTCATTGACTTTTATGGTACTTAATTGGCCAGATCAAGCACTTCTTAATTACTAGCAATATTAACTGCAACCCAGGTCTTGTACTTCAGGCAGAAATCTCTATGATTGATATCACACAGGCACAACAACTGCTGCCTACAAAATCATCAAGTATTCAGTTCCTAAATAGGTCAAGGTATTCCAAGTCCTCAAAAATACCACTTCCCCACTAAAAAAAAAAAAAAAAAAAAAAAAAAAAAGCAGCCTTGCTTTTCTGTTTTTGATTCTAATGAATCTCTTTTTTTCCCTCTACTCTGCGTGGTGACTGATTTGCTGTATCATAAAATCTCAAGTAAATGCTAACACAGGACCTCGTTGATACTCTAAAGAATCCATTTCTTATGCAAGTCAATTTCGTAGTTTTCGATTTTGAAGCAGAAGACTCAAGGCATTTTCAGAACTGAAGAGAACTGAGTACTGCACTATAGTTGGATGAACTGGAAATACAGCTCATATCAGAGGAGATGTATAAACTTCACTGTCTTAAACAGCAAACTAGACTTGATGACTCAGGTCACGCTTTTCTAACTCATTTGTATACCTAAATCAGAACATATTCTCTATGAAAAATCAGTAAATCTTTTCAGTCACTGCATTAAAAATACTGCAAGACTGTAGATATCTAAACAATGGATAAGGGGAACAGCATCACCCCCTTCCCCAGGTTGTCATAGTGTACACTGTAATAAACAAATTGCAATCGTATACAAAAGCAAGTAATTTATTTAGAAAATTTAGAACCATTCATTTGTATATGCATGAAAGTACCAGTTAAAAAAACTATGCAATTTCTTCTATGAATTTCTGTGTAAACATAGAAAGGAAACAAATTATTTGATTACAAATAATCGTACTGCACAGGCTTGTGAAATTTCCCTTGCAGAACAAATGCAGCTGGTGTGCAATGTTATTGTCTTGTTCTGATTTTCATCATCTTCCTCCTATACAAAGATCCAAAGTGAAACGGCTGTCATGCTTTGATAAGCAACATGCCTGCAGAAAGGATGCAGGAGTCCTACTGAGAGAATCTGTCAGCTTTTCTTTGGCCTATAAAGTTCTGGTTTGGTAGATGACTGCATTTTGATCTTTCATAGGATTATTATGTAGTAGATAACCAATACTGTATGTGGTTACACTGAACTTTCAAGTCTTGTATGCTAGATCCATCCAGGTCTATATTTGATTTAAACTCTCTTCATTTTATTCTTTCCTTCCTTCTGTCATCTTGTATTGCAGGTTTCTTTCATTATATTAATGGTAGAATTTTTCTAAGTTATAAATCTGGAAGATTTTAGATTGCAAAAAGAACATCTAATTTAAGAGGGTACGACGCTGGGCTTCAAAGTCTCCCAGTCTTTAAGCTGGAAAATTCTACTAAAATTTAAAAGCACATCTTATATCTTACGTCCATTAAAGCAAATATTTCTATAACTGGTCCCTCTGTATTCTTTTGGTCATACATTTTTGTTGTTATTTAGTAGTAGTAGTCCTGATTTTAGGGAGTTCCACTAGAAAAAGGCCTTAGTTTTGCTTACTCTTGTAAGTGAAAAATTTTTCTGGTGAAAAATAAATTAAATCACTGCAGTCACATAACAGCCAATCCTCTGTACAGTAATGCAATGTAAATAGAATTACACGTTTGTGGAATGTGGAATATTTCTTCAGCTAAATATGCTGATCTAAAAACTAAAAATCTAAACTATCAGCCTAACCTCAGAATCAAGCTGTATTGAAAATATCTACACTGCGTTATGGATTTAATCAGTAAAAGCCCAAGTAGCAATATGTCAGCAATTGCAAAGAACGAGTTTGCACACAACTGAAATGCTTTCAGCTACACACACCATAATGATGACCCAGGTAATCTAGAACTGCTGAGGTACTTGATAAAATGTTAAAAACTTTCTTTTCTTGTTTTGAAGTTATCCGTTCCATCATGTACATTAAGTGGTGGTGAAAACATGTAAAAGGAGTTCCATGCTCAAGAGCAATGTCAACCCAATCCTGGATGCACTTCAAAGGTGTTTCTTCGTATCCTGCAAACATAGCTGGATTTGCTAAGAGTCCTCTAGCCACCATTACACCTTCAAATTGCAAATTAAAGCAGTGAGTTACATTATAGTTAAATTTTACATTACATCTTCTATAGCACCTACTTTATAGCATCCATTAGAACAAGAAATGGGAGAACAACAGGATGAGTATTATATCTATATCAAAGAAATCAGTTTACAGCCCAAGCTCCTGCACCATCTGTCAGCTCATTTAACCTGTTGACATAACCTTCCAGAAATTCTGATGCAACACACACAAAAAAAGAAGCCCTTCTTTTCTACTTTTTAAACAGCAATTCAATATTATTCTGTTTTTATCTTCTACACACATGTAAGCCTATTCTTTAACATATAATCACGATGTAAAGACACAGGAGTAGTAAAATGCTGAAGTTATTTTAGCGCAACTCAGCCGATTCACTGACCTGGAATCATTCTTCCATTAGCAGCTCAAGTCTCAGTGATAAGAGATCTCATGGCTCCTACTCTACAGAAAGTGTTTGTTTTCTGAATAAACCAATGTGTTTGCAACTATATTCCCAAATTGTCAGATAAATCCAGCCAAACTCTACAGAAATATTTCTTGAAAAAGTGATTGCTTTCCTGAACTGTAACATATGATCTGTCGCATTTAATCTCTTCCTACAAAATAGCATGACCAAAAATGAAAAAAAAAATAATAACCAGGATTGTATAAAACAAAAAATATGCAGTTTCTGGTTTGTTCTTACTGTATCTTAAACCATCATATGTTAGACAGTTTGACGTTTTATGCTTTATTGTTCAAGAAAGTCAAAAAGAACATCCTTTTCTGTTAATGCATTTTCTTCCTGCTTTGTATCTGGGGTGAAAGCCACTGTAGCAGCATGGCAGTTTGGTGCAGATAGTTTTGTTTTTTTTTAAAACACCAACGATGTCAATAGAAACCTGCCACATGGACTCATGGTATGACACTGGCTCTGCCCTGTTAGGCTCTAACTGTAAGACTCGAAGTATGCAGATCCAGATAACTTCTTCAAGATATATATTGAACTTCAGTGTTGGCTTGAAACCACAGACAGTTGAAGGAATCTATTGTAAGCAAATAACTGCAGGGCAATTTTTCACTTCCATATTTTACCACAGTAAAGGCAAGATAAATAGTGCAATGCTTCACCATGTACTTGAAAGTAAACCATTTATTTGTTAAATATCCAGCTTGTTTATCTTTCTCCCTCTATATTCTTACTATAAGAAACCCATTACCATTTGCAGGAAGCAGAGGATTTCAAGTCAAAATCTACAGCTCTATAATAAATGATCAGCTCCATGAACAGAATGGATGTCTGATCCTCCTTAAACTCCGCCACCAACTCCACTACTGAGTGATGAAAGCATAATTAAGCAAAGAGTTTTTGTAGTTTGCCTTTCAAATCTATTTGAGACTTTGACTAAAGTGCTCTGGTTCTCTGATAATTACAAGATTCCGTTTATGAGCTTATTAAGCATCTGAAATACCATAAATCATTTGTCTCCTCAGAGAAGAAGATGCAAACAACGTCCTACTTCTAGCTAAAATAAATACTCAGAAATTTAATTTGTCAATTTACTTAGAAAGTAGGATATGTTTAATCTTACCATCTGCTCCTGTCAAGTGATGAACATTTTCAGCATCTTTTAAAGTTCTGATGTCTCCATTAGCCACAACAGGTATGTGCATGCTTTCTTTAATTACTTTAATTGCATCATAATGTACTGGCTGATGTCTTTCTTCTATATTTCTCCCGTGTACTGTAATCCATGAAACTCCAGTTGCTTCAGCTTTTTTACACAGGTCTACTGTTTTTTTTAAGTCTTCGTGTATCCTAAAATTCCGAGGAATTAAAACATTAGCTAGCAAGCTACCTGAACTGTGTAAAAGCCCTGCATGAAGAGGAGTCACCAGAGATTTCTACAAATACTTGTAAAAAAAAAAAAAAGAAAAGGACTACTAATGTGGGAAGGTAAATATATTTAATATATATTTAATAAAGATGTATAATTTATTGAAATCACTATTTATCATTTCCCAGTTACATACCATCTCTGAAGCACGTGTGGTAAATTTTACAGAGATGAAGCAAGGGTACCCAAGATTCTACATTAATTGTCATTACTTTGCATAACTGTGGAAAAAAAATCCAATTTATAACAGTTCTCCTTTTCTGAGAGACTGCAAGCAGAGTTGAAACTTAACCAACAATATGCAAAAGCACCATGGGATAAGAAGATAAATAGTGGCTGAAATGTCAGAAAGTAAAACAGATCAACGGTTTATACAAGTTCAGAAAGTGATGAAGGGAGGGAGAACATGTTCTTACAGCAGCTGTGTGGACTGGTTCCCAGATCTGTTATCTGTCTTTTATAGACAGCAGCAGGTTACGAGTAAGTCCACATAATTATAGGTTACGTATTGCTTTTATTTCATGGAATTCTAAACCTTTTAACTTGAACTACCATGTCTTCTGGATTGCAATAAAATTCTGGAATCCACTCTGGTATCTGGGCAAGCAGTCAAAGACTGAGCTTGTTCTACCATCTGAGGCTGGTAACCTGCTCCAGATTTGCTTACCACCTGGAGTCAAAACATCCCAGTAGTCATCACATTTAAGGAACTTATAATAATTCGTACTATTGCATTAATTACATATATTGTAGTGTAACTATTACACAAACATCTTTCTTTTGAAAAACATTAAAAGGCTTTTTCCACGTTCTGCAAAGAGTATGTTAGCCATACCTTATTTTAATAGACACTGAAAATCCAGGATTGTCGATCTGATTCCGTACATGTCTCACCATATCTTGAACCAGCTCCGGTTTATTTATTAAGCAGGCACCATAACCTTCTGCCATTGCCCATCTTTGAAAGGAAAAATAACGTTTGTATTCTACAATTGAAAAATGCAGATCAATTTCAGTTAAATGTATCAGTTTCTTATAGCCTTTAGAATGTGCGGCTGAGTAAGCAGAGATAATAAAGGCTGTAGTTTGATGTAGTTGATGTTTGTGGTGTGACACCAGCTTTTAGATCCTGGTTCAGTTTCTGCTTTGCTGTTATAATTTTGGACAAGTAACGAATCTGTTTAATTTTCTATCCACAAAACAGGCTTACAAGGAAGATAAACATTGAATTAACAATGGCTTAGATCATACATAAAAGAAATAGCTTGGTATTTCCCCTCAATTGGGTCATGGCTTTCTTCTGAACAGAAAATTACTTTGTGTTGGAAAGGAACACAATTGAAGTGGAATAAGAATCTGATTTCAGTAACATTATCTTTTCCTTCAAATGACAACAATTACTTATGATTGGCAGGAGATAACCTTTTGCTTTTACTGAACAGCAGCATTCTTTTCTTTAAAGAATTTTTCTTATACAGGCAGATACACACAGCTCTACTATGCTGAAATCAGTATGCAAAAGATTTGGAAGTCTCCAATGCCTCCAGAACTGTTTTCTCAGATACTGTAATTTTAAGTCAAGATAACTAATTAGAATAGACAAATTAAGTACGTGCACCATGATATTATCTCCTGCTGTCCCACATTTATTTTTGAGAGAGTTACTTAGAAAAAGATTGCCTGACAAAAGTACAATAAATGGTTCTCAATTGAAGCAGTTAGTGAGAATCTTCATTTGTGCATTATTATTCTGCCAAAACAAAATTTTTAAACTATCACCAATTCACTGTATTTCCAAACCTAATAAAAGATGGAGGGAATTCAGCTAAGCACTTCATGAGTAATATAATCTGCATAATTACATTTTAGAGACTGTTCTTCACTTGCATAAGCCTGAGACAGCAGGGACATGGCTCATTATTTTGGAATTGCCATGCTATTTCTCAAAACACTGGATTATTTGCAGCAAAGTTCTGGAAGAAGTCAAATGCTACAGCTGCTAAATCACAGAGATGGACACTTCATTTCTGAGCTGACCTTCAGTATCTCAGAAATTAAAAGAGGCAAGACAGCAAAGACACCTGGTGACCATGGGCATCTCTGAACATTCAGGACAGCATCTTACCACACACACATTTCACTCTGACAGGTTAAAAAGCTATTTCAATCTCAATCTTTTTTTTTTTTTTTTTTTTTTTTTTTAAATTAAGACAGAAATGAGTATGAAAATGAAAGCCAGCATCCTTTATTCTCAAATTAATTTAATCATACTTAACCATTTTTTTCCAATCTTTACCTCTGAGGACAGCCACAGTTCAGGTCTATTCCATCTGCGAAAGGACAGACGAGAAGGGCAGCGTCACATAAAACTTGTGCTTCCTTAGCAGCAAACTGAACAATCAATGGATTGTCACCTGCTCCAATGAAAAGATATTTAGAGGTTGAAAACAAGAAAAAAAAATCTAATTTTTGAATGTTTCATTACTTAAATGTGTTTAACTTTCTTAAAAATGTCAACAGATACATATTTGCTTACAATTGTCAAAATCAACAGGTTGTTTAAAAGCAGCATTCTTAATTCAGACTATTCACAAACTAATAATGGGAAAAAAAATTCTACAGTTATTGTTTCTTTGTATTGTATGTTTTCTTGGATCCAGAACACTTCAACATTAAAACCAAATTGAGTAAGAACATCACTAGTGCCACCATACCTTCAACATAAACAATCTATCTGTTCTCTATTAGGTTATTTTCCCCATTACAGCACCATTATTAAAATAAAATCTTAAAGGTAAGCTGCACTGTCATAATCTCACCAGTTGCTGTACTGAACTCCAAGAAGTATGTACAGAACCAAATGTGCTCGATGGCTCCATTCCTGATAGTGATTTTTTCAGCTATTTTACAAGGTGGTACCACAGGAAGGCTGTAGGGGAGGAGCCCCAGGTGTTCTCAGAGTGACACCACTTTGATAGACAGTTAAGTCACAGGCAGGAGCTGGGTGTTTCTTCCCTTAATTTAACCCATGTTTCAGCCCCTCCTGGAAGAGCCCAAAACAATACCCTAGAAATGGTCAGGTCACAGGAGGGGCCCAGTGCCCTTTGCTTTGATTTGACTGGTGTCTGGTGTCTCAATCCATCTTGGAATCCATCTACAAACATGGCTGAAGGACTGTCCTTGCCCTTCTCACTGCTGCATCCCTCCTTTGTTCTGTGCCCCCTTGTCAACACGCTTGATGTGGGACCAGAACTGGTGATCTCCTTTTCTTTCTTTAAGCTCTAACCCAAAACTTACTTGAATTTCCTATAAAACTGCACAGACAGAATTGCGGGAGAGCCAATGCATGCAGGATAACTGTTTTATGGGTATCTCCTATTACAGCTTATGTCTTTTCCTCTTATGCACAGACCTTGGGTGTTGTTTCACCTTGATCAAACCAGAAGGATTTGCAAATCTAGACACCCCTCCCTTCCCAGGCAGGATATGATACAGGAACTCTGTTGTAACTGACTACAACACTGCCAGAGCCTTGCCAGAGGCCTCCTCGTGCTATGTCATTGCCTGTGAATAGGCCAATGCAAACTTTCTCATCGCTCACCACTGTGCTACATCAACTCTCAAACTCTTCCTTTTGACTATAGCTGTAGCTTTGAGAAGTCTCCCTTCTCTACATAGGATTTTAAAGATTATTTATTTTTAACTTATTGAAATAAATCTCCTGTTTACATGAAAATCTTTATGAAACCAGAACACTGTGCTGAAAGTATGATTACTTGCTTGTCTTGCTGAAAACACCTATTTTCTGGAGCTGCTAAAAAGCATTTCCTGTTGAAGAGAATTACACTTCAAACATGATCTGTTCCACAGTTGTATCAGGCTGCTTACAGACTGCTGTGTTTTGCTATAGCTGTGTATGACACATAATCATTAACAAAGATTTCTAGTGTCCTTGTTTCTAACTAATGTAGTAATCTATGGTGAAAATACAGCAACAATGAGGGAAGAAAAGATGTCTTACAGGAATAACATTACTAAGCAAACCAAAGGGAGGCTCTAAGAGAAAAAGAAAAAAAAAGGCAAGAGAATTTAGCTTCCTGAAGTAGGACATAAATGTAAGGCACAGATCATGCTGATATTCCAGAAAGTCCAGACTCAGAAAAAGCTGTTAAAGAACCAGAAAACTAAGCGTACTACCGAGGCAGCTTTCAGTAGCTACAAACTCTACCCTTCCTTATTCCAGATCCCTTTTTGCTTCAATGCCAACATGGCTGGGTTTTGTCCAGTATGCAGAGCTGGAATGAGAACACATAAGCAGAGGCAGCTTTCACAGATTTTTCTCTCATAGGAAACCAAAGCATCAGTGCTCCTCAGAGTGGGCCTGGTGAACTATTTGTGATCTACGAAGCTCCTGCAGAGAGCCAGATGGTCATTTGGAACAGGCTCTCCTCTTTGACACCTACTGCATTACATTAAAGGCATCTAAAAATATCTCAGTATTAGCAGTTACTTTCCAAATAAATGATTGCTGCAGTTAAGAGGGATGGAGAACAGGGTAAGAAAAATATCTGAGCACCAATGGAAAGAAAAGAGCCAACAAATGCACACAGCACGTGTACCTCCAGTACAGAACAGACCGCAAATGCTTCTGAACATTTCCTGTCTTAGTGGAAATTACAGAATTCTTGAAGTAATGGAACTGAAGTCAGAAATGGCAGCAGTATCCTCTGTTAAGAAACTTCTGTAAGTTACTTAAAACTCTAGCATGCCACAAAAAATCCCTTTTGTATTTTCAAAACAGTGTCCATTTAGACAGTGCTCTAACTGAAAAGATTTAAATTGATACAGCTAATATACTGGATAATCCCAGGCTCCTCGTTTTTCAGCTAAGTAATAAAAATGCTAAATCAAATAATAATTAAATTCTTAGCAGCAGCCACAGGGAACATCTACCACTATTTTAGAAATACACAGCAAAGAAATGTCAATGCCAAATGTCAATGCAAAAAAACAGAGCAAAAATTACAATTGCAGGCTCCAAACCTACTCTGCTCATTAGAGTAAAAAATGCCCAGAAAATTAAACAAATCAATATTAAGATTTTACAATCAGTTATGGAGCTATTTGTTAAAAGCATGAATGCTAATAATGTAAATACTGTTATTCTGGCTAAGCTGTTAGAGGGAGAATGGTTTTGGAGGCTGTAAAATTAAGGCCAGCATAGAAGAGGTGAGTAGGGAAAAGATGTTACTTACAATACTAGAACATTTCATCCTGCGCTCCTTGTCAACAGGCGACAAGATTACAGCAAACAGTGAGAATTTCCTCTTTCCCCATTCCATTATTGCCAAAAGCCAATCCATAGAACTTTACAGGACATTGTGAAGATCAAAAGTATAAACAGATGCAAAGGGTGGAACAGTGGCTCTGCGGACCTCTGAGCCGTATATATCAGTTATGTTCTTATTTGTTTATTTTGAATAACAAAAAAAATTAAAGCTTTCTTCTAAGTTGCACTCCATTAATAAGAGTCTACCTGTGCTTCCCAATGGGATTCTTTTCTATAAATGACCTGTTGTATTGAAATAATGCATGAAATCACAGATTACAGTTCTACTACTATTACATATACACTTACAAAACCATTCACTGAGTGGCATGAACAGATGAAATCGTTACCTTCTGCAGATCCTACAGGCCAATCCTACTAGCATTTTAGCAGTGCTTTCTCCATTCCTCTAGTTGTAGCCCAAGCTTATGTGTTCCTTGTTCCACTTCTCTCCTACAACCACTTCATGCCAGCTGATCTGTATCCGTACTGTTATCTCTTCCCATATATTTATGGTCAGATTTTCAGGTGGTGTTGTGTGTAGCCAGAAGTTGGACTCAATGGTCCTTATGGCTTCTTTCTAACTTGAGATATTCTGTGATTTTATTCTATACTACTTTTCTCCCTTACCTAGCCAGGGCTCTGTATTGCTCCTTATATATATATACACACATATATTTATAAAATATATAATAATAACATATAATATATATATATTTAGTCTGTTCAGGTTACCTTTCTATATCGTGTCTGAAGCCTGGCTTCCCATTACGAATCCTGGTTGTGCTTCTATTCTCTGGACTCCCTTTGCTCCTTCTATCAGTCTTCTGAGATCTCAAGGAGCCCACCTTCCATTTTACCACCTGATAATTTAAAATTCTGTTTCTCTTATCAATCCCCATATTATATGTCTGATATATTCATCTTTTCCCCTTTACAAACCCTCTTATTTTTGTTAGAAATCAGAAAATATCTGGTAATGGGTTAAGCATACATCTCTGATATATACAAGAAGCAGCAACTGCTGGCATTAGAACCTTATGAGCCTTATGAGCAGACAGAAGGCCAACCATATCTTTGGTTGCATTAAGAGAAGCATGATCAGCAGGGAAAGAGAGGCGATTCTGCCCTTCTACTCTGCTCTTGTGAGACACCATCTGGAGTACTGCATCCAGTTCTGGAGCCCATGACACAAAGACGTGGAGCTCTTGGAACAGTCCAGAGGAGGACCACAAAGATAATCAGAGAGCTGGAGCACCTCCCCTGCAAGGACAGGATGAGAAAGCTGGGGCTCTTTAGACTGTAGAAGAGAAGGCTCTGAGGAGACCTTATAGCAGCCTTCCAGTAGCTGAAAGGAGCCTAGATGAAAGCTGAGGAGGAACTTTTTATCAGGGCAGGAAGTGACAGGACAAGAGGAAATGGTTTTACTCTGGAAGAGGGTAGATTTAGACTAGATATTAGGAAGAAATTCTTTACTGTGAGGGTGGTGAGACACTGGAACTGGTTGCCCAGGGAGGCTGCGAATGCATTCAAGGCCAGGCTGGGTGGGGCTTTGAGCAACGTGGTCTACAGGGAGGTGTTCCTGTCTACAGCAGGAGGTTAGAACTAGCTGATCTTAAGGGTCCCTTCTAGCCCAAACCATTCTTTGATTCTATGATGATCTTTTATTGGGTCTGGCTGGGATGCAAGTAACCTTATTTACAGCAGCTTATATAGTACTGTGTTTTGAGTTTTGTGGCAAAAAACATTGTTGATAATACAACAGTACTTCCACTTTTGCTGAACAGCGATGGCAGTTCAAAACTAATTTTTTACCTGTGTACTTATTTCCCCCCAGCAAATAGGTCAGAGGTGGGCAAGGAACTGGGAGTGGACAGGTCTAGACCTGGCCAAAGGAATATTTCATATCATGTAATGCCATGCTCAGCAATAAAACTGCAGTGGTGAGGGAAGATGAAGTAGTTTGGGGTGTGGAAAATGTGTAATCTGTTTCAGTGCTTTGGCACGAGAAGAAATTTCTCCTAATATCAAAACTGAACCCTCCTTGGCACAACTTAAGGCTGCTCCCTCTCATTCTGCTACTGTTACATGGGAGCAGAGGCTGACCCCCACCTCCTCACAACCTCCTTTCAGGCGGTTATAGAGAGCAATAAGGCCTCCCCTGAGCCTCCTCTTCTCCATACTGACCCATCCCAGTTCCCTCAGCCGCTCCCCATCACTCCTGTGCTCCACACCCCTCACAGCTCTGCTGCCCTTCTCTGGACACACTGCAGGGCCTCCATGTCTGTCTTGTAGTGAGAATCCCACAACTGAACAGGTGCAGCACCAATGCCAATTGCTGAGGGATGATCACCCACCTGTCCTGCTGGCTGGATTATTTCTGATACAAGCCAGGATACATAAAACATTCCAAGAAGGCAGCAGTGTATTTCCCAGCATTACCTCTGTTTGTTGTGAACTCGCTGTCCCTGGCTTTGGCTGACCTCACGAAGTCGGCCGCCACAACCATGGGGGTGTAGCACAGCTCGCAGCCGTACCGCCGGACCAGAGTGCGGAACGCCAGCCTGCGGGGACAGGGACAGCACGGCCACACAGAGCGGACATTCGCCTCGTGAGCCGCTCTGAAGCGCCGCTCTTAAACGCAGCGCTGCGGGGCTGTGTAAATAGAACCATAATCAAACGCGTCCGCGTCCGTCGCGCCCTTGAACAACCCCAAAGGCTCCGTCCCACCCACCCGCCCGCCCGCCGTCCCGTCACACCGCTCGCCCCACAGCACGCGCGCCGCCAGCAGTGACTCACTTGGAGTAGCGGACCATCGGGGCACACATCTTCACCACGTGCCCAGCCCGAAAAAGGCCCGCCGGGTCCGTCGCCGACCGTCGTTCGCGTTCTGCCACGTCCCCGCTCATGTATAGCAAGCTCCCCTCACAGCCCCGCCGCGTCCTGCCCCGCCCCGTCGCTCTCTTTGCCATCATCGCCGCGCGCCGCCGCCGGGCAGTGACGCGCGGCAGGCTCCATCGGGCGGCATGGAGGAAGCGGGCGGTGGAGCACCGGCCCCGGCGCTGGCAGAGCTGCAGGCGGACGGTGAGGCGCGGTCCTGGTGGCGGTCGGAGGCCGGGACGAGCGGGGCATTGGGCCTCCGAGGTGTCGCGTCGCAGAAAGTTTGTGGGGCGGAGGGGAGCGGGATGGCGGGCCCCGCTCCTGCGCTGTGCTGCCCAGCTGCAGTCCGCTGCCCGCGTCAGCCGCTCCTGAGGGGAGATGTGTGCCGGCGGGAGGCACGCAGGTGTCAGTGAGCCTAACCTGCCCTTTGCACAAAGTAGCACGCGTCTTACTTCGTTGAAAGTCACCACCGAAGTATAGTTTCCTTACGCAGCACAAGTTGGCCCCGTTGTAAGACGCGGTACGGTTCCATGAAGTTGCGGGTTTTGCCGCGCGGACTCGCTTTGATTGCAGTCTGTTCTCAGACCGGCCTCCCGTGCCGCGTTGCGCGGGTACGGGATGTGCGCTGTTCCAGCTGGAGGAACCGGCGGTCTGAGCGCTGCCTGCTGTAGATCGTCCCTCGGTGCGACTGGTTTGAAGTGTGAAGATAACATCTGAATCGTTTTTCAGAGTGTTATGCTGACTTCTTCAGAGAGGACTTTGATGTGAAAGCTTACACGTCGCAGTCGATCCATCAGGCGGTGATAGCTGAGCAGCTCGCAAAGCTTGCCCAAGGTATCAGCCAGCTGGATAAAGAGCTTCACGTACAAGTAAGTGTAAAGCATGCCTGGTGCTCAGGGGTGGTCGATAAAGTGATTAAAAGCTGATTAGTCCAATGATCTTTGCTTTTGACGTTGCTTGGTAACTGAAGGTACAGCTTGGAGTAAAAAGAGCGGTGCATGTGATACTAACTCCATGTAGTCCCCCTCAAGGAGCTGTAAGCTGTTTTGCTTTCAGTGTCTGCACTCAGTCTCTGTGCTTGGAGGTTCCGCTATTCCTTGTAAGGGTTCCCTGACTGTCTCCAAAAGATCATATGGGCTATCAGAAAAACTTCCCTGTCTTTTGGCATGATGGTTGTGAAAAGACAGTGCACGACTTGTCCTGTGCTGGTTAGTAGCCTGGGATTTAGTCCCTAATTTTAACTGGGCAAACACAACCTGTGCTAATACACCTCCACGCCTTCAAAAGGAATTTAAGTTTGGATAGTCAAAGGCTGAGTGATAAAATCCAAATGGACACTGCAAATCCCATCGACCAGGCTGTGAGTGTGCGTGATACATTTGTGTTTGGTTAGAAAAACTGCTCCCCCTGCAATGGTAAATTCTTCGGAAGTTAGTTTCTAAATGTCATAAATACAAATGAAAACATTAAAAATGGGAATATACGTTATTACTGTGTTATTATTAAGCTTACACTTACAGTTATTGTTAGATATCAGTGTGTGTTGAAACATGATTGATTGTTTTTCTGACTTATATTAATACATCAACTATGCTGCAATATCTGACTCTCCCATTTTGAGCTTACCATTTTGTGAATCAAAACAGTTCTGAAAATCCTTTCATCTGCTTTTTTCTGCATCTGTTTAAGGAAATATGATGATAATATTTTGATACCCCTTTCAGGCACACATCTCTGTTCTTATGTCATTGTTTCTATTTTTTCTCTCTCTTTTGTTTTTAAAGGTTGTTGCAAGACATGAAGATCTGTTGGCTCAAGCAACTGGAATTGAATCCCTAGAAGGTGAGATCCATCTGCTGAATGCTCACTGATTTCTATGAACAGGGGAGCATTTTTAGTTGTTACGTGGGAAGGTCATTCACTTTGGTTAATAATGAAGCAGCTGCAGATCTTACAACTGAGAAGTTATGGCAGCTTTTTTTTTTTTTTTTTTACGTCAGCAGATGGAGCTCCTGGGAGAAGATTTGACTGATATTTCTCTGGAGTAACTATTCCATAGGCAAAAAACTTAATAATCTGTTCTAAGCAACTTTAGCAATCAAGTGTTATTAACCTTTTAATACCTTTTTTTAATAAATAAGCCTAATTTTATTGCAGTATCTGTGAACATCAGTACCAAGTTTGTAAATTCTGCATGTGCATGTTGCATGGTTTGCAGATCTTAACTGAAGAGGCATTAACACGTAATCATAACTGCACTGGAACACTGAGATTTTTCTTTCTAGTAAGAAGCTACTAGATTAAATCCATACACTTCTGTCATTCCACTGATTGGGTTCTGACTTTTAAAATAAATTGCTGACTTGTAAATACTTCACTTAGAAACTGTGAAATGTGTACAGAAAACTGATTACGGAATATGGTTCTTCTCCTTGATGCTCATTAGACCAGCCATTCTGCTTTGTGACACTTGTTGGGAACTTCATATGTGGGAGTTGGTAGCTTTTGTTTTGTTTTTGTGCAGAAAGATATTTCCTTTACAGTATGCCTGTTTGCATGTACCATGGGATTCAAGCATATCTCCTTCCCCACCTACTCTAGTAATCAAGTAACCCACCTTTCTTCCTTCTTCTGCTTTTAAGTTATGTCATAACCAGAGAGTTTCTGGTTGCTGATGGTTATTGTACCTCCCAAGCCTTTGTGAAGTATTGCGTACATTTACATGAAGATTTAAAAATAGAGAAAATGCATATTTAATCTAGCAGTGATAATCCTCAAATATTTTTTTAAACAGTTGGAAAATTAAAGCATAGGAAGTGTGAAATCTGTTTATCCTCCAGACAAGGAATCAATTATCTACATAATGATCATCTCCCTGTTTATTCTGATCATTTTCCACAGTTCTGTGGAACTCTGTGTTCAGAAATCATGATTCTTTCAGATGGCATTCCTGCTTAAAACTGCTCTGAAGCAAGAGTGAAGTACTTCAAAACAGCTATTCAGAATTAAAATATTTCTGTGGGTGAAGTGTAATAAATAAAGCATTATTTAGCATAAAGCCGATAAACAAAAGTTGAAATAAAATGGAATCTGCATAAGAATTCTTGATTGTTTTCCACTGATGCAGTGTTATTCTCCATAAGAGGTCCCTTCTCTTCTGAAAGAGAAACATGGAGGGCTCTCACCCTGACATTTTTTTGACACTTAAGGCATCAGTTGAAACCACAGTTCTATGCAAACACAGATGATATTTTAAGTATTGCAAAACCTGCTTCTCTCTGTGGTGTTCGGGCTACACGTGGTCACTGTAATATGGTCACTGTAGAAACAATGAGTCAATATTATATCAATATCAATATCCATAAGTAAAAGAAAAGAGAAATGTTAATAGGAAATTTAATTATGAAGTTAGAAATATGGAGCTCAGAGTGTCTTCATGTGCTTAGTTTAGTAATCTTCATCTGCTTACTTTCTTGGCATAACTCACAGCATGCATAGTCATTTGGATATGTGAATCTCTAAAGATTTCAAATTAGTTAACCAAACTTGTTGAGTAAATTCCCAGGAACTTCTTTTCTTCCTTTAGATCTGTACACTCTGCTAATGGTACCCTGCTTTGGTATAAATACTCTTTTCTGGTTGTGTTTCTATAAGCAGCTCACCAGACATCTTCAATCACCTGCTAGCTTGGGATAGGTTAGGTAGTATCTCATGTAGCAGACACAGAGCGTAGATCACCTTTTCAGCCATCCTAACAGTGCCTTTTGGCAAGAGGAATGTTACATTGCTGTCAAGGGTGCAACATAGATGTAGCAGTGTCGTGGTACTTGCTGTCCCCTTTTTGAGTGTAGAGTAGAAAATTCAGCCCACTGTGACATCTTTTCTCTGTCTTTCATATCTTCATCTTTTTATCCATGAGGATTACATGCCTGCCATTCCATTTATAAATATAATAGGACTCCTGAATCTATCAATAAACCAAGTTAATAATTCTGTCTTTCTGTATCATATGATAGTTTTGTTCAATTTGATGAAGGCTTTACAGAAACAGGATGTTTGAGAGTGCTAACAAGAATTGAAACAAAAATAAATTCATAGGTCTGTGTTTGTGTAACTTAATTAAATTCTCAGCAGGCTGATTCTGTATTGCAAAAGTGACTATTACCCTTGACTGCTTTGTTTGCAATTTAGCAAGGAAAGAACGACTGTGCTTGTGGGTTCCCCTTTGTGCTGCTTTTCCAAACTAATCTGGAACAAACAAGATTGGTGTAGCTTGCTCTGTTTGTAATCTAAATTAGATGATTTCCCAATGACATACCTTACTTCTTTGCTAAAGGTGCTTATGCACAGGAAGAAAACCTTGAAATGGCATTGCTTCTCACTTCTCTGTGCCTGCTGGTTTCTCTGATCTGCGTAGTTCCCTTGTTAAATAAGTTGTGGTGCTTTTTTATATCATGCTGAGGTGTTTGTATCGGGTTATATGCCTTTGAACATCAGTCCTGATCATCATTCTTTTAGAAAACAGCATTACTGTAGATATTATGGGAAGCTTAACATATGATCAATTCCAGAACATTGCATCTTCGGCAGGATTTTGTTTTTTTTTGTAGTAGTAGTGGTCAGTAATTGCTTATTACCTTCTCAGTTTATTTCTAAATACTCTGTGTCTCAATCATTTCAATATCTTTGAACGTTTTGTTATAAAGGGGGGTTGTTTTTTCTTTTAATACAGAAGTAGTCTTCTGTAGATGCCAATTATAGAAAGAAGTATTCTTTATATCATGAGTGTTACTTGTAAAACATCTGCTGTATTTTGCAGGTGTTCTCCAAATGATGCAGACCAGAATTGGTGCTCTACAAAGTACTGTTGATAGGTATGTCATTCATGATGTGAATAGAAAGTCTGCATGCTTACTTGTTCTCTTGTGCTATTTATTAATACTTCCATAAATAAACTTCTTATTTTCAGAATTAGAGCCAAAATTGTTGATCCCTACAACAAAATAGTGTCTCGCACAGCTCAGCTAGCAAAGCTTCAGGTAAGTTGTATTAGAAATACGTTTTAAAACTCAATTTTAAAGTGTTTCATTTCCCAGCCCTCTAGAGCATTAAGAAAAGGTGACTCATCAGACATGAGTGGGATTTCCATACTCCAGTAGACTGGAGTTTGCTGTCAGTGTTTCTTGGTAAAAATCAATATTCATGTGTCTCCTCATGAGCTACTGAGAGGTGCTTCATATTGCAAAGTGCAAAGCTGATCTTTGCACTAGCTGCTTTAGTATTCCTTCAGATGAGGGAAAGTGAAAGGCTATCAGAGTACAAGTTAATTACATTTTCATTTCTGTCTGGGTATTTTTAATCTTATGATGTAGTTCTGTAGGAGACACTTTTCCTCTACATGTGTTTAACTGCAGTTTAGTAAAGGGTTTGGGGAATAATTCTTACAATATAGCCACGCTGCAACCTGGAGTTCTGGTGTATAAGCCCAGGTATACAGCTGCTCCTGTCTTTTAAACCGAGTCTGCAGAGAATGTAGTTTCTTTTAAAGAGCAGTGGGGGAGAGCTTTTTCCCAGCAATGGTAAGATGAGCATTGAACACTTCTATTTTTAACTTTATTGCGGTTGAAAACTGCCCCACAGATCCCATGGATGTAGCTGCATTCTGTTGAGTTTATTTATTCAAAAGCAACACAACTCCAAATCAGGAAAGGTTTAAAGAACTACTGTTTGAACTGTTTCTCTTTGAAAAAAATATTTTAAGTTGCAAAACTAAGATCTTACCTGGTGGTAGCTGAAATTTGAACTGTGGATTTTGCTCAAGTAGGTTGCCATTAGCTTGTAGAGCACAAGCAGATGAAGCTGCAATCAGGTGTACATGGTTTCTAGTCCAGGAATTGAGGAGCAAGTAAGTGTGCTGGACTCTTGGGTGGAGGTCTGATATTTTCTATTTGATTTTCAGTAGTAGTGAGGTTCAGGAGGAAGCTCTTACCAGTCTGTTCAGCCAGGTTGTTCAGCTGCTGCTCCTATGCTTCCCAGCTCCAGCTGTCACTGTTTTTGCCACTGTGTGAAATTTCCATGACTTTCACATGCCAGGCTAGGTACAGATTTTATTTTTTCTTCTCTGGTTACAGCTGTGGGAAGAACTATGGGAATTTGGAGTGAAAGGTGATGATTGTTTCTTCTTTGACCTTATGTAAAGTAAAACTGCAGAAGTCCCTGAGGTTAGGAGGTGTTTCTTGGGTTTGCTTTGCTTCCTCTTTGGTGCAGTAGGGGTTTGGTCTTGCATGGATTTTTCTGTGGTATAAAAGCAGCACGCACCAGGGCTGGGGTTGTTGGTCAACCTGTGCCAGGGCAGTTGTAATATCTGACTCTTCTGGGCTGTGAGTCTTCTTGTCCCAAATGTCAGTCCAAAAAAAAAAAAAAGAGATGCAGGGTAAAGGGAGCCTGCTGGGCTGCCCATCCTCATGTCCCTACCTGCCTTAGCTGTGCACAGAAAGAGGAAGGATCACTGCAGCATTGCTGCTAGTGACAGTTCGCAGCGTGAGGGCTGCTGTCCTCTCCTGTGTTGGCAGATACACAGGAGTGCATTATGATGCTGTTATGTCTGTTTACCTGGCAGCCTTGTTTGTTCAGGAAGGAAGGGCATCAGCACAGCAAACAGTTTGCTTCCTGGTTGTGGCAGGGATTATGAAGTGACATTGCTAACTTCTGTACCAAATGCAGGACATGTAGCACGGGCAGTTAAACCTGCTAATTTTATCAGCTGATGTACAGTCAGTAGAGTAAGTTTAAAAAAAAAAAAAAAAGATAAATGACTGATAAAAGACAGTGCTGTCAAAGTAAGTAGGGCTGCTAGTTATCCTTTGCTGATTTGTGTGGTGTTTAAGGGCCTCTTGTATTCATGATTGTATTGCTTTAGTGCTTCTTCTTTGATTGCTATGGGACTGCTCACAAACTGAAGGAGTATTTGGCTTGCATAAAGCTGGATTTCACCATCCTTAATTGTTTTTAATATAGTCGTGCTTTTTCATAAACATTTTCTCTATAAATTCATTGTCAAACTACAAATCTAGTTTTGAATTCTAAATCTCTGTTGTATACTTATGTACATTATGTCTTGCTTTGTTCTTATGGCTTCATGGCATCCCAGGGGAGCAGCAAACTCACAGAGCTTACTTCCTGCTTTAAATCATCCTATCCTCTTCTGAGCACATTCATAGTCTTTCCATGCCGTATCACAAGCTAAACGGATAAGTTAACAGCTGAAATATGTAGACAGAGAATTTGTCCTTCAGAGGGTTATTTTCTGTGCATTTCTGTCTAACCAACTGCTTCTGCATGTCCTCTGAATTTTGGATATCTTCATGTTTAGAAATTCCTACAATATCTGATTTTCTTTAAAGCTTTTTATTAAAAAAAATCCACAAAGTAGAAAAAATATTTATGCAATAGAAAACTATTCTCTCTTTGAAGTGTTTACTAGTAGCAGAATTCATGCTGGTACTACAGTACATCATTGTCCATGTAGCCTTAAAATGGTGTACTGTCCCACCTTTCTTTGGGCTTGCATTACATATACATTCACTTGCATTATGGTCTGCATTGCATTATGCAATTTCATATATGAGCTATGCACTGGCAGTTTCAAGTGGTCTAATTGTCTCAATAATTTCCTAAAATTAAGTTAAGATTAAAAGAGGCTTTTTGTTTGAATTGCAGCAATAATGTCTTTGTTATTGCTGATTTAAATTTCAGCAGATAGCTAACGTGTAATCTCCAGAAAAATCCTGTTTGATTTTGAACTTAATGAAAAGCCCTGGGACTAACCAGGGCTGCTCCCTGCTTTTTCCAAACTAAGTTTTGCTTTAACCATGGAATTCGTGTTTGGATAGAAGTATTTCCTTTAGAAAAGCATGCTGTATTGACTCCAGGAATGATTGTTTCCTGAATTAATTCAGACTTCTGTGGTGCAGGTGGTCAGGGGTTGATGATCGAGCATTCGTGAACAGCTCTGCTGGTAGATTCTGTTAAATTTCCATTGTACAGTCCTCATATACTGCATACTTCTACAGGATTTGAGAGTTTTATTAAGTTGAATAATTCACAAAAATGCCAGTAAAAGCACTGTGTGCTCATTAGTGATGGCTGTGAAGTTAAGGGTGCATCCTCAGCGTCTTTGGAAGATATCTTTTTTTTTTTCTTTTTCGCTCTTGAATCTAAATGCAACATTTCCTATCCTGTATCCAGCTTGACAGTCCTTTTACATTATTTTTCTTGGAATGGAAGATAACAAACAATAATGAAGTAAAAAAGAGGATTTTTTTTGTCTTTTGCATATGAAGTACGAGATTCTCAGAAGATAAGTGAAGTCCGAGGGAAAAAGTTAGACAGAGGTACACAGTTGGATGAGAAAATTAAATCTGAAGGCAAAGTAGTAATCATAGAATTGCTCAGGTTGGAGAAGACCTGAAAGATCATCGAGTCCAACCACAACCTAACCCTACTACCCTAATAACCCTCTGCTAAATCATGTCCCCAAGCACCACAGCCAGATGGTTTTTAAACACATCTGACAAGGCACAGTGAACTGTATAAAGAGCTATTTTTGATTTGTCTTGCAGAAGTTTTGTTCAGAGACATGGAAGTGATATGTGAATCAAAACTTTTTCTGATTAAAGGAATGCATTAATTAAAACTGATACATTAATCTCTCCAAAGCAGGATAAGCCCCACTTGGTTCTCACTAAAGATAATAGAAATCATGTGGCTCAGTCATCCTGGAAGGCTTAGGGAACTTGTACTTAGTGATACACGGCATTGTGCCAACAGCAGTGAGAGTCAGTGTGCTTTCAGTGATTCGTCTCCCTGGGCCTTTGTAATATTCTTTGTTGTGCCTAGATATTGAATAAGGGTTAAACACGAAATTTGTTATTTCCATTGGTTTGTGCTGACATGCAGTAGACCTTGGCGGGTTGTGCGGTCCAATAAACGTTGGTTGAAGGGACTTATGTGTACTTAACAATTGTTTTCAAAACGTGAGGGCTTAACGCCTGTCAGATTCTAAATATTTTTGTGTATATTTTAAGTAATTTATGATTTCATTTTTCTGTTTATAAGACAGGGCCTTTCAAGAGGCCTTCTCTTCAGCAGCCGGGAAAATACCTCCTAACAACTGTCTTACTCATCCAACACTTCATATTTACCACCTTTTAGTCTCACTACAGATGCTGGAGATATGTTTTAAAGTAACATTGCTCCCCCTGTAGCACACATCTCCTCACCTCACTGACCCATCCATATGGTGGGTCCATTTTGTCTGCTCATTCTACAGCTTCTCTCATTGCTGGTCTCTTTCAATGAAGACCTGTATGCATCTTTAGGACTTCTCTTATGGTGCAGTTCTGAAGGACTATGGGAAAAACGTGCACTGAAGCCATCTAGACTTCGATGCCAGCACATTTAGTTGCCACTGGGGCATGTCAGGCAGTCCTGAAGCTTGTTTTTGCTATGCTTAAATGACACAGTAATTCAAATCAGTATTACCTGAGTTGTATAGCTCAGAAGCAGCTCGGGGATCTGTCCTATATAGCAGCTTGTCATCACTTCATACCCACCATCATCAGAACCCTCTTTCCCTGTAAGGCTTGAAACACTCACCGTGCACATGGTGTAACTCACTGCTTGTCTGCCTCCGTTCATTTACTGTGTAGAGCAGGAAAACATGTTTGAAGGTCTTAGTTGAGTGAAAAATGGTGAAAGTCATATGTTTGATCCAGCTGTCAGCAATACCTTTGCTCTGAATTGGTGCTAATGAAAATACAATGCAGATATATTTCCTGAAAATTGGTGTTTGCATCCATCTTAATTTTTAGCCAAGAATGGGGTGTGCTTTTGCAAACCTATCAAATAATACGAAGTGACAGATTGATAAATGTGGGTAAATGGCCGTATGAAATTTTTGATGAAAATGGATTTTTCTATCTATTCCTACCATAAGAGTCAATATCTGTAAAATAACACTTTAAGCCCTTAAGTTTTTATTGTTGTCTGCTGTTTTACTTACTTTGGATCAATACTTAATTGACAAAGGCAACTTCTTAATTTTACTAAAGCTTAGAGATGAGAGAACTACTGCGGGGAGCTGCATAATGCAAAATGAAGCTCACTTCTGCTTGGAAATAGAACATGTCACTCTCATAGGGTTCTGAGTTTGTCTCTTTTTCTTTTTTCTTTTTTTTTTTGAGGGGGAAGGAGCTGCTAGTAATGGCAGCATAATCTTAGCCCAGGAAATGTAATTTCCAGCTTTTGATGTTATCTGCCTGTATTGCATTAGATAATGAAAAAAGGTCCTTAAAAACAGGCTTTTTGTATTCTAAAGTTCCTTGTTTTTATTCAAATTTGTGTTTCCTTTGCTTAATGTTTCCATATTAGAAGCCTAAAATTATGAGATCAGAGTGTGCTGGTAATATCCCCTAATGCTGTGATTTCTCCATAGGCTGCCTGTGACTTGCTGCGGAGGATAATACGCATCTTGCATCTCAGTAAAAGACTTCAAGGACAACTACAAGGGGGAAGCAGGGAGATAACAAAAGCTGCCCAGAGTCTCAGTGAACTTGGTGAGTCTTTTTTGCTTTTAGAGGCCTTTTTAGCTTGTGCTCATATGACTCACGCTGGTGTTTAACTTTGCAAGAAGATGAAGAAACTTCTATAACTTGTTAGTGTGGTTCTCACTGTCTGCCTCTTGATTTGAATTGGGAAATGATATGAACAGAACTCACTTAGTTCTGATTTCAGTACTTTCGTTCAGGATCTTTGTTTTTTTTCCATGACTTCTCCAGATAGAATTATTTCATAACATGAAAATTCTGCTACAAAAGTTTACTTTTTTGGGTGACGGTGTTTATAGATTAGTTAACTTCTCACTAGTTTATGCTCGTATAAAATATCTTCAGAGTGATGGGTATTATGTGTATCTGTAGGAAGGCACTGCAGTATAAGGCATAATTTGAATTACATTTTGCAACTTGAAAGCAAATGGTTGTCCTTTTGACCTTTATGAAAGCCATATGTGACATGATACACAGAAACCTAGGCTAACTCAGATATTGGAAGCATTCAGCTCCAGAAGTGACTGATTTACTCTCTGTTTTACTAGCTGGTAGAAAGAGTGGTAAAATATTTCTCATGACGTTTGCATTACGTTGCTAGGCTGCTTTTTGTTCTTCAGCTACCTTGGGTGCTTCCACACTGTGCTGCAGGATGCAGGAAGGAAATTCCCAGTAGTCTTTGAGATCACCATTCTATATGGTATCTTGCCAGTTGTTTCTCCTTTGGTTTAATAGTATTCACATTTCAACTTCCAAAAATAGGTCGTGGGAGGGCTGAACTATTGAACACTCAGAATCATTCTGAGGTTTATTGTGCATATTTGTCACCACTGCTCTTTTTATTCTGTGTAATCAGAAAATTATTGGACAATGATTTAGTATTACAATTAGCAGATGCTATGTTGCAAATGGGAAGTTTAAATATTTATTTAGTGTATCGGTTTGGCTGAAGCCCTAGAGCACTGAATGTAATATTTTAAGCTATTGGTTTTTGTTTTTTTTTTTTAATGTGTCTTGCATTTTTTTGTACCCATCATGAGGGTATATAAAGAATGGCTGGCTTTTAGCTGCCTGAATTGTGAGTCCTCTGGTGTTAATCTGAATGCTAGATCCTATTTAAATACCAGTATGATTTAACGTTGAGATCTGAAATGTTTGTGCTGCTTTTTGGATCTCTTGTAGTTTTAGAATTTCGTTAGAAGAAAGCAAAGCTTCCAATTCTTTTGTTGATGTGCCACAGTTCTTTGAGTTTCTTGTTTTCAAATACTTGGTCTTTTTCTGAAGCTTGGGTAAGTCTGAGTAATTGTTATTAAAGATAAAGGGAAATGTGCCTCCTTAGGAAGTGCTTTAGAGTTTTATCCTACTATGCATGGCAGGAGCCAGGGCTCGTGGCCCTTAATATAATTCTGCATGGTTTATGGCTAGGTGAAACCCCTTAGCTTTTGTTTTCCTCTCTTCCTGGTATTTCAATCTCCTTACCTCTTTATCTGCATCCATCCCTCACCTTTTAGCTCTCTGCTTGTTTGTTTTTCTCTGCCACCAATCCTGGCTGCTCTGGGTTTTCCCTGCCTCCCAGAACCTGGATGTGTGGGACACTCCCATTCGGAAAAGCCAGTGCAGCTGCCTGTCCTTTTTGGTGGAGGTTCATAGGAGTGGGCTAGCTCTGCTCACAGGGAGGAAAGTGTGCAGTGCCAGAGTAGGCACCGCTCAGGGTGCTGCAGTGGGAGCATGGAGTGTTGTAGGGTAGTGTGAGATAGTGCTGTGTGGCACTGGGAGAGTGGGAAGTGCAGCAAACAGGCACTGGGCTCCAGTTGTTGGGACATGAGATACAAAAGCTTTGTGCAGTATTAGGGAATGCTGCAACATCTGATGATAGCAAGCAGGTAGTAGACGTGGGCTCTGTTAAAGCCTGGTCTTGGTTAGGGAGCTCTGTGTCATGGAGGCTTGCTTTTGAGCTGGGGATCAGGGCCAGCATTAACACTAATCTGTGTTTTCAGCCAAACGTTTCTGAATTTCCCTTTCGGTCGCTATTTAGGGAAATGTTCTTCCCATTGCTTTTTACGCTTCTGTTGTACTTGTGGAGCAAATGCAATTTCTGCTTGGTGAACTCAGCAGCACCATGCTTTCACAATGAAAGCTTTGCATTTTCTGCAGTCTGATTAAACCATTTGCTTATATATTATTCTCAGTGGATTCTTGGCACAACTGGACATTTATCTTTACATACAGATACACTCTGTATGTATGGGGGGAGGTGAACATGTACAAATATCCATTTAAATATATGCATATGACATGTATTTCCTCCACAAATCTGTTAGCTTGTTAGTTCACTTATAGTTTGTACTTGGCTGTGTCTTGAAGTTTACTTTGCAGTAATGGGAAAAGATGGATGAAAACGTAGAGTTGTAGAATTAGATTGCAGTGGGGGTTAATAAGAGGAACTGCAGGGAACTCTAGCTTTTACTGAGAAAGCTTTTCTCTTGCTGGGTACTTGAAGTTGCTAGTAGCCTGCAGAACAGTAGGTGATACGAGGAACTTCACTCTGGAAACTTCTGGTAATATTTTCACTGAGATCTCTACTTAAAGCTAAAGCAGACCTGAAATTCCTCCATGTTAGGTTTTTCTTTGCTTGCAATTAACTTCCCACTTTGACACAGTAAGAAGAAAAACTGAGTTCTGTATGTCATTTTTAGAGATTAAATGGTTTGTTTCTGAAATACCTGTATGTAAACTTTCTTCTGCAGCTCATCCACCTCCTAACACGCTTCTTTGCGTTCTCTGTCAAATCAGAAACAGAGTTGTGGCAGTTCAATGAACAGTCTATTAGCTGGCTCTCCAGTTCATTCTTCTTCATATTATACAAGCATTTTATATCTGAGTGTACAAATTCATTTGTATATCTGGAGCAGCATTTGGACGGGTAGAGCAAGAGGCATGTTCCTGAGTCACACAGTGGCTAATGTCATGGAATAGGTGCCTTGGCTATGCTTGTTTGTGATACTTTAATACAGGTATTTTATAAAGTGAGAAGAAAATGTTTCTAAGCAAGCTTGAACAGTACAATGTGAAGAGAACATGGTACACTTCGGATAGTTCTCTTTCAGAAAAGAAATGCTATAGGTATTAAAATATCTGCTCTTCTATCTCCATATGCAGAAATCACTGTCTGACAGTTGTCAGACACTGATAAATTGAAGATTAAATATCTGTAGTTGGCAGTGAATGGCTGCCCTCACTGTGGACAGGTTGTTAATTCCATCTGTGATTTACAGAGCTGGACAATAAAGGATTTATATGTTCTGTTTGCTAAATAATTGTGACTGATGTCGTCATTATTCATACAAATGCCTAGGCTTCTTCAAATTATAATAAACTCCTAGTCTGTATGTATAATTGTATTGTAACTTAGTTTACAGCAACTGAATTTATTTGCTTGAATGACCTTGTGAGCTTGTAAGTCTTGGAGACAGACTCTCACAGCAACCATTATTTTGCTGTTTTCTAAACTCAGATTTAGTCCATGACTAAGCTGTGCAGTTGTAACATAAAGGGGAAAGGATCTTCTGATATATTTTCTGGAGTGTCTACAGTATAGAAGGGGCTCCAGGACAATACTTCCACATATCTTCAAAGATGAGAGAAAGTGGGACACTGTCCTCAATTTAAAGACAAAGAAAGGTACAGAGAAGGCAAAATATTACCAGATATGAAAGTCTAGCTAAAATTGAAAAAGCACCAGATCCATATCATGACCTGTTTAAGACTCTAACAAAGCTTGGCACTTAGTCTTAATAACAACAGAAGACTTGATGGAAATGCAAAGAAATAGAGCCTTTTTTTTTTTATAATTTTTTTTTAAGGAAGTGTAGGGTGGATAGAGAAGATTTAAATTGGTTAGAAGATGAATGTAACAGTTTGAAATGAGTCATTTGGCTATGTCTGGAGAGCTTTTTTTGTAGCTGGCATACTGTGGTAATGGTACCTGTCTTCTGAAGTACATCCCAGAACCAGTGACATCCACAGAAACATGACAATTTGGCTGTGAAGGTTAGAAAAAAAGCACCAAAGGTAAATAAGAAGTGTGTCATGGTACTACTTAAACTGGAAAAAGCCTGGATATGGCTGATATGTCTTAATATATTTATTGATGACATGGACAGGAGGATTGAGTGTACCCTCAGTGATTCTGCAGATCACACCAAGTTGGGAGGTAGTGTCGATCTGCCTGAGGGTAGGGAGGCCCTACAGAGGGATAAGCTGGATCCCTGGGCTGAGGCCTATGGAATGAGGTTCAACAAGGCCAAGTGCCAGGTTCTGCACTTATGGCCACAACAACCCGAGGCAGTGCTACAGGCTTGGGGCAGTGGCTGAATGACTGTGGAGGAAATGGATCTGGGGGTGTTAGTCAACTCTCAGCTAAACATGAACCAGTGGTGCGCCTAGGTGGCCAAGAAGGTCAGTGGCATCCTGTTTTGTGTCTGAAATGGTATAGCAAGCAGGATCAGGAAGGTGATCATCCCCCTGTACTCAGCACTGGTAAGTCCATTAGCATATGATAACAAATAAACTATTTGCAGGAGTCTAGAGTATAAAGCTGCCATTAAGTAGTACCTCCTGCCTGGAATGACCAGGCGTACTTAAATAGTTGGCTACGTGAATCCTGTTTAACCAACAGCATTTTCTTCCTTGGCAGTATAACAGGTCTTTGAATTAGAGAAATCAATGACTGTCACATAGTTTGATTTAAATATGCCATGGTAGCAAGATCAGCAGTACAATACAGATGAAAATGTTGTACAGTGGAAGCAAATGTTCTGAGGAAACTGTTTCTCAAAAGTCATTATCTGTTGCTCGCTGTTGCACAAGTGACCATCTATCAAGTGGGGTTCTGTTGAAATGTGTTCTGCAACTGGCTAGTGTTTTCATTAATGATTTGAGTGATGTAATATGGTATATCCTTATTCAATTTACAAGTACTAATCAAGCAAAGAAGAATGGAAAGTATGGTGGGAAACAGAATTAGAATGAAGAATATTGTTAGTGAATTGGAGACATGTCTTAGCTGAACTGTTTTCATTTCTCTTCCAGACAAGTGCAAAGTCCTAGCAATAAATACTTGTAATTAGTGGCAGAAATACAAGAAATGACTGTGTAGGTACTAGTTCTGTAGAGACTTGTGCTTCAGTGAAGGCTTGAGAGTTCTTCACAAATTGAGTGCAAGCCACTTGTTCATTTGTTTTGTAACAGTGTGACATTGCTGGCAATGAAATTCATACTGATTTTTAGAAAGAAGGGTGTTGTGTACAAGGCACTTGAAGCAGATCTTTTGTTCGTGTTTCAGCTGGAGCATCAAGTCCCTTTTGTGGTGCCTCATTCAAGGAAGATGTAGGTTAATTGGAGAAAACACAAAGTACTACAGTAATGAAGGCTGAAGGTCTTGCAGACGGGCAGTGGGCGGAAGAACTGAAAGTGTGTGGCTCTTTGGTTTAGAGAAGAGGGTTCTGGGAGGCACGGTAACATTCTTCAGATGTGAAGGGAGTAAACAGCTTCCTGTATCTCCTGTGAACAAAGCAGTATGTAATAGGCCTAAAATGAAGGAAAGAATGTTTTTATCTAAAATGCTAGAAGACATTTCTGCCTGTAATGATAATTTCAGGGCAGCTGTGAAATTGATGTGTGGGGTTTTTAAAAGCAGTTTAGACAGGCATGTATCTGGAAGCCTTTAGACAGAGGTGCTTTGCCCTGAAGCTGAAAGAAGCTGATGTGCTGCTGTCTCAGGGATGCACATCTCCCCTCTATCAGCTTTGTTAATAACAAATGTATTGTAATAGAAAATGTTTGTTGTTAATTTGCCTTCCACAACTTGATTTGTTGGGCACTGTTCAAGTACCTCCTGGAATCTGAAGCTGGGTGTAATTGGAAAATGGATGCCGTCACTTTGGTTCAGCCTCTCCTCATCAGTCCCTCAGATGAAATAGAGATTAATCTCCAAGACCTGCAGCTCAGCTCACCCCTCTGGCGCAATTACTCCTGTCCTGGTTACTCGCTGTGTAACTGGCATTCCAGTGTACTTCACACAGCTCATCCTGTCACTGGAATGCTGCAAGAATTGACCTGTTATGCCAGAATTCCCTAGGAGAGCGCGGTGAGCGTGAGAGGGATGGTGGCACTGACTGTGTGAATGTGAATGTCATGTATTTAATTTTTTTTCCCTTGCCAGGGCAGAAGGCAGGTTGTCTATTTCTCAGACACTCATCTGTTCTTAAGAAAGACATTAACTTACAAGTTTTTAATCTGTGAGAATGATGATTAGTATGGTTTAGTGTTTATCAAAGAACTAAGTACAACTGGTCAGCGTTCAGGAAACCACAGCTCTAATTTATTGAAAATTTAAATAACTGATTTTAGTAGGAAGTGCTCATACTTGTTTGTTTTATACCAATTATCTCATCTGTATCTATTGCAAGCTATAATTAACTTTGCATATTGTCTCCACTGTGTGCTTTATTAACTGAATATTAAAACAGTAAATAATCTCACAATAGTGTAGGAGACTCATTCTGAAGTGACTGCAGATTGAGTGACTGGATATTTGTCCTTTGGTTTAAGTACTGTTGTACAAAAATAATTTGTTTTGACTGCTACAGTTTTTGAAGTTACATTAAGTATGTATATATCTGTACACAAGTATTACTGAATGGCAGTTGTAAGCTATCTGCATGCCTGCCAATAGATGCTATATTTCACTGCCTTCTTCTTTTCATATGTATTCAGAAATGAACTTTTTTCTCCCTACTATGCACAAACATTTGGAGTATGTGGCTTCAGAGCCAGATCTTGTGTTGAACCAAGCTATGATGAAATTGAGGAAGGACTTGATTACTGCCATGCCATTGAGTTCTTTCACTGCAGTATGCAGAGCAGACAGATTTGTTGATAATAATATTACTGTGCACAGTTTCTCATAGGAATCAATGCATCAATCTGGAGGAAAAGTTGCTTTCAAGGCACTTTTTCTTACTGATTTAGATGCATTATAATTTACTGTCTTGTGTAAGACCCAGTGTTCTCTAAATAGTGTAGCATCTGTCTGTGAAGCACAGGGCACTTTTCTGTAGGGGTAACTGTAGGGGTAATTTGATTAATAGAAATTATACCACGTTAGCATGATGCTTTGCCTGGGGTAATTAGTCCTGCTGAGAATGACTGAACTGTATTACTGACTCAGAGTCATCTGCATTATTTTGAATGTTACTGTTTTACGTGGTACATTTGCATCCACAGTAAGTGCAAGAATCTTAGTAAAACATGATTTTCTTCTGTCCCTGATGATGTTAGCAGTAACACTGCCAGACCTTTGCTGAAATTGGTTGGGCTCAAATCTATTGTGCCTTGCTGTAATTCAGTGTAAGCTCCATGTCCTTCAGTTGCGTATTGGCCCCAGTTTTTAATATCTTATCCCTGAGGGTTTTTTGTTTTTTGTTTTTTCCTTTTTTTTTTTTTTTTTTTTTTTTTTTGCATGAGGCTTTGGATGGATGATTTTTCAAGAAGCATCTGTACAAAGTCTTATTTGTAGTATTCCAGGTCAAAAAAAGTCATCTAGTAGGTAGGTCAAGGAGACATAAAAGTAATACAAAAGTCTTAATATTTGTAGTTTTAAAAAATAGTCTTCAACTGTTTGGAAACTGAATACTCACTTTTGGCAAAAGGAGACTTTTATAGAAAATTGGACTTAATGAAGAATTTTAAAAATAACTGATTTTGTCACAAATGAGCAGACAAGTAGACGCATGAGTAGAAAGAGCCAGTGTCCAAATATGTATGGAGTACATTGTCTGAACTGCTTTTTTTCAGCATCTCTGGTAAGAATATATAAAATGATGGCCTATGCTTTAGTTACATTGTGATTAACTGTAGGGTTAATAGTGCATCTAATCACTGGTTAGTTAGATACTAGATACTGAATATGCAGTCTAAGAATATATATTGTATATGTGTATAGAATCATAGAATCATTCAGGTTGGAAAAGACATTAAAGATCATCGAGTCCAACCACAACCTAACCATACTACCCTAACTAACAGCCCTCTGCTAAGTCATGTCCCTGAGCACCACATCAAATGGATTTTAAACACATTCAGGGATGGTGACTCAACCACCTCCCCAGGGAGCCTATTCCAGTGCTTAACAACTCCTGTAAAGTTCTTCCTGACATCCAACCTAAACTTACCCTGGTGTAACTTGAGGCCATTTCCCTCATCCTGTCACCAGTGAGAGGAGACCATCCCTGCTCTCACTGTAAGCATCTTTCAGGTAGTTGAAGAGAGCAATAGAGTCTCCCCTCAGCCTCCTTTTCCCCAGACTAAACAGCCCCAGTTCCTTCAGTCACTCTTTATAGGGCACATTCTCCAAGCCCTTCACAAGTCTTGTTGCCCTTCTTTGACCTGCTCCAGCACTTCACTGTCTTTTTTGTACTGAGGTGCGCAAAACTGAACACAGTACTCGAGGTGAGGCTTCACCAATGCCGATGGTGAAGGGGCAGGATGACTTCCCTAGTCCTGCTCACCACACCATTCCTGATACAAGCCAGGATGCCATTGGCCTTCTTGGCCACCTGAGCACACTGTTGGCTCATGTTCAGCTGACTGTCCATCAGTACACCAGGGTCCATTTCCATCAGGCAGTCACTCCTCCCCAAGCCTGTAGGGTTGCCTGGGGTTGTCATGACCAAAATGCAGGACCTGACACTTGGCCCTGCTACTGCCTGACTACTGAAACTCATACAGTTAACTTTGGCCCATTGATCCAGTCTATCCAAATCCCTCTGTAGTGCCTTTCTCTCCTCAGGCAGGTCAGTACTCCCTCCCAACTTGGTGTCGTCTGCAAACTTAGTGAGGGTGCACTCAATCTCCTCATCAAGATCGTTAATAAAGATGTTAAATAGAAGCAGCCTAAGTATCTAGCCCTGGGGGACACCATTTGTGACTGGTAGCCAACTGGCTTTACCTCCATTGACCACACCACAACTCTTTGGGCCTGGCAGTCCAACCAGTGTGTCACCCAGCAGAGCGTACACCCATCCGAATCATGGGCAGCCAGCTTCTCCACGAGAATGTTATGGGGGACAGTGTCAAAGGCTTTACTGAAGTCCAAGTAGACCACATCGACAGCCTTACCTTCATCCATCAGCGTGTCACCTTGTCATAGAATGAAATCAGGCTTGTTGAACAGGATCTATCATTTGTAAACCCATGCTGACTGGTCCTGATCCCCTGGTTGACCTTTAAGTTGTCCAAGATTGCTCCCAAGATACTATACACTATATGATGTGCAAGTGTGCTACGCGTACATATATGCTTAGACTATATGCATAGTATCTAGTATATAATTGCTCCGTGGGTGTGTGTACATTGCACATATGGGCAGTAGATACTGTGTTTCTTATGGATATTAGTCATATTGTCATGGTCAGGTACTGAAAAATAATTGTTCTGTATTTTTAATTCTGTAGCGTTGATAGAAACACTCGATTTAGTCATACATCATGTGCAATTGAAGTTGCTATTTTATACGTTGAGAGGGAAAAAGAAAAAAACATACCTGTTGTGCTTCAATTTACTGTGATTCTGGTTTTATTAAGTGATCTGTTCTTCCACAGAAAGGAGTGTCATGAATAGCTGTGGATAGAGAGTGTTAGCAAAACATCCTCTTGTTTTCTAAGAAGGTCTTATCATTTTCTTAGTACTGTTCTTGGCTTTGTGTTTGCCAAAGTCAGTACTTGATTTATTTTAAATTAAAGGAGGAGCTACTCACGCTTCTGCTGAATCAGATTTCATGAGCTGTGTTGTACAACCAGATACTGTGTAATGAATATAGAAGGCAGTACTTGTTCTCTTCTGTAGTTGTTATACCACTCATTTATTCCCTTCTCTGTTTCAATTATGAACGTAACTGCCTTGTTCTGTGACATCTTATTTTATGCCTTTTGTGCAGAGTTAAGGAGCTTCTGTGGATATTCATCTTATTTTTTCTTGCTAGCTATTTAAGGAAGAAAAGTCTTGCTCGTATGAAACTGGTTCACTAATGTGACCTTTTTGCTTTAAGATTTTGAATTAATATACGTTTAACAAAACGACATGCAAAATAGTATGATGTTTCATTAATAAGAGGCTAATAGCATCTTTATCATCTCTGAACAAAGGAGACATAATGTGCAGCTTTTACTGTCGATTTGTGTTTTGCTGTGGTTATGATTCCTAGCATGGAAACCTTGTTAGACAGATGATTTTATCTGAATAGTTGCTGTGTTTTCCTTAATCTCTTGTGTGCATTCTGTTTTCTCATCATTTTCTAGAGAAGCCACTAAATAATTGCAGTCACGTGAGAGAAAAGATGAAGTCTGAACTGATAACAGAAAATTCTATTGGAATTCTATGTTTCAACATAAGCCTTAAGCAGAACTTGAATTTACACTTCACAGAGTCACAGAACTGCAGGGGTTGGAAGAGACCTCAAGAGATCATTGAGTCCAAAACATCCTCAACTTTTTAAAAGTTTGATTTCTGTTAGTGTTATTTCATTGTGGTTTCATTGCTGTGTCACTTTTTCCCAAAGCCACAACTGTTCTGATTTCTTGATGCTTAATTTTCTTTATATATACAGTTCTTCAAAATGAAACCTGATACAGTTGTAACAGTGGATTTTCTGCATGTGTAGTTTCCCTGAAACGTCTATAAACAGTTATTTATTTTGTCAGATTATTAGGCATTTGGTAGTTTTAGTTTGAATTGTATTGAACTTGTCAGAGGATTATATATTGGGTGTTTAGAAATGGATTTAGTACTCCCCTGTCTATCTTGAGGTGTTCAGGTATTCCTGAGCGGCGTGCTATTGGTGCTACTGGTGCTATTGGTGTCCTACAGGAAAGACTCATCAAAGGCTGTTTATTGCCCTTTTTCTTCTTTTGCTTACTGACAAATATCCACACCTATTGTTCCTTGCATCTCTGGAAGGCTCTGTGTTTTCAACCTTTCTGTCATCTTTAGTCTGTACCTGATTGCTGCTATTTCCTTATTAATATCTATTGTGTTTATTATTGCCATAATCATATTAGATCATAGAAGTTTTGGTTGCAGGGCTGTATTGCACTGTACTCTGCTTCAGCAGGTACAAAGTAAAACCTGGGTCCTGGCAGCTTGTGATTTACTTGCTTTTCACATTTCAAAAGGCTCAAAGAACTGAGAGTAGATAAGAACTTAGGAAGAGAGAAGGGGATCTAATGTCCTGCCAAAGAGTATGTTCTGTTTGGAGAGAACTTATTGTCAGAATAGCATAGTGGCTGCACCAGATAAGCTGATAGGCAGCTGAGACAATATGCATTGAAAGTCTTCCATTTGATCATGCAGATAAGGCAGTGATTGCATTTGCCCTAGTAGCACATTCAGTTTTGCATTTGAGATTAAGCCGTATTTTTTTATTTCTTAAAAATACTGCAACTACAGTGTTTTCTGTGTGCTTTGGTTATGTATCAGGTGGTTTGTGACTCTGTGAGCCAGAGGTTTTGTGGTCCCGTTGGGTAAAGTGAGAGATAGAAACTCAAGTTTGGGAATTTTGAAAAAGGAGCTGGTTTGAGGTGAAGGACAGGAGTGATGGAAGAGGGGGGTTGTGGGAGAAGGCCTTGGTTATCTTACCATTTTTCATTAATGGACTTAAATGTAAAGGCCAGGTCTCATTAGTGGCTTCTAAAATTTCTTTTTATGTGATAAGTGTGGATGAATCTCAAATCTGAAATCTAGGCTAATATTGTTTCTCTAATTACAAAATTCCCCGTTGCCATCTTCTTTTCTCAAAGTGACCTGATGAACAGACAGGAGTTATACCAAACCTGTTTCTCTTCTGCTGTTAAGGAGCGCACATTCCTCACCAGAAGCACAGTTTCCTGGCTAGTGAGGACCAACTTGTTTTTGCTTTACACCTTGTTCATTTCATGTGTCTGAGCTGTAAATATTTTAGTGTTTGTCAGCTAGGGTGTATCATGAGGGTGGATTTGTGAAAGGATTTGGAAGAACTAGTAACAGGTAATCTAGTAGCTGTGAATGCCTGTGTTTAACCAACTTCAGGATAAATAAAACTTCAGAGATACATATGTATATATTTGAAATTACTTCAAAACAATTGTGATTGTGCTATCTAGTGCAGATCTTAGGGCATCTGAGTTTAGAAATGGAAGCTGTGGGTTTCTTTTCCAGGAGACATACGAAAATGATCAAGAACCAAATAAATTCTGCAAACTTCGCTTACCTTTTGAATCCAATAATATTTTGTATACTGACTTTGAATGTCTGTATGAACAAAAAAAAACAAAAAGAGACACAATTACATGTCAAAGATGAGGAGAATTCAGAGTGATTTTTAGCTGAGTGAAGGTAAGGCATAAATAAGTTAACTGAATCTCTGAAAGATTCTTTTTGTATCTTGTAAATTATCAATATATAGGAGAGAGTAATGAGATGACAGGAGCTTGAAAATAATTCCTTGTACCCTTTACCTTTTTCTTTCTTTGTTATGTGCAGATGTCTGTGCATGTTCTCAAAGAGAAAGGCAAGTCAGTTTACATGATTTAAACTAATAAGTGAAGGTGGGGATGTTGGCAGAGTAGACAGATGTCATCTCCAAATGTCGTGTTGGCGTATTCTCAGTATATTTTGATAGTTACAAGAGTTCAAGCAAATGGTTCAGAGCTAGGTCTCAGAATACTGATGATACACAAACACGTCAGTGACACTCGCAAGGAGTACGAGAAAATTCAGTCGTGCAGTTTGACACCGTTTGCAGCTAGAAAGATGCATCCAAAAGAGCACAGACAAAGTCTCCTGCTCTGCAAGGAAATGACACTTCTAAGTTTCAGGCAGGTCTGCATACAATCTTCACTGTCTGAAGCCCTGGTAGGAATCTGAATTTATAACTGTTTTCTTCCTCCTTTCCAAAGTGTTTAGGTGCTTGGAAATTCATGGTGTGCTTCAGGCTAAAACCAGAGTAATGATCTATGGATTGGTCAGACTGAGTGGTTCAGGTTCAAAAGGTATTTGCTTCCCCTTGGGAAGGTACGGAGGAGTGTCACATGCAGATTTTTCTCTATGGGGAGTTTGACTCAGGCAGGCAGGATGTGTGCTTCTTTTTGTTTATATATGGCAGTGGTGAAATCTGTTGTTTAGTGGTCAAGGAAATAACACTGAGAAGTGCTTCATAATATTTATCCTTTTCTTTCTTCTGAGGCTGAAGAATTTATTACTGCGTAACCTGGTGTTGTGCTTGTTTCAGAAATAGCACTTCAACATTGCATCCAAGATTGTTCTTTTTGAACAGTTGGATTCAGAAACAGAATATACAATAGAGAGGATAGAAATGGGCGAGATGGACAGGTAACTTGAAAAAAGTGAGGAAAAGAAGTGAGCATTTGGTTTGTCTGGAAAGATCCAGTAATGATGGTAGCCGTTAGCTAAAGATAGTTGGAAATTTTCATCGGAGATAACAGAATAAGATTCTGTAAATGTCTGTAGGCTACAGAGAGTGATGAAAAGAACCCAAGAGGAGTTATTTTCACAGTCTGCTGAGTTAAACCAGGAAAATGGAAGCATCGCTGTTCATTTCTGAGATGCTTCTGAGAAACTGTGATGTTGAGAGTCTAGACTTTGTCTCCTATGATCTGTAATAAAACATCACTAATTTCTAGCAGAGGAATTATTATAATCAATAAGGAAAACATTTATTTGATTTGGAAGCCAGTCATTGCCAGAAGTTAAGTAGTCATATAGTAGCCACATAGGACTAACTCAGCCTAGACCCAGTGTTTAATGCTTCATTTCTGAAGAGTTTAATTTTGTAATGCAGATGATCTGGTCAAATCAATGTATTTGTCAAAACAAATGTATTTAAATGAAGAGGAGCTAGAAAGATACTTACCATAGAATAATCTTACCAGCATTCAGGTTTCCAGGATGTTCACAATGATTAGAACTTTTCAATAAATACTCTTGCTTTAGTTTTAGAGAGAGGACGAGTAATGCAGTATAATGTTCTTCCATAAACTAAAGGTATTTTGTATTCCAACAGTAAGAAAGAAGGTTGTTAGACAAATGTGCTTGCTTCCTGGAACCATTCATTTGGAACTTCTTACTGAATGGTAAAGACAAAGTACAGCATTCAGAAAGGGAAACGGTGTTTCTGCTGAAATTAAAGTCAGTTAGACACAACGCTGTGATGGTAAAACAATAGCACACATCCTCCCTGCTGCCCTCAGCCAAACTCCCTTAGAAAGAAAATACATACGTGAAAATTCTCTGCACCTTCAAATTCAAAATCATAAAAGAAAACTTCAAGGCTATGAAGCTGAAAGGGTGATAGTCAGTTTTTGTAAAGAGAACATTTCGTGAAAGAAACTTGTGGTTTTTGATTGCATAGTCGATTTAAGAAATTGTGTAGATGTATTATAGGTTTATTTTCCTTGTATCATCTACAGTTGAGACATTTAAATACTTAATTAAGGGAAAGGTACCATAAATCACTTTCTCTTACCTCACAGTTGCTGTACTTTTGTGGCAGATAATTTTGGTATTAGAGCAGGTGGAGAAGAGGAACAAAGATAAAAGTAAGTGATAGTTTTCTACAGGTATGAACTTCAGAGTAAGGCCCTTTGCTGGAGGAGAAGCAGACGTGGGCATCTTATTTATTCAGCACATATGCACATTTTTGCTTACAAACAAAACAAACTCAAACAAACAACAACAACAAAAAACACTACAAAACACCCTCCTGTGATTTGTTTTTACAAATATGAAAATACAGTACTATACCAGTGTTGTTTCGGTCCTAGCATTCATGCAGCTGTAGCAGGCAAATCTGTACTACAGCAGTTGCTGTAGGGAATTGTACTATATAGATAAATACATAGTTCTGTGGAGACTTGTGAATAAATGCAATTATACATGTCACAGTAGGAGACTAAAAGGGCTCTTTTTTCCTTGATGATTAAGACTGTAGAGGTGCATTCATGGGGAGAAAATAAAGGGTCGCAGAAGGACTCTTTGATTAGTAGAGAATGAAATGGCTGAGGACTGGAAAATGAGGCTTGGAAATTCAGAAGTATGAAATAATTGAAAAATGGAATGTGTACACGGTTCTGTAGTAATTCCTCAAGTAAATACGGTTATTCAAATCTTAAACATTATAACCAGTGTTAACCTATTAGCATCTAATGCGTTGAGTCAGTTCAGGTTTAAAAGCTCCTGAAACTTAACCATGCAGCTATGAGAGAAGACTGAAGTCCAGTTTTTGTTCAGGTCTTGGATGGGAGCCAGTAGTCATCCCTGCCTTGCCTTATGGATCAGTGAAGATCTTGCTATATGCAATACAAAGTAATGAGCAGAGAGAGTAAGATTTAATTCCTGAACATAAGCAGCAGCTTTACAAATAGGCAATTTTTGCAAGAGTAGTTCTATCTTGTTTCTTGCCTCACACACGTAATTTTGAAATATTAGTTCTGTCAGGTACTTGGTGAGCACTTCTCTGTTACAGTTCGAGAAGTCCAATCTTTTTATTTACCATTCAGATGCAATCTTCCACTGCCCAGAGGCAGTCAGCCTGGTTACTTGTCCATCTTCAAGGTAGCCCCACTTCAGCTGAAGGGCAGCCTGTTCTCTTATCTGTTCATGTCACTTCTGGGAAAGATATGAAGACCTAACCTTGTTAAAAGAAGGAACAAACTATTACTTTGAGAACATACAGTTTCTGTGGCAGGCTGCAGACTTTTCCAAAGGGTTTTTGCCCAGTTTTTCCCTGACTCAGCTTGCAAACTAAACATGTACTAGAAGCTTCAGATTCTAGCATGAAATGCAGTTATGACATAGCAAAGTCTCAGTAACTGAATCAAGTTTCCCACTTCCATTGAGTGTTATTTAAACTGCTTACAGAATTCTTCATTGCAAGCTGTACAGCTGAGGCAGGACTTGCTGGAACCCTACGAATGCATTCATCTTTTTAAAGGTGGCTTTAACAGCTCTTCATGGTTGGTGGTTTGTTTGTTTGTTTGTTTGTTTTGGTTTTTTAATTTTTTTTTTTTCATGGTGCATCCATATTTTGCAAGACCGGTATTGAGCTGTATGGCTCTGTTCTGTGTTTATGGGCACAAAAATGCATGTGGTCAAAATTATTAAATGTAAATGTTTGTTCCAGTTTCAACATAGGAAATCAGATGATTCACTGTTTGGAGCTTTCTTGTGATTTCACATTTGCTTGTTGAGAAGGTGAATTTATAATTCAACTTATGCCCTTCTGTTACGTGCAAAGACACTCTTGGAAAATCTGTTGTATCTGGAAAAGGCCTCTCATGAAATACTTTACTTACCCATTGCAGTAGCAACAAATACACATGCTAAATCATCTTAATTTAGCTATGGCTCATTGCATGTGTGTGCAGGTGTGTGGTATTTTGACAAAACACAGAAATCAGCTTTCTATGAGTTTTGTTCTGGGGTTAGGTGTTGAGTCCTTGAACCACATACCTATTGTTAACATTTCCTCCTTGCCCTTGTTTTGTTATTCACTGATAGGTTTCCTTTCTGGCTATCAGCTGGCCAAGAGGAATGGGATGTCCTTCCCCTTACTGTTAAGGAGTTTACAGCAGCAGTGCTTGCATTCACTCTTTATTTTGTGAGGATGCATACATTGCAAATGAAGTTTCTTTCCCCTTTCTTATTCATACAATCAGCACAGTGTTAAACACAACCCTGTGCACAAGCTATCACTGATATTTGGAATTATTTACTCGTGGGGGAAGCTGTCTTTTTTTTCTGTTTCCTCTTCTTCTTACTCTGGTTATCTGTGACAGGGATTAATGAAAAATATTTTGAAATGAGGTTTGGAAGAAAACCACGGTATGAAGTAGCAGTAGGTTGTCATCAGTTATTGTGCTTTTTCCCTATTCCTAATGGAGTTTAATTTGAAGGGAATCTCACAACAGATTGTGAGAGATCCTAATACAGTTGCAGTAAAAGCTGCGCTAATATTGCTGTTAATAACAGTCTGACAGCCAGAGTGACAGATTTACCGGCATTAATGTTGTTTCAGCAGTGACACTGATTTGTTTATCAGACCTAGTATCAAGTTAAACTGTTGCAGGACAGGGGAGGAAGTTAGAGATCATAACAAGATAACAGAAACCAAAAGTTCCTGTTTCCAAAGCTCCAAAATTTCCAAAGCTCAGCCTGAGCAGGAGACACGGGCACACTGTTTGCCAACAGCAGTGTGCCTGCTCTTCACTGCCTGCTGCTGCCTACTGAGCGTCCGCAGATACCAGAGTGAGCACAGGTAGCCACACTGTAAACATAAGCCCTGGTGGTAATTTCAGGTTGTATGCCTTCTGCAGAGCTTTCACTGGAAATCTTGTGTTTCTGTTTTCATTTTCTTCTCAGTCCACGAGAATTTCCTTGCAAAGAAAACAGCTGATGTCAAATGCATAAAATAGAATCATGGAATCACAAGGTTGGAAAGGACCTGCAAGACCATCCAGTCCAACCGTCCTCCCATACCACTGCTACCACAAGCACTAAACCACATCTTGCGGCTCCTCATCCAGGCGCCTCTTGAACACTGCCAGGGATGGCGACTCCACCACCTCCCTGGGCAGCCATTCCAGTGCCTGACCACTCTCTGAGAGAAAAAATTCTTCCTTATGTCCAACCTAAACTCCTCTGATACAACTTGCGGCCATTTCCTCGGGTCCTGTTTGTTGCCTGGGAGAAGAGGCCAAACCCCTCCTCACCTTCAGGAAGTTGTAGAGTGCAATGAGGTCTCCCCTGAGCCTCCTCTTCTCCAGACTGAACAACCCCAGCTCCCTCAGCCGCTCCTCATAAGACTTGTGCTCCAGACCCCTCACCAGTTTCATTGCCCTTCTCTGGACACATTCCAGGGCCTCAATATCTTTCTTGTAGTGAGGTGCCCACATAAATGCAATAGAAAAGATTTCTTCCCTCTGGCTCAGTTTATAATAGTTGCATTCTTTTAAATAATGTTGAAGTCTCTAATGACATTTGTGCTTCAGTTTAATACTCCACAATAAGAAATTAAGATAAAGACGAAATAATTGAAAGCACATTGTGGTTGTGATGCTTCTGAAGCATCAAGACAAACTGAAGTTATCTGACCAATGCCAATTCGAAGGAAAATTCAGTTGAATTTTTTAAGATTTATCACTGGGAACAGACATCTAATGTTTTAGTTTCAGCTCCATTCTTAGACTACTTGTGCTACACTGCTTGTGCTCTGTAAGCACACTGTACTCAGCAGAATGTATGGTGTATCTCTAGTCCAAGAGCTAATGGGATAACGCTGGGTTTGGCTGTTATTCTGCATACAGCTCGTTAAATCAGAGCCTTTGGAGCTGCTAGTCATGTGGCTCTCCCTGCTGCTCCTAGCGGTTTTGTGAAAAGCACTCATCACACTTGATGATTCAAAGACCAGCTGTTGTGTGTTTCTGTTACAATATGAGGAACAAGGTTAGCATGCTCCTTGTGACAAGTGCTGGTTGCCCTCCCCCATTCTGCAGTCGCGATGACCGCAGTCTCCTCACGGTGTTCTTCTGCCTCCTGCCCTTTTGCTGTTGACCTGTATTCTCAATGTACTTTGCATCCTTCATTAACAGCCACTGGGTATGAGTCGATTCTAATTTTCCTATTAGTCACTTATGACGTCTCTTTGTTGCATTTGGTTCCACATAACCCCCCAGCAAAACAAAAAGCAACGCCCATATTTAATTTTCTGTTGAACTGTGAGATTGTTCTGTGAGTTGGGGCAAGGTAATTACACAGTCAAGTTCTTCTCTGCCTTTAGTGTAAGACAAATGAATTCAGTGATATTGCAGCAGGATGTGTGAAGTGGGAGGGGGGTTTGGCTTTTGTGAAGCTGGAAGGTCCTAAGTCTGAAGCAGATTGTCCTGTGCTGTACATCTGAGGTATTTTGTTTGAACGGTGGGGAAGGGAAGGGTAAGTTGGTCTGTTCTGTATCTTTCAATACTACCCTGGAAATTTGCTAAAGGAATGCTGCAGTTTCTTCTTTTTTAAAAGATTTTAACAACAATTGGTGACTAAAACACTGTTCTTCAGAGGAAACAAACATGTCTACAATACTCAGATATCAAGGAATGCTGATACTGGCACATACACCAATGCTGAGAAAGAGCTATCATGTGCATTGCAGTACAATGCATATAGTGGTTAATAGAGCAGAAAAAAATTCCTTCTAAAGCCTAGGTAAACCGTATATCCTATTGGAAAAAAAAACCAACAATAAGAGAAGGTGTTGAAGTATGTGCATGGTGGAGCATAGCGTCTGTTTAGATCAGAGATGCACTTACGAAAAACACTTCCATGTAAGTATGAAATAGATGCTAGTATTGAACTCTGCTTTGGGTGTGTGCAGAATATAATAATGATGTATAGTGTGTGTGTGTGTTTGGATTTAGATAACAATGAAGGAAGAGAACTGTATTGATTTAATATGTATCCGGAGGTATACATTTCTGATCTGATATATTTAGAAGTCACTGTAGCAGTTCTTATTCCCCTGGTACTAATGAAGCAAACAGAACTTCTGACCACGTAGCAGTGTGTTATGACCTGTAAAAATTGTAGCTGTCTCGAAACGAGGTATTTGAGATCTGTTTACATCTCTGTCTCACTGCTTGTGCTGTGCTGGTTTGTTCAGGTATGGCTCTTGGGCACTGTAATAGCTACTGGCATTCTCTTCGGCTTTTTGTATTTTTAGTGGGGCTGACCTCATTTCATAGTTTAAAACTGAGCAGAACTACATTTGCAAGTTAGAAGAAAATGTGGTCAGATATCAGCTAATACCCCAGGGACGGTGAACAGGTGCAAACTGGTGTTTATTGCTCAAATTGCCACAATGCATTTGCTGGAATTAGCATCTGTAGAGTCCTGTACAGTTCTGCTTGCCTTAGGCTGAATGGTGTGAAATGCAATTGAACTAATGACTCACTGTGATGAGATCATTTTTAAGAATGTAGAGGGCTTCTTATTGTACAGTACCACGGCAGATATTTGCCCTTTTCACTCCAGTGATGCTGCCTATTTCTTGCGTTCTGTTTTAGTCTTTGTCTGTCAAGCACCCACGGCACACCTTCACATCCCTCCTAAAATCCTCTTCAGTACCTGCAGGATACACAGTCTTGCTTCACCAGTTGCTCTTTATTTTGTCTTGTTTGTGTTCAATCTGTCATCTTTGCGGTACAGACCGCGTATGCTTGTGTTCTGTAATGACTCCTGCACGTATATTCATCTGCACGTATATTCATCTGCACATATTTCTGACTCCCTGCTCTGTGCAGAATTTTTCTGCAGACCTCCAAGTGTACTCCAATGTCGTGTAAGTCCTTTTCCTTTGCCGCATTTCGTGAAAGATGAGGAACAGTAAATGTACAAATGCACCTGCTTATATTCTTACTGGCAATCCCTGGCTGAGCGACTACCCTTTGAAAGCTGCTTTAATCTCTTGCACTGTGTCCTCGGTCATGTTTTCTCTTCGTTATGAAGTACTACATCAGGGAGTCTGGCTTTCTAATGGATGAGCCCTTAAATGCTAAATATGTGGTACTTGAGGTTTTAGTTTTACAAGTAAAGCCGTGCTGTAAAGAAACCTTTTCACTCTGCAATCTTTTTTTAAATGATCATTTCAGATAAGAACATGAGTAATTACAAGATTGTTCACGTGCTGGGGTCATTATTTCTCTTTTTCTTTTTTTAAATAAATGAATGATATTTTAAATTCATTTAAGAATGCATTATTGGAAGATAAGTAATCAGATAAATCATATTATGCCATTAGTCTTAGAGATCCCACTTTCTCCTCCTGCTATCCTCTGAATCTGCAGAGTATGTGCTAGTCAGAGAAGGGAGGAAGTGTTACAAAAAAAAAAAGAAAAATATACCAGTTGTAGTTTTTTGGATTTGCATCTTCTCACAGGAGCTTACTCATGCAGGATTTTTTTTTTTTTTTTTTTTTGGAAGTGTTAAATTTGGGACATATGGGATTAAAAAAGATATAAAAATCTACTATTATTAAGTTTGCCTCTGAATAAAATGAAGGATTTTATTCTTATTAGAACCTAGATCTAGCTTGGTTGAAATTCACACTGATCCACACTGTTTATAAGCAGATACAACTGAATGCTGGTATAGTTGGTTTAGCTTTTAGAACAAAGCCAGTGTAGCTGTCTTGGAATGTATATTGTACCATAATTTTAGAAAACAAATTACCAGTTAGATAATAGAATGTATAGGTAGAACTTGGATAATTTTAAGTTCCTGGTCTTTGTGGAATATGGAGCATCAGTTAGTGTCTTCTGTTTGGGTAAACTGAGGTTCATCACATGTCAGCTTTTCATTTCTTATTCCTTTTTTCTTTTTAAACCACAGAAAATGTTGGCAATACAGACATGATTTAATAATGTGATGGAAAATAGCATTTTGCTCCCTTAAAGCCACAATTAATTTTTTGCCTAGGCAACTTTGGAGAAGCACTTCAGAAGTACTCAGTTTTTTTGTAATACTTCAGTCGAAGTAGCTCTGATATTCAAGGATATGTTCTGTTGGATTTTTTGTTTGTTTGTTTCTTTTTTAATAGAAGTCAGCGCTTACTGAGAATTATCCTTCTAATTGTCATGGTAGCAGGTGATATACTGAGGAGTTTATATAGCCAGACAAGTTAAATCATTCTCACTAATTGTTTCTGTAGGTTTTTTAAAGGTCAACTAATGTAGCCACTGTTCACTGAAATGCTGAGGTTTTTATATATGGAATAGTTCAAACCACCCCCCAGAAAAAGGGGGGGGATGAGTATCTCAGTTCTTGCTTGCAGTGCTATAGATGATGGCTTCTGAAGGCCTTCTGTCTACTCATTGAAGGCATGAGATGAAATGGAAAAAGAGGGTGTATAACAATGGTATGACACATCTGTCCAGAATATCCAGAAATAGGTTAGCTAAGCCATCGTGGGATTTGGCTTGTGTTGCAGCAGTTGCATGACCAGAACTGAACATCACTGGAGCAAACCCAAATAATATGAAAGCTAATGAGGCCAAGAAAATTGTTTCTAATTTAGCTGTGGCACTTGACAGCTTTATCTATCTATGATGATAGATGGTATGAATGAATATTGTCTTTCCAGAAGATCCCCGTGTCATGCTGGAGGTCCAGCTGCAAAGCCCTTGCAGCGTGAGCATCTGAGACTGTACAGAAATGGTTTTGTTGGTTCTTGCCTGTTAATATCAGGACCAGTGACTTTCTCATCTGCGTTTTCGCCCTCATGTAGTGCATCTTTCCCACTGTCTCCCTCTGCCTCTCATATAATTATTCAATATTCTGTGCTTTCCATACCAGAACTCTACATCTGAGACTGTGATCAACTGTTTCAATATGCAAGAACTTTTCTTCTCCTCTTTTCTTAGAAGTTTTTCAACCAATGTGATTCAAATAAAAATAACTGCTTCTGAATCATTAATTGAGAAGCATGCTGATGGGATGCAGTAGAAATCTGAAATAAGTAAATAAGTGCATATCCGAGTATGAGATTAAAATGTGACTAAATTGTAGCTATATAGTGATCAGAATATCTCTGATCAGTGTTTATGAATTCAGTTTAAAAACATACCAGGCAAAATGCTGAGTTTGTGCTTTAGAAAATGAAAGATTCCCGAATGGAATTCATGTTTAAAAATTATTTTATATTTACAGAGAAACTGAGCCGTACAAATGTTTTCAAAAGTTTGCACTTCTTTAAGGCTATTTATTTTCTAAAAAAGAGGACTTGAGTATTTCTGACAAATATACACATGGTGTTACGCTAACAAACGGCCATGCAACAGATATCTTACATAATGAAGAAATTGAATCTACAAGACCTACTCTATTTAACACAGATATTGGAAAATATACAGTCTAGCCAATAGTTAAAAAATGTTTGTCTTATTTGGCAGTATTTCTCTACGGTTTGTTCAAATGTTCCTCGATGTGTTTTGGTGAATACTGAAGTCTAGTCAGTGACAACCTGAGGTACTAAACATTTCTGCCTTACTTCGTTGTCTTCAAAGGTGATCTTTTTGTTCCTTTTAGGCTCTATCCACGAGTTGTGTATGACAGCGTTATTTGGCATGGGGTCTGCTTCCACAATTGAAACAACTCGTTTTTTCATCTTGCTTTTCAGAACTTTCTGAAATTTTTGCCTTGTGAATGCATAAAGTAGAGGGTGAAAAATAGTTGTTCCGTATGCCATGACTAGAAAACACAAGCGCAACTTTACCAAAAGGTCACTTGGGCCCAAACACAAGATGGTGGTGTTTAGAACGGAGATGGGTGTCCAGCAGAGCAGAAAGGTGGAGATGATCAGGAGGGACATTCTGAAGACTCTCTTCTGCCGCTCTCGCCGCTCCCGGTGCCGCTTCACGGCTCGGCGCAGGGCAATGATCACAGACACAGAAGTCCTTACGCCGAAGACCACGTTTCTTCCTGCGCTGCTCTGCGACATGTCTGTGGTCTCGTGCTGTGTGGTGAGAGAAATAGTTTTTTTCTTTCTAGCTTTCTTCTTCTGTCCCGTTGTAAATCTTGTGCCGATTCGGATGTTAAGAGCCTGGAGTATTTTGGTGTATGTGATTAGCATCACTACCACGGTGAAGAAGAAGATTGGGATCTGGACGAGGAGGTGGTAGTACATCCCCAGCTCGGTGTGGTACTCGTTTGCGCTGACACACAGCAGTGTCTTGTTCTCCCAAGTACTTGCGCTTTGAAGACTGAAGAAATTGACTTCAATGAAAGGAATCAGGAAGGCAAAAAGCGAAATGATCCATATTGATGTCATTAGTATCACAGCCCTTCCCATGGTCAGAATTCGGTTGGCAGGTTTGACAGAGATGTCGTATCGGTCCAGAGTGATAGCAAAGACATTGATTGCGGTCGAAACGCTTGCAAAAGAGACACAAGCCTCGTGGAAGCAGCAGATCAGAGCAGTGTTACTCTCCAGTGAAAGCAGAAGGATAACTATAGTTAGAGGAATACATCCCACACAAATTATTACATCAAGTACGTGAAGGTTCATTGTAATTATGTTGCTGACAGAATTGATTAAGTTGGATTTCATACAGTAAAGTACCAGCACGGTGAGGTTGCTGCCAAGTCCCAAAACAATTTCTAACATCAAAAATCCAGTGAGAGACACTTGAAAGCTTAATGCGTATGACAGTGGTCGGTACATGTTGGTGTCGATGTCGTCAATGGCATCTCGAACTGTGAAGTTAGATTCAAACTGCATGTTGCCTTCCAGAATGGGGGAGAAACACATTCTTTTGTTGCAGTTGCTTTTTCTCCTGAAAGGTGAAATAAACACGGAACTACTTGATTTCTTTTTTTAACACTTTCTGTTATTTCCGAAAAACGATGGGAATGGAGGATAGAGGAAAAGCACCCATTCCTAACGAACTCTTACTTTACTGTATGTTTAGAGCTGTATTTGGCATAGACCCAAAAGCCTGAGGATCCACAATAAGGTCTTTCCTTTTTAAAGGAAAGCAAGATTTGTTTAAAAAAAAAAAAGATGAAAAGCTTCCACTCAGGGGAGACAAGGCTTTATTTATAGTGATGTGGCCTTTACAAAAGGCCCATTTGTTGAATAAACTGTACTTGTGCTTTGCCTTTGTGTTGTGGTGAGTGCTATTTCAGCATAATGTTGTTAAGTATTGACAAATTAGTACTGAAGATCGTTTTAAAAAGGCTCTTGTGGAAGAAAAGGAAGTGATAGAAACGTAGAGCACTGTTGCTTATGTATCCTAAAAAGAACATTTAAAATATCTGACAGCAATTTAGCAGCATCCTGATGAAGACTTTGTAAGAGTGTCATAAACTGAGACCTGAAGTTATGCAATTAAACAGATTTTTATAGGACTTTAAGACTTCTGTTCTATTCTATCTGGTGTGCACCTACATGTATGAAACTTGTACTACAGTCTACTTAAGTATGTTTAATTTCCAGCAAGAACCTTACATAGGTTTGGGGTAATGGAATTCATTACAGAAATGCTACGTTTCCTCTTTCTGATTCAAATATTCTGTTTCTTCAGAAAATTAGTGCCTGATGGAAGAGTATTTAATTTTATTCCAGAATAGATTTAAGTTTTATAAAACAGTACTTAAATGTAAAATTGTCTCTTCCAGATTTTTTACATACTGAAATTAAATCCAACAAATATAAATCCATAATGTATTTATCCCAGCAGTAAGTGAGGCCCAAAGAAGTAGCATTTATTACATCTCGTACTTTTATTTTGTGGCTGCACGTGCTTTGGTTTCCACACACCGGCAGGTTGTAAGCAGAGCATCTGTGTTAATAATACCTGGCGTGTGCATTGCTTGTGTTGTCAGCCAGCTCTAGAGGCTGTAATGAGATGAATAAATAAGAGGTCGTTCAGTTTCTTGTTGTGATACTTGAGGGTTTTATAAGTAGTTTTAAATTTAAGAGGGGAAGTACTTGGCATGAAACAAAATTTAAATGCAGACCTTTGTTCCCAATCTGAATCCATTAAAAATGGATAGCACTAAGGTGAACAAAACTGAGCTGCTTTTTTAATGAAAGTATGAATTCAGCACACTTGGGATACGGTATGCAAATGAATTTCATCTGCAGTTCTGAAAAGCCTCTATTGCACAATACTATTAATTGCAAATTGTAAGATGAAAAGTCTTGGTATGCTTCAGCAGTTATTTCACATTTAGCTCTTAAATATAAAAGATGTAAATGAGAACATACGAGACTCGTGTGTGAAATGAAACAAACATTTCAAAAGCTTTGTTTCATTTCCAGTTTAGGTGAATTCAGATGGGTTTACATTAAACCTCAGGAACATGATTTCCTCTGTTTGCGTGTCCTGGCTTTGACTGTATTTCAAGAAGTGGTCCAGATGCATTACTGGGTACAGTGAGCTCTTTTGTGTTAGTGAAAGCCAGGAGGAAATCAAAAGCAGGTCTTGCTTTAACAAAACAAAAACAAAGCAACAAAACAAAAGCAAACACTGAAAAAAACAAAGCCCACAACATCTGAACTGTAATCTTACTCTGAAATTTTTGTGGCAACTGAGAATTTCGGATGAACTATATCTGTAAAATCGAAGATTGAGCATCACCTCTCTGTTTCACTGATTAATTTCAGGTGAGTACGAGTGTAAATGTCAGAGCAGAGGTAATTTACTGGGCGCGCTGCCCTTCTGCACGGTGCTGCTCCGGTGCAACGCGGAGCAGGGGCTGCGGCACACAGCCGGTGACCTACCTGCTTCCTGCGCCTCAAGGGTCTTTCAGCTCCTGGTAGCAGCTTGTCATAAATTGATACATGGTGTCACCGACAGATATTTGACATGCACTGTCACCTGGAAACCAAGTGCTAGCTGGGCTCCTATTTCATTCCTTGCAGATTTTTTTTTCCTCTTTTTGCTCCAGCACTTCAGCAGCAGAAAATTTTGATTAAACATGGGGACTCCTCAGTTGCCTGAGATACTTTGTCTGTGCCAAGTTCCAGGCCAGCAACGACAAACCTTCTTTAGGTGATGTTAATTTCTTTCCCCTCTTGCATTTTGTAGCAGCCTGCTTTTATTTGCCAGGTTTAAAAAAGAAAATAGAAGAATATCTGCCTTCTGTGTTCGGTGTGTATGTAGACATCCTTTAGTTACAGTTGCACATTTCTTTCTGTAATATTCCTGCTCGTTACTTTTGAGTGATGGCTTAGTTGAAGAAGTTGCTGTACATCATAAAATCCAGTTCGTGTGCTTTGACAGTAACCATGAGTTACCTAATTTGGTTTATTTTCATTTAAGGAGAATACATAACAGATCATAAAATTGAGAGAAAAATATCCATTAGTCATTATGACAAATAAGATATTTAATGAGCAGTATAGAAAAAGCGTGGTTAAACCCTTGTGCAGCTTGCTGGTGAAGAATGCATATTCTCCTTTTGGGAATTCATGTTTCATTGTTTCTTCATGCATCGGTAGTTTCCACAGTTCTGGTTTTAAATTATAAATCCCTCTTTAAGAAATGCTCACCATTTTAAGAATCACTCTTATTCTTCTTCCAATGAAATCTGAGCATATGCATCAGTCTTCCACATATATTCTTGATGTGTAAGTACAAGTGTGCTCCATGTTTTGTTTCTAATTCCTTTATGCCTTAAGAATGCACGGTAGTGGTGAGTCCTGCTGCTTGTAGGTCATACAGCTAGAAAGGTACCCGGCCAACTGCACTCTTCATACTGTCAGTTGTAAAACTGAATTAGTTGCTGCATGCCCTTGTGAAGGGGAGGGAAAAAAAAAAGGTTAAGAGTAGGGCTTAGAATTTCAAAATAAAGTAATGCAATGATATACTTTGTAATATCACTTATTTGGCGAATAAAGAATGCCTAGAATTGTATCTTACAGATGATATCAGTTATCATGTTCCTTATTTCCTAATAAAATCATGTCATGTTTGTGTTAACTTGCATGAATTTAGTTTTTTGGACAAGTCTCCTATTCTGCAAACAGTGCAGGTTGCAGGAAACCCTAACTGGAAGCAGTAACTGCTAGACGTAAAGTGCTGTGACACTCAGCTCTAAGCAGCAGCTACTTCATGCATGCAGCTCTCTGATCTGCTAAAGAGAATTTGAGCAAAGTCGATAAACTTTGTAGGAAATACATTTTTGTTTAATTTGCACACTGTTAAAATTGTATTTCTTGAAATAAATGTGCTACAAATTAGTGTTTCTAGAAGTGACTTGATTTTGGAGGGACAGTGGAAGAAGTAAGTCTTCAAAACCGACCAAACAGGGAAAAGAAGGGAGATTTCACGAGCAAGTCAGAGATTAGTCATATTACTTGACCTTCATAAAACAGTAAGTGTACAGCAATTAACAGACTGTCGGCTCCTTCAGAGAGCAACTGAATAAATCTGTAACATATTTAACTGCCAATATTTGGAAATACTGCTGAGGGAGGAAAGAAATGTTCCCAGTTGCATTCCGGGTTTTTTTTTGTTTTTTTTTTTCCCCAGTACTATATTAAGCTAAATTACACTGGCTTTATATTGTATGAACAAAACAGGTTCTTAATATTCTGCAAGAGTTTCATACAAAATAGCATTTGTCTACCACTGTGTTTTTAATAGGGATGGGGAAATAGCATTCAGATATTCCCCGGACTCAAATACAACACGATCGCAGTGCTTAATACAAGCACTTGAATCTGATACCTTCCTCTTTCCTCTTTTTTTTTCCCCCCGTTTTTGTTAAATGCTGCTTATTCTGCATACCATAATAAGGAACAGATCTTACCTCCGCTACAGGTTTGATAAATTCTCGGTGCAGGTGAAGCAGTTCCAGGTTGGAGGGATTCATTTTGTTCACTTGTTAGCAGAGAAGAAGGGAAAGAGGGTGAAAAGCACATCCTCGAAAAATGACCTTAATGAGAATTTGTGCCTGTAGTGTGCCATTGTTTCAGCATACTGCTAATGTATACAACTGCTTTAGTTCTGGTTTAGAGGCTGCTGCAGTCTCCCACTCTTCCTACTGTAGAATCAATAAGCATTTGAAAATACATAATGAAAGTAATTTAACATACTGAAGGCTTCTTGTCTCCAGAGACACCACTGAGATTCAGGCTTTCTAAAAAAGCAGAGCAGCGCTTCGGAGAGGCGAGCTTGCGATGGGCAGCTTTTGCAGAATGACAGCCTACCTTGTCGCTTCCCTTCACTGCAGAGAGATGCAGTGCATTCACTAATTTTGATTGGTCAGTGATGTGGGGCTTAAACTGTGCTTCATATATGGGATTGATTCCCCCCTCGCCCCCCCCTCCCTGATTTATATAAGGATTCTTTTATAAAAGGACTAAATTTACAAATGATTTATGAATTCTGGAATATATTAAGGCTATGCCAGTGTTATTTTTACCTTTTCACTCTTCACTTTGTGTACACTGGAAACCACATGATGCTGTAAAAAAAAAATTGGATTAAACCTTTATTACTTAAAAAGCTTCCAACGATCTCTATTTGCGTTTGCCTCCTTTCCATTTGTGATTTTTTCTTTTGTCCTAGGAATATCTCCAAAATAAAACTGCCTCCTATTTTCTGTGAGCCAACTGAATCTCTCCAGTCTGTTTATATGCAAGTCAACACTTAGGTCTTGCCTTCAATAAATAATATTCAGGACAAGTCAACACCCCCTTGTATATTAGTAACATTTCAATTAAGATTCAGAGATTATTCAGATCCTCAGAATGGCTCAATAATTCAGTTTAGTTCATGAATCAGGAAAGATTCGTGTGATCCATCACCACATACAGCACATGTACAGTAGCGTCGCCTGTAAATTTTGTTGAAATATTAATTTTACACAATTTTTGAATATTCCACATGGATTTTTCTGGAGACTTGGCAGGTTTTTGTAAGGCTGTGCCTTGCATTACGTTCTCAACCTTTGTAGAGACTGCAGAGGGTTTTCGTTTTCACTTCTTTGTTTTGTAACTTATTTCTGAATCTGTTCACAACATAAACAGTGCTCACAATCTCTTAATGAAGAGTAAGGGAAGTGTGGCACAGTGTCAATTTTAATTACTACTAATGCTAAAATAATTTCTAGAGATGAATAAACTGTGCAACCAAAAATAATAATTTTTAGCATCAGTTTGCAGAAGCAAGTAATTTAAGAATATCTCAGTAAAAATGTTCTGCTGGTTATCTGTGTCAAATAAGCATGGAGGTTTGGACATTTTATGTTTTTTTTCTTGATTTGAAAGATTTTTTTTTCTGAAAAGTTTGGTAAAATGCTGTTAATGTGTGTGGTTCTTATCGAGGCTACTATATTAAGATAAGTTCGGTCAAATACTGGTGACGTTCTGTGCAATCATAAATGGCAATTGTGTAAACATTTCTTTTTTCTTTTGTTTTGTTTTTTTTTTTCTTCATCTTTTTCCTCAACTGTCCAATATGCTACTTATGTTTAGGTAACATTGTACTTTCTTGTTTTGTAATGGCTGCATATTCCTCTAGTTTGTTTCCTCGACCTTACTGCTCTCTACAAGTACCTGAAAGGAGGTTGTAGTGAGGCAGGCATTGGCCTCTTCTGCCAAGTAAATGACGGTCAATAGGATGAGAAGTAATGGCCTCCTGTTGTGCCACAGGAGGTTCTGGTTGGACGTTAGGAACAGTTTCTTCTCAGGTAGAGTGGAGAGGCACTGGCACTGGCTGCACAGGGAGGTTGTGGAGTCACTGTCTCTGGGGGCATTCAAGAAAAGTGGAGCTGTGGCACTGAGGGACATGGTTTATGGGCATGGTGGCAGTGGGCTGATGGTAGGACTAGGTAGTCTTAGTGGTCTTCTCTGACCTTTGTGATTCTGTGATTCTGTTCCTCTTTTACCTCTAGAAAATTTTATAGTGAAGTAATAGAGAGAAAAAAACAAAAGGTTGCAGAAACTTTGAACGAAGCTCCTGGATTCAGCAGGTGCTGGGTACTCTGCCAAGTAGCAGCTGCTTGAAGCCTTCAAGCTGTTTCTGCTTCTCCTGCCTCGCAAGAGCATGAAGCTAGTGAATACCAAGAGTTGAAGGGGATTCCTGAAATGAAGCATATATACCTCGAAATATATTAGAGATTTACTTACTTCACTTGCAGTATGACTTAGGATAAGTAGGGAAGCCTGTCTAAATTTAAACAGATTAATCTCAGTCTCCCTGTCTAATTCTTCAGTCAGGCTGTAGTGTTAGAAGGAAAATGATGTGGATATAGGGGACGGTAGTAACAGGATTTTGTGTATAGCTTGGATACATAGTTCAAATGTATGCAAAGGAGTCACAAGTTACTTGTTATGTTACAGGAGGCAATAATGGCGAAAGTTTTATCTGCAAAAAGTGTTAGAGAAGAATGATAAGAGTTGAGTTCAGAGCATATCAAGCTCAAGTTTTCTGGAGAGAAAATCAGGAGAAGCAGCAGCACCATATGGAGGCATTCAGGAGTAGGTGGAAGGGTAGACATGCTTACAAGGCAGCGCTGTGCAGCTGCTTGCTGAGATGGTGAGAACAGATGACATCATCCGCAACGGGGAGAAAGGGAGAGTGGGCAAAAAGCGCCATGTGCAGGCACCCAGTATCGACAGGGAAATGTGCTGCTCTCACACCTGTGTCCATGTTGGTACTGCTGAGAATGATGTAAGGAGAGAACGAATGTGGAGAAGCAGGAGATTGAAGCAGAAGAAAACAGAGGTGCGTGCTAAATGGGAGCTGGGATGGAGGGCATGAGGTATCTGGATCTGCCATAGCACAAACCCCTGAAGCACCTTTAGACTGAATTCAGGAATCATATCTATTACAGTATGTTTTCCTGCTTTGCTGGGAGCAGTAAGCCCAAAAATGTGCAAATTGTAGCATAGTTCTAGGTCTTCCTTCTTCTATCCACTCTCTTCCTTTCTCTGCTCAGGTTGTAGTGTCCTAACACCAACTATCACTGGATGAGATCACCCCGAATACAACTTCTTGCGGTGCAGTTTTGTTAAAGAGTTTTGTTTGTTAAAAAGATCCCTTACATTCATGGAATTTGACATCTGTAAAGTGAAGGGTCAAAATAAGTTCTCAGTTCTAATTTTTTTTTCTATTAGAAATGTCAGCTTTTTTTTTTTTTTATGTGGTCTTTGGCTTTAGCTTTACATAAGCATTTGGCAAACTGATAAGCATCCAGCTGTCGTGGAATAGACACATCTGGGAAGTCTGTATTGGCACAGTTGGGAAACTTCCTTCTCACTTCCCTTGCTCTCTGTTACTCTTATTTCAGTCTCTATGATAACCTCCTGAGTTTCTCAGCAGCATTCTCTGTCGCTTTCTTTGGGCCTCACATTGAGTTGCCTGGTTTGACTCTTGCTGCTGATGTACTGGATGTTCAAACTCTTCCTGCTTATGGGTCTAAAATTTCATCTGCTCTCACTTTTGCAGAGGGTTTGGTCTCCTACCTCTTGCTAATTTTTGGGAACACATGATATCTTTAGAGCTTAAGTTACTTTTGCGAACAAATACAGGGTGGTTTTGGAAGTCTTGCTCTAAGATTATTTTTGAGCATCACTCACACAGTGCCCCTGCAGAAATACAGCTTGACAGCTCCTGTGGCATCTTGTGCTTTCCTGTGCTGGGCACTGTGATGCTCAGTGCCAGTGAAGATCCACTGGGTGGGTTTTTGTTTGTGCCTGCTCTAGCAGTTTATGATCCATGTCTGAAACTTTTCTTACCTAGCTGCATCTTTATTTCCTCTATAGCCTGTTGCAGAGAACTTTCTCAAAATGTTGAAAATTCAGTAACTTTTATAGCATTAAGCATGAATGAACAATAGGTAGTGATAATTTGAGTTCAGAAGTTGTACAGACATGCCTTAGTTGTGCTGTACTTGTTGGTGCTCTCGTTTACCTCATACTGAGATTACAGCCTGTTGGCCAAGCTTGCGCTGCAGCATGCTCTCGTGGAAGAGGTACAAATCTAACGCCTGCCCAGTGCTCCAGTGCTGGCTGTGAGGGGTCTTATTACTCGTCAATGTGCTGTGATGAACAGATATCAGAAACTGAGCTGGAATTTGTAGATGGATGCCATTTTGACCATGATGGTAATGGAGGCTTTTCTTTATTTTGAAACAAGTACTTTCTCCTCATTTTTCTAATCTACAGAGAACTGTTATAAGACCGTTACTGGTTTTCTGCAGTGAAGATTGATATCCACAACATTAATTTTTCATTCAGCGTCCAATCCATAATGTTTATTATATTTTCTCTCTCATTGTTGATTGCCACAGTTTTCCTTTTCTTATTTTTCTAATTTTTTTCTTCTTTTTTTCTTTTTCTGGTACTTCTAAATTCAATTTTTCCATTTTTCCATTTCCAGAAAACATTTCTACACGAGACATTGTCGATCTCAGTTTCTCCATTTTAGAATTAGCTCAATGGATCAAATAAATAAATAAATAAATTGGATTTTCTAGCTTAATTCTGTGTGGTTTCATTGTGCTTCTGCTTGCGTTTGCAAAGACATATATTTTTGGAAGTGACACAAAGACAGGTAAGTGTATATATGCAGAATAGGAAATATGTATTTTTAACATAGTTTTATATATGCTGATAATTAATATATATTCATTTTGAAGATGTAAAATGAATATCAGCAAGGCAGCTTGAATACAGGAAAATTCCACTGCTACGCAGTAATTATGTTTTATAGGATTCATTTGATTTTGTGAAAATATCAAGTGTAGATTTATTTATGCTGCATAAACCCCTTTAGTTGTCCTGTTGGCTTTTTTAGCACTAGAAGTTCCTATGCTCACAAGCAAGTGTACAGATTTTACAGAGTACTTTTCAGCAATTAATACTGAAACTGTATCTTATAATTCTGCAAAAGGAGATGATGGGAAAAATCACGGAAGCATTGATGTGGCTATCACTCGTAGATGGAGAATATTTTTTTCGTGTCACAGCAGTGAGTTTGGTTTAGTGTTATAGCTCAATTGTGGTCTTGGTGCCTCATTGTACAACTATTTATGCAGACTGGTGGAAAAAAATAAATCATCCTCAGGGCAGAAGCACGACTTTAATAGTAATTTGAATAACATCAGTGTGACTCCTGCTTACCAGTAGAAATGGCTTATTCTCTAGTTCACGACAAATGGTGCAATGCCTTGTAGCATCTGCTGGCAAAATTTTAAATTATCACTATAAATTTAAAGATTTTTTTTTTCATTTTTCTTTAAAAATTGTAACATTGGAGTGAGTTTAGCTTTCCCTTCATGAAAATAGTACTCTGAGAGTGTGAGGTATTTCTGTTCTTACACATAGTTCTAAGTTAGCAGTCAAGTACTGACTCTTGTGAGGGTTTTTGTTATTACTGGAAAAGCATTTTGGTTCTGACATCATCTGTTTTTTATTGCTTTTAAACATGAGCACAGCAGGTGGCTTGCGCTGTTTATTTTAAGCATGCAAAAGTGTGCCTGGAAGAAGGTTGCTTCTCTGTCTGGGTTGGAAAATAGTTCAGTGCGATGGCTGGAGGTCCTCAAGCTAGGCTGCTAGCACTGTGGCTCTGGACACATTCCTTCCCGGTTAGAAGTCCAGCTGCTTACCTTGCTTTCGTTACACTATTTTTGGTGTGCTGGAAGAAGTTTGCAGCGTTACTCCTCGACACTTGGGCTCCTGCTCTGCATGGCACCCTGAGGTCCCAGCTCTCGGTGGCACTGCGCCTGCTGTGTGACTGAACATCCATGTGAGCGCTGGGGCAGGCTTCTGACTGACCTATTGCGGGGAGGTGGGATCAGAGGCAGCTGAACTGCTCGTGCACGTTTAAGCTGTAGTGCTGTCCGTCAGATACCGTGCCTGCTGGGGGAGCTGTGTCTAGTCAAGTGTGCAGGACAGGCAGCAGCACCTGCTGCCCCGTCGTAATCACTGATGCAGGAGCCTTGTTAGGCACCTTCCTGCCGTAATGGCCTTTGAGAGGAATTGCTAATTGAGAACAAAACAAGAAATCAGGAAGGTTTTCTCTAGAGTTGTTCATTTCTCAGAGACCTCGGTTAGACTTTTTTTCCAGTCATTTTTAAAAATAGGAAAGCAATCTGATTTCTTCTTAGTTAAGGTATGTTCTCATCCAGTGCCTATTAGCACCTGTTTTAGCTAAAATTAAGAGATGAAGGTCTTAAGATCTTAATTGCCATGTCCGTGAAGAGTGAACACAATAGGAGTGTGTATCTCAACACAAGCTGGGTCGCAGCAATTTTGCTGAAATCACCAAAGTGTGAGGGTGCTGTCGGTGTGAGCTCTGTCACTGCCAGCACTGAGTTAGTGAGTTACTGTCAGCACTGCTGTCTCGCTCCAGTATTCCCTGGGCTACTTTAGTTTGGAAGCACTACAAACAAAACCAAACAAAACCAAGCATGTAAATATGATCCAGCAGGGTTACTGCCTTTGTAATCAAAGTTCAGTGACCACACACAGTAACTGTGAGTGTTTCCACATAGCTTCAGTGACAGGAGGACGCTTTGCCTCCTTCAGACAACCAAATAGCATCTATGGACAGTAGTTAGACTTCTCCCCTTCCCTCGCCAATGTGAACGCTTCCTATAAGTGATTGAAATGATCTATCGAGTCCCTGTGTTCAATTCAAATAGGAGAAATCATTCATAGCAATTTGATAGCAGTGATATTCCCTTCAATGAAGTTCTCAAAGTCTGAAAAAATAATATGCAGTGCTATGTTTTCTTGTCTGATTTTTTTAAATGATAAAATACTCTGTTGTTTTTGCCTCCCTAGTTTTTGAGTTATTATTTTTATCTCTTATTAATCAAGGTTGTTTAGAGAAACTGATAGAAAATCAGATTATGTGGTGCCATAAAAAGACATATGAGAGAAATTAAAAAGTATTAAGTTAAAATGATAAATGTGTAATGGTAAGGAAATTGAGCTAAGCTAATGCAGGGTGTTGGATTCACCATTTTATCTGCAAAAAGAATATTCATTTGACTGATGTGCATGTTGGTCTAAATTTAGCTTAGTGTTAATATCATCTTTCGGTTATTTTCTTTCTTGCTCTGTTGTTTGGATGTAGTATCTGTATCAGTAATGCAGTTTAATTTTTTTGTTATTAGTTGCTGAAAAATCTGTCATTTTCTTAGGAGAATAGGTAAGATAGAAATATAATGCCTTTGGTATCTTCTTTTGTTTTAAACATCTGTACTGTAGCTCTAAAGTCTAAAATAAATATCTGAACTGTTTAAATTGCATGCATATGAAGAGCGGATTTTGTCTATGAAGCTTTTAAATATCAAGGGATTTTGTGCATAAAAACCATAGTTTCAGATTTTTTTCTATCTCCTAAAATATTTTTCACTTCAGTGCATAATTGTTGTATCTGAAATCACTTATTGTAGTGCTGAAGCAAACCAGAGCTTGTTTGAAAAATGCTTTAATTTGCTGCTTTTGGGGGGAAGGCTGAGAGAGCAACAATATCACTGATAAGCCTGTATTGCTTCACATTTGGCCGATGCATACAAGTGGCTTTGTGGTTGTTAGACCTGAAGCCTAATTTTATTTTACTAACAAAATGTTGAGAAATCAATTGATGGATAAATTTTTGCTGCACCAATGGGTGGTGACCAAACATACGTGTGCAGAGAAATTGTCAAATTATTCAGTGGCTTTCACTGGTGGATCTACTTAATCAAATAAAATGTATAGGTAGAATGAAGTTATGGGGATGAGAGTTACAGAGTGTAGTTGGAGTGGGAAATAAGCAAAATATTTTTTGCATTTTTTTCTGCAACCTTTCGAAGTGAGAAGCCCTGCTATTATTGGGTCAGCTAGCATCTCTGCAAATGGATACTTACAGCCAGGAACTCCTGGAGGAAATATAGAAATAGACAGAACACAGCAATTGCTACAGCCTACCAACAGGAAAACCGTGTGAGTTACCGCGCTGTTGTAGTAAAAGAGGCATTGCAGCTCTGATGCAAGCAGCCGCAGCTCTCACTCCTTGCTCGTTCTGCTGTAGATGTGGTGCCTTGTGGTGTCCTGAAGTGCTCAGTGAGGAATGACTGCCCCGTGAGACAGCTGATTATAGAGGACAACATAATTTCTCTTATTAATCAAGCGAATTAGATTTCATTTGAGGGAAAAATGGAAGCAGTGGAGAGTCTGCGCTTTGAAAGTGGCTGCTAGTCTAAATCTGCCGTGGTTTGTTTATAAATGTTTTCTTTGAAGTTGTTTTGTGCTGCAATAACTTTTCTGCAATCTTGCTCTTGAAGGAGAAACAAAAAACTCAACCAGCCTCTCCTGTTCAACCAGGGGTAATCTGTTTGTTTTGGTTTGGTTTTGGTTTTTTGCGATTTTTTTTTTTTTTTTGCAATTTTTTCATATATTCTTCAGAAACTCATTCTACTCACTGCTAAAAAGAAATCCTAGCTTTCCAACTGCTCACCTACCACCAATGTTTCCCCACTAAACCACATCCCTCAATGCCATACCTCCATATTTGTTGAACGTCTCCAGGAACAGTGACTCCACCACCTCCTCGGGCAGCCTGTGCCACTGCCTCGCCACTTTCGGAGTTGATGTTTTTCTTACTGTCCAGCCTGAACCTCCCCTGGCTATTCCCTCTCATCCTGTCACAACTTGAGGCCATTCCCTCTTGCCCTATCACTGTTACTTAGGAGCAGAGGCCGACCCCCACCTCGCCACAGCCTCCTTTCAGGCAGTTACAGCAGAGAGCAATAAGGCCTCCCCTGCTCCTCCTCTTCTCCATACTGACCCATCCCAGTTCCCTCAGCCGCTCTCCATCACACCTGTGCTCCATTCACAGCTCCACTGCCCTTCTCTGAACACACTCTAGGGACTGACACAGCATCCTGTCTCTGTTCCATGGTTTGTCTTCATGCCATTCTGTTTTGTAGGCAAGCAGTTTGGCTATGTGCAGGAAGATGGGCAGATCTGGAAAGCCTGCCTACTGTTCATGAATCTGTTCAGGCTCCATCACAGAAGACCAGTTTCTTTCTAAAAAATATGGGGACTATATGAATTATACACACTATTCTCCTTGCAAGTCTTTAAGCATAGATTTTTTTTATTGTCTAACTAGAGTGGATGAAGAAAGTTAAGCCAAGGCAATGCTCTGTAGCAATAATGAGTGAATTTAAGTTTGAATGGGAAAATAGTTCTGTAACCAAGTCTTTCTCTTAGGACATTTGTTTCTTCTTTATACCAAATGAAATAAAATATTGGCAAAGTCAGAATATAAATAATTTCTTGCGTTAGCCTTACTTCTGTCTAAATTGCTTTAGGCCCTCAGCTGCATTGGAGGTGTGGGATAGAGCAAAATAAAGGCCCAAAACATGCAAATAATTAATGAGATTTAAGAAAAATATTGACGAAGAACAGTAGAACTCTATTTCTTCGTCTGTCTTTAAACAAAAAATACTGTGCATTTCTAAGGAAAGAGGCCTTGCCAAGGTTACTAAACACAGGACAAAAAAAATACAGAACTGCATTTGGAGACTATTTCACCTGGATTTTGGCATCTGGGAACTGTTGCTTCTAACAGCAGTTAAAACATTATATTGTGTAGAGATACTAAATAAAACTTGTGATCATATAGGACCTAACAGCTCAACCAATCGATATTGTGAATAGAACAAACTGGATATACTGCTTCTACGTACAGTACTTTGAGTTGTGCTGTACTGGAAAACATTTTATTTATAGCTTAGGCGCCTTGCGATTTGTAGTTCTCCTCTTATCCTTCACAGTATAAACTGTACCATGAATGTGTGTCTGTGATGGGGCAGGAGGAGCAGAAGATGGGTTTACTTAGGATGAGCCGAGTGTGGAGTTGGTGGGATCAATTTTTTATGAGAATAGAGGATTCTGATTCAAGGACGGGGAGTTGTAAGAATTGCTGCAACAGTGATGGAGCTGCTCTTCAGAGTTCTTTGTGTAGCCAGATACAGGTGTTCCCGTTGTTAATGATCTTTTGCTGTAAGTGGACTGAGAGTACTGGATATTGAATTTCATGGTCTTTTTTATAGAAAATACTGAGAGCTTCATGTGAAAATTTTGCTTTAATTTTTTTTTTTTTTTAATTTGATGTTTTTTGTGTGGATGGCTTTCATTTTATTAATTTTTTAGTAATACCAATATTACTTCACTTTTGTGTCAGAATATAATCTTTTGAGTATGACTGCCATGTATGACAACCTGCTGGATATCATCCTGTCATCAGCTGGGAACAAAACTGCGTTGAACAGCCCATACTGCTCTGAGTAGAATTGCACATCCACAGCACAAAGAAATGAGAATGGAAATGGGATTGATCCCAAAATTCCATAGAGAAGCAGCTGCAAGAGAAGTGTGGAATGTAGAGAGTCCACATGAAATTGCAAATGTGTAATTTTAAATCTTTGTTTAAATATGTGATTCTAATGCAAAGCTTATTTGCTCTTTCTGTGTTTGCCTGAAAGCATTCATATTTTCAAAGTATATTTTAAGATTGCTAAGTGCTGTTAGTCCTGGATGCTGGAGAAATGAATTCACCAAATCACTAATCTTCTTAATTTTTTAGATTCTTTTTAGAAACACATCCAGCTGTTATAATTTAATATTCTGTTCTTGTGCAAAGTCTTGGATAATGCCTCTGTGAATGAATAAATAAATGGAAAGAAATGCAGTTTTAATTCTGGCAAAAACTATTTATATTGCTCGCTCGTAAAATTGGCAGCAGTGCTCTACTCTGGGGTAGCATTGTTGGCTATTGGCATAGCAGAATATTAGTGGTTAGAAATAAAAATGAATTTAGCTGAATTTTATAGCTTGGGCTTTTGTTTATTGTTTTAATGTAGTATTCGTGCCTTCTCTTTTGACAAATATAGCGTCAGAGATTAATACATTACTATAATCTCCATTGATTGCTTTTATCTAGCAAACGCTTGTTAGATATCAGAGCAGGTGTTCTCAGTACTAGCCCAGATCCTTCAAGGAACACTGAGGAGTTACAGTGCTGGTTCAGCGGCAGCTGAGTTGCTGTTGAAGAAATCAGTGGTTGCTGGGGTCAGTTAAAACTCTGCTGTTATGACTGCCACTGACGAGTAGCTGTGAGGACTGTGAGTCCGTCTTGTTCAGCTATCTAGTGTGTACTGTGATAATGTAGTTATTTTGTGCCATTTTCTTCATCGAGTTTTGGAAATTTTAGTATTTTTATCAGGGAATAACTTATGGTCTAAACTGTACATCAACAGATAAAGGCTCAAGTGCAAAGGAACTGATCACTTATTGCTTTGGTGAATTCTAACAAAAATATGTTTTTGTGAGGTCTTTGACAGAATTGCAGTCTCCATAAAGAGGTGATATGTGGGAAGATAGGAGAGCACTTTTGAAGTGAACAAAACCCCAGTGTGAACTGGAGGAAGGGCTCTGCAATGCATGAAATGTCCTGGAAAACCAGCTAATCTAGCAGGTGTGAGGGAAATAGGAAAAGTCAAAGCCCTTGATCCTGGCAAATGTGCATGAGATTGCACAGGATTTACCTCTGTGCATTTTCCTGGCTCTTGCTGGATACTAAGCTACAATAGATCCCCTCACTCACCTTAATGTAATAAACCAGAGAGAACCAAAAAACAATTATCTGCTAAAACTGCTTGTAATTCACAGTAATGCAGTCTCCAAAGTGGAATTCGGTTTACAAGTAAGGTACAAAGGAAGAAGGCTAAGTTTGGCTGAATGCACTTACAGCCGGGAGACTTAAATGAACTTCTCACTTTACTTTTCACCAAAGATGGGCCTGCCACAGTGACAGTGGAAAAATAGTTCAAGGCATGATTTGAATGGACATTTTGACTCTACTTTTATTCATTTTCACAACAAAGTTCATTTTTTTTTTTTTATTCCTTTTTCCCCTCTCACTTACAATTAACAAAGTTTTTCTTCTGGTATTTTATTTTGTTTAAACGTATCAGAAAAAGATCATTACCTTTTGGAGTTAAAAAGGGGGAAAGACACACAGAAATCTATTTACAGTACAGAAATACAACCTCAGGTACCAGTACATGCTGGAGGCCACCCAGATGGAAAGCACCCAGGAAAGGTCCTCACGGAGCCTAATGGAGTCCAAGTTGAACACAAGCCAGTACTGTGCCCTTGGTACAAATAAGACTAATGATAGCCCGAGACTTATTAAACAAAATGTCGTCAACAGATCAAGGGAGGTAGTCCTTCTCCTCTACTCAGCCCTAGAGAGACCACACTTGGAGTGCTGTGTCCAGGTCAGGGCTTCTCAGTACAAGGGATGAATACGGAGCTATTGGAGAGAGTCCAGCAAAGGCCACAAAAGTGGCCTTTCTCTCTTGTATTAGGAGAGGCTGAGGGACTTGAGTCTTTGTAGCCTGGAGAAATGGAGTCCTGTGAGGGGATGTCATCAATGTCTGTAAATTCTAGAAAGCACAATATAGAAAAGATTGAGCTAGGCTTTTTGCAGTGATGCCCGGTGATCGAGCAAGAGGTAATGGGCACAAAATTGAAACCTATGAGGTTCCAATTGAGTATCAGGAAACACTTCACTGACTGAGCTTTGGATTAGATGCATAGAGAGGTTGTGGAATCGCCTTCCTTGCAGGTCACAGAATCACTTAATAGCTAATGTTGGCAGGGACCTCTGGAGGCCATCTGGCCCAACTTCTGTTCAAGCAGGGACACCCAAAGCAGGGTGCCCAGGACCATGTCTAGACAGCTTTTGAAGATCTCTAAGGACCTCAGCTCCTTTTCAGCTCTTTCCAGCTTGGTGGTCCCCAACAACCTGGGTTGTTCCTCCCCAGTTGCAGGATTTTGCACTTTGTGTTAAGCTTCACAAGATTCCTGTGAGCCCATTTCTCCAATCTGTTGAGGTTATAGAATCATGGAATGGCTTGGGTAGGAAGGGACCATAAAGATCATCCAGTTCCTACTCTTGTTGAATCTTATTAGGTTCTCATTGGTCCACTTTTCAAGCTTTTCCAGGTCTCTGAGGATGGCATCCCTCCCTTCTGTTGTGTCAGCCATATCATTCTGAGTTCAGTCAGCAGATTTGCTGAGTGTACACAATCCCATTGTGTCACTGATAAAGATTTTGAAGAGCATTAGTCCCAAGATGGACCCCTGGGGATCACCATTTGTGATCGGCCCCCACCTGGACTTAGAGTCATTGACCAAACCCTCTGGCTGCGACCATACAAACATTTACTTATCCACTGAGTAGTCCAATGGATAAATCCATCAAATCCATCTTTCTCCGATTTAGAGAGGAGGATGTGGTGTGAGACTGTCAGAGGCCTTGCACAAGTCCAGATAGATGACATCAGTTGCCCTTCCTTTGTCCACTGATGCTGTCACTCATAGTAGAAGGCCACCAGATCAGTAAGGTACTGTCTGCCCTTGGTGAAGCTGCGCTGGCTGTCACAGATCACCTTCTCATCTTGCACATCCCTTAACATAGCTTCTAGGAGCATATGTGCCATGATCATAGAGGTGAGGCTCACCAGCCTGTAGTTGTCTGGGTCTTCTTAAAAATGAGAGTGATGTTTCCCTTTTTCCAGTTACTGGGGACTTTGCCTGACAGCCATGACTTTTCAAATATGATGGAGGGTGGCTTGGCAACCACATCAACCGGAGAAATCCTTCTGGGTGGCAGAACATCCCTGTGCTGAGTCAACCACCCCCATAGTTTTGTGTCGTCCTTTAATTTATTGAGATCTCTGAAAGCTTCCTGGACAACATGCTATCAGCTGTAGGTGATCTTTCTTGAGCTGAGGATTTGGACCGGATAACAGCCTCTATTATTTTTTGAGCCATTTTACAATCTGCAACCTTGGACGATGAATGAAAAGTGCAAGGAAAAATGATTTCACTTTCAAGTTTCATGCATCAATATGTTTTTTTAATATCAAGAAGAAAGCATTGTAGCACATCTGAATGTGTTGCTTCCTTGTCCTTAACCATTTAAAAGATGAGCGTGATTGGTTCCATAAATATTGATAGCTTTAAAGACATAAGGAAAAAAATACTGTGAAAAATAGAATTAGGGTAGGCTGAAAAACTCCAAATTCTTTATAAGATTTTTAATGAAATGTTCTGTCAGTATTCTTAAGTAATTCCCCCTTAACATTGGAAAATACAGAGGCCTCCAAGATGGTCCACCACCTTTGTGTAGAAAATGGCAGCCAGGAAGAAATTTCCTTATCCAGAGGATGCTTTACATTTACAGTGGTTTGAAAAATTTACTATTGCATGAAACTCACAGAAAATTTCTTGTTTATTATGGATGAAATATCTGCATGTTTGAATTGTAGTCTATAGATGACGAGCATTGTCCTTCACCATTGCTTACAGAGAGGGGTATTTTATTCGTATTTGAAGAAGGAAACCTCTGAGTATAAGCTATTCTGTGTAGTTTTACATTGATTTTACATTATCTGAAATACATATATGTATACATACATATAAGATTTCTTATGCTTTCATTACTTCAACTTACATTAAAATAAACATCAATGAAGAGATGGTGTTGAAGTCACACCCTCCTTTCTATTTGTAATCTTGATGTGATCTTTGATACATCCAAAAATGTGAGTTGTTGCAAAAGTACTCATAATTATTAGAATGAATTAATTGCTGCCTGCCTTAAGCAAACGTGCCTTTGTGGTTGAGCATGGTAATGAAAAAGACAAAATTATAATTCTGCCATTCTGAATCTAGCCAATACTGTGTTACCAAAGCAAAAATCTCTCTCTGATGAAATGTAAAGCAAAAAATACATTGGCTTTCTAGTAAAATATTAAGTATTGCATCTATTTATCTTACTGATGTGTGTAAAATCTTCAAATAAATCAGATATATAGCAGTAAGGTTTTCATTACATGTATTTGAAATTTCTTTTGTGCTGTTACGCTGTGCTTTCATTCCAGTCACTTCAGTTATGCATTGAGTTATGCATAGAGGTTTGGTTTGCAGGTTGAGCATATCAAGCTAAATTTTGAACCAATTAGGGCATTTTTAACTCTGGAAAGCTTTATTAGTTTCAAAGGAAATTAAATAGGGAAAGGTGTCTTTACAGTTTCTACTTCGTGTTTATTATAACCACATTTCTACTTGGACAAATTCTTTTCCCCTTCATTTGTGGATGGATTAAATAAATTGGCAGCTTGTGTAAATGCAGGCAGAACATGAAGAAAAGGCAGTTCTATCTTGGAATGTTACACTGCAGCCCTTTTCACTAACCTTGAATCACAGTGAACGTGTTTTTTTGTTTCTTTCTGCTCGATTTGAAGTTTTATTTATAATGTAATAGTCTGCTGTGGTATAGAAGCAGAAAAATCAGGGTTAGGAGGTTGATGCAGAAAGAAGGTAGACGGAAGAATTAACTGGCACACTTACAGCAGGAAAAAAGCTATGCTGCTCAGTTTCCCTGGATAAATGAGCCAACTTGAAAGGCATGAGTGCAATGATCCCATTTCTAGGGAAACTGTTCTTTGAATTATTGTTCAGAAAATAACTAGTCATTGAACTCCTGCTGCTTCAGGGGTTTAGCTTCTGTTTCTAGCCCTCGTTTCGGGTTTGAAAATCTGAGCTGTGAAGATTTTTGGCTCATGAGATTCACAAATTCGGAGGTGTTACTTGCTTAAAGCAGGTTGAGGTAGTTGCACAATATATTATGTAATCTACTCAAAAAGGTCCCCCATCCTCACCCCCCCAAAAACAGTAGTCAAAAAAGAAAAAGTTGTTTTACTTCACTGTATTCTAATGCATAATAGGTGACCTACTTCTGTATTTTCTAGATGGAAACACAAAGAGAAACACTACGTTTATATTCTTTGAGACGTCCCTATGCATTTCTCTGTACTTTTTATTTTTTCTTTCATTCTTTTTGTGTTCTATGCCCAGAAATGACAGGCTCAATGAAAGAAAGCAATTTAATATATTTTTAAATTTCACCGGAGTACAAAATGCTCATCATAATCTATATAATCATAAGTGTTCAGTTTAACATCTGAGCAGTGCTGTGGTCAGAGCTCAGAAAGGTTTTATCTACACCTGTCTTAAATATACATCAGCGTTTATCTGAGTTTTAGGCCTTGGTATACTTCTCCCCATACATATATATGTATATATATCCAGTAATTTCCCTTTTAAGGAACTGTTGGGTCTATTTATGTTTGTATGTATGTATGTATGTATGTATGTATTTATTTAGAGCTTTTTTTTTCTTTTTTTCTTTTTTGTAAGGGAGGAACTTCATTGTTGAATAATTGACTGTTGAAGACACATCACTAAATTTAACTGCATACAAAATGCAGTTAAAGGTATAGTTCAAAATTAGATGTTTCCTCCCCTCTTTGCTAGCCTTTTCTACTTCATAATAAACTGTATTATTGTAACAAAGTCAGCACAGAATTCTCAGGCAGCATTGTTTTTCAGATTCGTGACATCTGTTCAGTTGGTGTTTATTAAGCATTCTGAGATACTCATAAATGAGACTGTACTGGTGTGTGTTCAGTGGCACGATTCTAAGGAGCAGTATGTCCAAACTGATGCATGTTGGACCTTTTTGAATTTAACTGTACACAAACCTTCCTAAGTAAAATAGTCTATGAGAGGTAAAACACAAACATTAGTATCCTTGGATGTCTTTTATTGAGGAAGCAGGATTGATAAAGGCACAATATGTTGCAGGCTTTATTTCACAGTTCTGCCAACATGAATCCAGTCTGAACTAGAGCACAGCTGCTATTTGTGCCAGTCCGCCCCTCTCCTGATGGAGCTTGATCAGCTTTTTTTTTTTCCTGAGTCCTCTCAAAAGGAGGACTGTTAGTCTTTGACTTGCTGCTAAGGAATTAGCCATGTCCTGTTCAGGAGCCTTTCTTCGCAGAATGCTTTCTCCCAGCATTAAAATATTCTTCTGTGACACAGTGTTAGGGTAAAGTAATGGGGAAAAACAAATGTGAAGTAGAAGCTGGATTGTGATGGATGGAAATACATAGAGAAAACTAGATGTTCTTACAACAATTGCGCTATTCTTTTTATCCCTGTAACACAGTTACTCCTCCTCCGCCCCCCACACAACAGATTTGTAATGAAAGAATAGAATCTTGTGCAGGCTGCAACTCCCAGAGGTAAAACCCACAGTACTAGACTTCCATCTGTGTAGCCTATCTTATTTCAGAGAGATTTCATTTTGTTTTCCTTGGGTAAATTAGTCTGAAATACTGTCTTCGCAAGTTCATTAAAATTATTCTGCATTGGGCGTGTGTTGTAATTTTGAAGTTTTGTAGTCATTGTATTGGTGGTGGTTTTACTATTTCCCTGAAATTCTCTTCATCCTTTCTGCTGCCTGCTGGTGTTCATGATGTGCTCTTACCTTCCCACTCACCTTCATGACCACAGGTGTTTCTCCTGGTCGGTTCTCCAGAGCAGACTCTTCCCTCTTCTCACATTGCCATAACAAAATGCCTGAGCAAAGTGTCCTGGACGTGTGGAACTGGAGTGGGAAAGGGGTTCGATCCTCTCTGATTGAATAATACATATTTATAGAAATTAACTGAAAAACTGACCTGCGATGTTTGCGTTTACCAAACATTATTGACTGATAGAAGCTTTTATCTGCCTGGAGAAACCTGGATTTGAAATAAAGCTGTTAAAAAAACAACAACAACACAAAAACAAAAATCAGGGAAGAGGACAGTGCTGGATCTTGTTTTTCCTTTTCAACAGCACGCAAACGTGTTCAGAGTCAATATTTTGAATCAATATATATGCACTCAGCATTTCCTTAGGAGCAGTTGGACCTACACGGAAGCCTAAACCTAATGAGAGCTGAACATGTAGATTGATTAATAATCTGTAAGCATGCAGAGGCAAGTAGGGATACTGTGCTGGGTGCAGGGCTGGGCAGTGTGCTGACAGCTCTGCTCACCTGCTGCAAGGTGTGGCAACGCTCAAACACCAGAGGCTCACCAAGGCTCAGTTCCTTCTCTTCACTGGCTTTTAAGGCCACATAGCACTATCCTGCTCCTTTGGCGGCTAATAAACCTCTCTTCTCCCCAAACACAACAATACAGCTGAATTAGTTACATGAATTGCAGTCTGTGTATCTAGGGTCCACACAGAATACTTTTGTGAAGAGCAGCGACAGAGCACTCAAAAAAGCATATAGAAGTATTCCTTGAGTAATTTGGGTTTCTCTTAATGCTGTATGATAACTCCTTAACTTTTTCCACACAGCTAACCCTTAGGGAAGGTGTTTGTTTCAGTAACAAGTAATCTGCCACCTTGTATTCTGAAGTTTGCTAATTTGCTCAGTCCTTTTCAGCATTTACACTTGAAATTTTTGCTTGTTTTTTTTTTTTTACCAGAACCAATATATATGTGCATTAACCATATATGTATGTGCTATATGTGGAAAGTAGAATGGATGTAGTATTTACTAAGCAAGATGGTGGAAACTTAATGCCAATGTGCAGCAGATCTGTATAAATTTTTCTGTTTTATTCCTCCACTGTGGTCTTTGTGCTGGGAGATTTGGAGGAGAGAGGAGCTCCATGCCGGGACTGACAGCATACACTGACGTAGCACTGAATCACAAGAGATTTGTGCCTGGTACCAGATAGCACTATCTTTCCTTTCTGAAAATCTACACTATGGTCACATTATATACAAGTGTCTGAATTATTACTGTTCCCCTTCTCCCTCAGAAATCTTTGAATTCTTGGTAAATTCCAGAGGACTGTGAGCAAGCTGACCTTATAGCAGTACTTACAAAGGATAAATGGAATGACTTGTAGCCTGGATCACTTTAACATTTATCATTGGCAGAAGGATTTTGTTCTGAGGATATGGGGCATATCAAAGAAAATACAATCGTAATTCTAATGAGTATCCTGGAAAATAATTTTTGCAAATTAATTTTTGTTTTATTGTTATTGTGATAATGTTCTTCTGACCTTACACGTATATTCGCGGTAATCTGCTTGCTGTGAATTAAGACTGCTGTGATGTGTGTTACAGCTTAAATACTTTTTTCTAAGTGTGGACGAGAAAATTAAGTCATGAATTTTGCATAGATCCTGAGACAAGCACAGAACAAAACCGTTTTGTTAACAAAGCTTGCAGGATCATTTTGTCACCCTTTGTCACTTAATTCCCGCAACTACACCTGGAAAGGGTTTAATAAAAGGTAATAAACTAATTTGATTTTTAAAATAAGATTACCAGTCTGATAAAGCCTAAATGTATTACTACTATTGACTTCTGTAGATTTTTCAATATATTTTAGGGAAAAAAAAAGAAGTAGAGGACAAAATGAAACAAAATAAAAACTCTGAGAAACTAGGATGATGGTATGATGGCAGAACAACTTCCCTGTTTAAAAGTATGGCTTCACCTTCGTTGTTGTGCTTTACAGAGTTCATTTCATCCCAAGACTTGCATTTCTTAAGCCTTCTAAGCATTTTCCTCTTGGAGCTGGAAGTCTTCCATGTACATAGTATGTTGAAGCAATTTTGGTATCAAGTTTTTCTTCTGAACACCTGTAATTTTTATTGTAATTTTTCCCTGTGAAGTATTTTTGAAACTCTTACATAATGCTTCATGATCTTTTTTTTCAGAACAAAATATCCTGTCTGTCAGAAGCTGACTTACAATTCCACTCTTCACCTATCTACTGAACATCTATTTTTACTTTTTGAATTCCTAATTACATTTTAATTTAATAAAACAATAGAAGTGCAGTACATCTAATGCATGTGTTAATGATGTTTTAGAAACTTACAGGACAGGAGAAGGAAAGAGTGGCAGTTTGTGGTCACTGGTCTGGGGCCTGAGTTCTGCTGTGCCAGTAGAAGGAGGCTGATGAGGGTAAAGCATCAGATGGTTCTCATCGGTTTTGTTCCTTGATCAATATGCAGGTGCCTCTTGTTCATATTGATTTTTTTCTGCTTACTTAATGTACTTTCATTTTATGAGACCTGTACAGTCATTAAATCGAGCAGTTTGAATTATTTTCACTTGCTATGACATTGTTTTTAACAGACTGAGTTCATTTTTGGATATCTATACTGTTTATTGCCATTAAGATAAAAATAGTTCAGGTAACTGCAGCCAAGCACCTTGGAGTTAAACAGTCTGACCTACTAGAGAAACTTGCACAGACTCAGTTTCAAAATGTCAGGTACTGTCCAGTCATTTGTTTGTTGTTATACTTCATTTTTTCTTTTTACTCCAAAAATGAGGAAATACTAATTCACACCAGCATAATTTGATCGCAAACAGTGTGAAGAGTATTGAACAATGTGCTTAGAATAGACTTTTGCTGAGCAGCAGCCCAAGTGCTGTCAAGTGACAGGATAATTCTGACTTCTTAGCTTGCTCCCTGCCTGGCAGTGTGTGCCGGAGGGGCTCACTAGCACTCCAAACAGATGCCTCTTGTGAAGGCCAGCGGTGCACACTGCAGCGTTGTGCTGCTTCACTGCTGAGGTCTGCTTACATCTGATCTACAGTGGAAACGTTCAGCTGCTACAGCTCTTCCTGATAATTATTTCACCTTATAGCTAGTTTCTGTTTGTGCAAACGGGTTTTTGCCAGTGCAGGGTGTGTCAGTTCCTGGATAAAGTGCGATAAGTTACACCATCAAAACGATTTTGCATACCTAGGCTTTTTGCTGGTATAAAAATACTGTGGACTATTGACTTCATTGCCAGGATTCTGTATGCTACTATAAATTTCTAATCTAGTGTTGGATTTAATGTAACCCTTTTTTTAGTTAAAAAAAAAAAAAAGAACATAGAATCAACAGTTACACTTAGTAAGCAAAGCTAGTGAAAAATATTGGATGAGTCACACTGAATACTGTGAGTCTTCTGTCCCCCTTCTTTGTCCTCAAAACAATTTGATGGGGCTGGTTTAACAGATGGGCAGAAAACCTATCAGCGTGTGTTGGAAAACTGTTTCCAGATGAAGAACAGTTTTCTTAAGTTATTTGTGCTCCTTTTTTCTTTGTTCAATACTGACTGAACTAGTCAAAACATTTTAAGCATATTAAGCAATAACATATTAAGCAAGTCTATAAAATATTTAAATGGAAACTAGAAGCTAGGAGTTCTTAGAAATATTTACATTAATATTTGAATCAGTATAAATCTTATCATACCTCCTTTTGAATCTTCTAGAAACCTCGTGCTGAAGATAAAATGTTGGGTTGTCACGGTTGGTATTCTGTTGTACTGAAAATAGTTAGGATCATCTGGTGAATTTATTTCTGAATCCCAAATGAGCTATGCTTTCACTTTGTTGTAGGTGCTCAGAAATGATTAAGCAATGAGACATAAGGTTTATGGTGATCCACCCAGGAGACATTTTGTAGTTATTAAAGTGTTGGAACACCCTTTGTTTTTCATGGACTGTTTCAGTTCATTTCCTCGTACAGCGGCTGCACGGTGGTGCTGTGCTTGAACTGAGGTGAAGATTTTAATGGTTCTTCCTTGTTTGTTTTTCTGGTCATTGGTATTAAAAGGTATTAAAGGGCTGAGAAGGTCTGCCCTCTGCTTGTAGTTTGGGAAGATCCAGCCTCTTAAAATTTATGTAAGGTTAACAGTCTGCATAATTTTGCAGAGTATGAGCAAGTTCTTGGCAGGAGGTGCCAAAAAGCTGTGGTAGATTTATGTTGTGCTCTGTAGTCTCAGAATTAGTTCAGAGGACATTGATGATAACAGGTGACTAATAATACAGCATGAAATAACTCTTATGTTGTGGATGACTCAGGTGGTTATCAATTTCTAAACACATTTGCAAAGCAAAATCCATCTAACAAGTGAGATTTGGAAGTTTTTTTGGATCTGCCTGAATCTTTGCTATACATATGTAGACTTTGGGATCTTTTCCTATCCACACTGTATGAAAAGGGGTGGGAAACTCCTATAGTTTTTTATACCTCTAGTATCCAGTAACTCTCAAGCCCTTGCAGTGTCTCAGGTATGATTTTCCTTACATTAGCTGAATCGCTGTTCTGCAGCTTTTTTTTTTTTGCTTTTTTTTTCTCCCCCTTTTCTTTTAAAATGCTTTCTGCCTGCAGGCTCTGCATGCAGTTCTTGCTGATGAATTGTCTTCTCCTCAAAACCTCTCTAGAGCTGGAGTCAGCTAAATGATCGCTTTTAGGAGACAGTGAGAAAAGGGTGGCTGAAAAACAGCTTCTTAACCTCTCCTTATCAAGCTAATCCCTTGCAAGTGTTGCTTTTGTAGCTTCCTTTGTATCAGACACAGGCTTCTCACACTTTGCCCCTTCTTCTTTCAAAGAATTCCTTTTGAAGATCTGGCTGCTAAATGTGCTGTGGGAAAGGGAAAAGACTGCATGACTGCATTGCTAACTTCTGGCAATGGAACATTGCAAACCTCGTATTATTGGTAATACATACGTATGTGCAAATTGTATGATCAGATGAAATTCACAGATAACCCATTCTATGATTCCATGAAATTCATAGATGCTACTATCAAGATAATAATTTGTTTTAAAGATGCTATTTAGCTCTCATGACTTCTGAAAACATTGAAAATGCAAAGCAAGCGTGCTCAATGAGTTCAGAAATAGTGTAACAGAGTAAAATATCCATGCAAATACTTCTTTGAAATGTTAGAACTATGCCATGTTTTCTTGAGGGCTAACTATTTTTTAACTTTTGGCATTGTTCCTACTGACGATTGCTGTCATTTTCCACAGAAAGAAACGATGGTTGGGTGCCTTTTTTTCTCTCACTGCTTTTTGTGGTCGTAAACATGATTTGCTTCCTCCTCTTCAGGGGGAAGCTGAGAGGCTAAGTCTCTGCTTGGAGGGTACAGGCAGAATGAAGAGCATATATATAAACCTCTGACTCTCAAAATATGGGTCCTCAAAAACACGAAGCTAGAAGTATTCTGAAATGTTCTGTTGTATCAGACCAAGGGCATTTTCTTGTTGTTGTTTGTTTGTTTGTCTGTTTTTCCTCCTCTTGGAAATGTTCTTTCACAGAATCACAGAATCATAGGGGTTGGGATGGACCTCCAGAGATCATCGAGTCCAACCCCCCTGCCAAAGCAGGTTCCCTACACCAGGTCACACAGGTAGGCATCCAGGCAGGTCTTGAACATCTCCAGAGAAGGAGACTCCACCACCTCCCTGGGCAGCCTGTTCCAGTGCTCGCGCTCCAGTGCTCTAGTGCCACTTCTTCTAGTAGTCTGTGCATTTTACTAATTTAATTAACATGGTTCTCTCACTGTTCCCAGACAGATGTCCTTCTCTTGGTTGCTGAGGGATCTTTACACTCAATTTAACTGGTTTCCATCTCACCGTATTTCTGAAATTGGAATCGTGTTCAGCTTATTTTACCGCTGCAACAGGCTTCAGAGATAGGAAACGTCTGTCATTCATAGTGGTGTATGAACACTGAGTGATGATCTCTATTGCTCTCCCCTCCTGCCTTTTTTTTACAAGCCATTACTTAACTGTGGCTGTATACAAGAAGATGGAAAATGAGCACTGAGCATTCTCTGAACTAGTCAATGAAATTATTTTCCTATTTCCTGCTATCAGATACAAAATTTTATTATTGAAGCCTGACTCTCCTATGGAGTGCTCTGTCTTACCTAGAGTGCCTTTGAAGACCTGTCTGTTTTCCCTTACTCCAGCAATTTGCCTCCATCCGTAACACTGCTCGCCAAAGTCAGACCAAGCATAATTAACTTTGTGGATGAAAATGAGCCTTCAGAGGACTTAGATAAAACTTGGAATTGTTGTTTTCTGGGAAGGTTTGACATTTTGAAACGCAGTTTTCATTCAGTTCCTGATGAAGCCCAACCTGTCACAAAAGAGAAATCTGAAGAAGTTTGTGTTTTGGAATTGCAAAGGCCTTATTTGTCTTTCTCCTCTAAATTAGTTTGTAACATAATACAACATAATTAAAATATTTTTTTCTTGAAATAGGAAGCAGTAGCTGCTTCCAAACGGTTACTGAAATATCTTACAAAACAATGCGTTCGCTTTTGATTTGCCATTTGGCATGCAAACATGATGCCAAAAATAAAACTGCCTTGCAGAGGTTACAGTTCTCATTCTTAGTTCCTTAACGCAAAACTAATGGAAACTGTTAAATCTGACATTTTTACACTTGTGCTTGAGTCATTTCTTGTAGGGCCTGTACTGCCCTTCAGGCGCTGGAGAAGGGGAGGGCAGCCCCCAGCCCGAGGGCCAAGCCTGCAGCCTGCCTGGAGGCACTGCTCTCCTGCCACGTTCCTGTGCCTGGGTCAGACCTAATGAGCCATTTTATTTATGAATATGATCTGTGTAATGTCTCCTTAAATGCAATCAGCTAACCCTGCCTTTTTAATTACTTACAATGATTTTAATTGGATCAGAACGCAGCAAGAAACATAAAGCAGCAGTGTAATAGCGTTAGCAGAGCAAGGCCTCTGCTGGGAGCTGTCGCCAGGTTCCTCCATTCCCAGCCCGGCTCCAGCTGTGGTAGGTGGCTGTCAGCTGGCTCAGCCCTGTGCCATGTTGGCCTTGCTGGTGCAGGTTCTGCTGTGTGCAGCATGTGAGATACCACACTCATTTAAAGCGCTCGGCAACTGGAATTTGGCAGTATTTCAGGCTCTGAGACTCAGAAAAACTTTTTTTACTCTGAACAGTAGACCAGAGTTGAGCTTTTGTGTGCCAGTGTCTTGATTGTGCTTTTGGACTAGTGAGACTGTCAGGTCCCTCTCACTGCTTTCTGTTCGCCCCTCAGCTCTGCAGCCCACCACTGTGTGTTCCACGTGTCTTCAAAGACAGAGTGCATGTCTTTCTTCCTCAGCTAAGAGCTGAGAGCACAGCTCATCGAGAAGCTTGTCCTCTGCAATCACTTTGTTGACAGTCGTTTTATTTGGCTCTCTAGATCATATCCTGGTTATTTTTTCAGACAAGGCTACTGAATTTCTAGTGTTTCAGTGATAAATGGTCATAAATATATCAATACCATTAATACTAAAGAGCAGTGATAATCTTTGCTGAATTTTCTGCTGAAGATGAATATTTATTTTCACATTTTTATTTTTGCTAGGCAAAACAGACATTCAGTTTGTTGGAGAAGTGTAAATTGTATTTGTGCTGCAGTATAATAATTTCTTTAGGAATGGGCTTCTATAAGCAAGTTCAGCAAATGCTGCTGAGAAATTGTTTTTCCTCTAAATTTTTTAATTCCATTTTTTTTTCCACCAGAAGGGAAAGGTGTTTAGTCCAAACATTGGCACTATGAGCGTTAGAGAAGAAGCTGTTTCTTTCCTGATCTTAAAATGATTCATAGCTGTCTGTGGTGAATTCTACAAATTGTGCTTTCTGAGGCCTGAGAAGAATCTGTTGCCAGACTAAATATTATTTAGAATTAGAAGAACTGCAATAAAAATTATGAGGGAATCATATGAGTACACAATGAGTCTGTATGTTTTGACAGTTTTGTTTAAAAGTATTAAATTGCTAACCATCTTTTGTCCTTGGAGTAGCACTTTTATTTTGGTCCAAACAATTTTTTGTGTGTCAATTATTAAATATAATTAGGTGATAAAATTGTGCAATTCTACAGAAAAGGAATGCATTTATTTAATAACAATTATTCATTAAATTAAATGTTATCTGTTAACATTTTGTGCCTTGAAGAACTGGAAGGCTTGCTTGCTTTCTTCTCTGGATATAATTTTTTTTTTTTTTACAAGTTCTTGTTATCATTTAATTCATTATTTTGAACTCTGCTACTCAGGATATTGATTTTTAGTTTTGAGTGTGTGTGGTGTCAGTGATAATAGAAGTTAGATATGTCATCGGAATTGTGTATGAGTAGACTCGGCTTTTGATTTTCCACTGCATTACAATTATAAAGGTGCATTCAAATTAAATTTTGTAACATAATCTGTGGCAGTTCCCCCTTCATATGATTCCTAATTTTATCAATATAAGTTGTGTGTATGTGGTTGTTTTTTTCATTTTTTTTTTTAAGAACAAAAAGCTCATCGATATACATTTAAGAACCCAGATTAACCCAGATTAGTGATAAATCATATTATAGTTTCAGGTTATTGAAGATCTTACATGGGTAGCATAAACAGTAAGATACCACAGCTGTCTAAAGGCAGTCACTGGGCATGCATTAGAGTGTTGTTTCTTTTAGGGTCATCTTTGAAGAGCAGCTGTGCAGGTGCATTGTTCAAATCCCCTTTCACCTGTGCTCCTACGTGAGGAATCATTTAGGCTTGTTATCTGGCAGGTTTGGGAACAGTGGTGGACAATGGAGAGCAGTGTATATGGGGTGGGTTGGGGAGGTTCGTGGCACTTCCTTCATCTTCCTTGCGTTGTATTGTCATTGCAGAGGCAGCTCACTAATTAATTAAGTGCTCAGGACAAGAGCTGCTTTTTACCAATTTGTACCTACAAACGTTTTTTAACAGACTACAACAAATGTTGAGGGGAGAGAGAAAAAGATTAAAGCTTTAAATATTCTTTTTAGAATTTTGCTACCCGAACTGTGTAAGATAGAAGGTTTAATGCATCATGGCAGATAACTGCTGTCAGTCTTTGACTCGTGCTTAAATGCTTTGTATTGCTATCGAAACATCAAAAGGTGGGCACCTGTAGAGGCTAACTTCAAATACAAACATTCAGAATCTGATCACTGTTGGGTTTGGCTTTCAAGCAACGTTCTTTTCTTGCACATCCTTTTAGTACTGCTGCTAAGTTTTGTTGTTGCTAGAAGAACTGGTGAAAGTTCTGGCAGACTGAGTTGATTTCTGCCATAAGCTCATCGCTAAATTTTAATAAGGCTTTACTGCAGGAGATGAGATATTGTATGATGTTTTAAAATTGTGCAGCAATATTCAAGTTGTCTACAAAAGCACTCTGGATAACGCAAGGTTCACTTTGGTCTCACACAGAGTGTCTGAAGAACACAAAGCCTGTGTGATTTATAGCATACACAACATCTGTTGACTTTAAAAATGATAAAATCGAGTAAATCTGCAGCTAATTGCAGGCAGTTATTGATGGTATGCCAAGAAAGAGGTGGGAGGAATTAAATAGGCATTTATTAAAGATAAAAATTATATATACTTTTAAGTACTGAGGGAGTTAACATGATTAGTTCTAAAGAAAATGCAGTTCTGCTTTTGCAGAAATATTTTCCTGAAGGTATAAGTATGAAAGAGGTGAATGGTGGGTGTTGAAAAGAGGCAGAAGAGACCCACAAGGAGAGAAGAATATGAAAGAAGTATTTGCAGCTTCCATGTATGTAAGTAAAGAGAAAAAATAGTATCACCTCTTATCTTATCCAGGGGCCAAGGTAAATAGCATGGTTTTTGTTTCATTTGATTTTACAGCACTGTAGTACTACTGATCTTAAAGTACCTCCTGGTATTTTCAAGTATGTGTTAGAAGTGATCCGTGTACAATCTGACGGTTTTGGATACATGCTGTAGTGTAAAAACAATGATAAAAATAATAAGGAAGTAGCATATAGCTCACTGAAGTGAAAAAAAGCGCAGCTAGAAATGGCTTCCTCTGTAAAGTAGCTGTAGACTTGTGTAACTTTAAGTCTAAAACTCTTCATATGCATACCTCTGATAAAAATGTATATCCTGATAAAAATGTATTTCAAAATTAGGGCTTTAATCAGTAACATTATATATTAAAGCACACAAATGAACAAACATCTCTTCTGCCCTCCTTCAAGGGCACTGATTCAGCAAAGAGTTTGCCATCTTTGCTGCCTCAGCAACCAAAAGGACGGTTGGAAAAAAAATAGTTATTTTTGACTGAGATTTTTTGGAATACATCTTTTTTTTTTTTTTTTTTTTTTTTTTTTTGCATTGTATGTATCTGCTGCAACATGCTGCAGCAGTGATAAAAACTGAATCATTATATCTTTATGTAATGCTGAGTATTGTAAAAACTACTAGTATATTGAATGATAAAATGAATGATATTTAAAATAATATTTAACAGCTGTCAAAAATAGTGGTATTTTCAAGTCAACATGTAAATTCAGGTTATCTCATATCCTTCTACTCCCCACTATTTTGATTGATTTCATGATTGATTTCAGTTACGATGCTAACTTAGGTAAAGAAGAGAGCGTCAAAGTCATATATCTGCATTTAGATGAGCCCCCATCTCTGTTCTGGAGAGATTTTGTTCAGCCACTCCAGCAATGCAGTTTGAAGGGCATAATTCCTTTACATGGGTGTATGATACAGTTGCAGTATATTTTCAGTACAATACTCTCTTGCAGATATGAGAACACATTTCATCCTGTTTCATTTTGTATACTGATGCGATGCTCCGTTTTAGGGAAGATTGCTCATTGTACAGCTTTGGGGATTTTAAGCAAGACTTTCCTGACAATAAAGATCCTGATTTGTGTCTGTCTGCTTAAAATTTATTATTTAAAAAAAAGAAAAAAAGGCATTCTTCGTCCCTTTGTTTTCCAGCCTTGGATGCTCTCCTGAAATTTGAACAGAAATGCTGTTGGATTGATAACAAGCAAGCAGTGCAAGCTACTGGCATAGATGGGAGTTGGGGGAAAACATGCAAGGTGGAAGGGAAACGATGGCACTAAATTGCAGACTGATACTTGCATCTTTTAACAGCTCACGTTGCAGCATTTTTTCTCTGTCTTATTTTTGAGCATGATGTCATTCTTGTCTCTTTCAACCCTTACGTTCATTTCTTCAGTGGTCTCCAACTTGTTCTTCGTATCTCCTATGTTCTATATTATACCTATCTGTCCCCCTTTTTTTTTCCCATATGCTACACACATTGCTTTGCATCTGTGATGGTATGAAGTGTGTTCAAAACAGAAATAGGACAGCTAGATTTTTACTAATGCAACATGTTTTATTTTTGCTTAGCTCCAAAAAAAGCCCAAGAGGAATATTGACTTGTCGAGGTATTACTGCTTTGTTGCTGCAATAAATTTGATTTTGAAAGTCCATGTACATCTGAAGGACAGTGCAGTGCCTAAATTGAACTTCAGTGAATTTGTTACGGATAGATGTTTTTCTCTCTGTTTATTTTTAATGAAGAACTATCTCTTAATTATCAGATTAGAACATGGACTTTCTAAATAATACATACACATAGTATTTGTTTTTGTGATTATAACATTGTGCTGTGAATGCTGTTGCAGTTGTAACTCAAAGGTACTTGTGTAAGACATTTTTTTTGAATGTTTTCTGATTTATAGGCTAGAATATCAGCTAGAATATATGGCATGGAGCCAATTGCTGCTCCATCATCTAATGACTGATGACGCAAGGCATCAGCGATGCAGGTATTTTATCACAGAGAATTTAGAAAAATGCAATTTTAGCTAGTAAAAAAGTTTCGTGAGCTCTCAAGAAAGTTTCTCCAATTGGCTACTTTTAAGAAAGGCTTAAGAACCTTTGTGTGATTTTTAGAGTTCTTCTTTTGTCTCTTTTCCTGTCTGCGTGCACCTCTGGGAAAGGTCTGCCTCCAGCTTCTCCCAGCCACCTGCTGGGCAGCAGACAACAGAAGCGAGATCTCTGTAATGATCTTTCCTGGGTTGACAGACAGTTCTGTTTGTCCTCATACCCATGTGCTTCAGTCTCTTTGACCGTCTTGGTGGTTCCTTTTGGGCTCACTTGAGCATAACGTACTGAAGGTTAGAATCACAAATCATACAAAATCCCAGGTTGGAAGTGGCCCACAAGGATCACTGAGTCCAACTCCTGGCGCCACACACCACCACCCGAAATGCAGAACCTAGCGGAGGTTCATTAAGATTATGGGTCTGAATGCAGCACAGGGAAAAAAGACAGGGGAGGATCTCGTGGTGGGAAACCTCAAAGGAGTTCAAGAAATTCTGCTTTAGGTCTAAGTGGATGTGGGAGTAGTGCGGTATAACTAGTGATTAGACCTAAGTAATGTTTGTCTTGGTATGCTAAGCTATTTTCTGAATCATGGCATTTTCACAGGGATGTCTCCAAAATATGGTGCTCATTGTTAAGTCAGGGATGATGATAAAAATAGATATCAAACTCATTTCCATCAATTCCAGATCTTGCCTGACATCTGATTTCCAGCCCAGAGAATAGGAATTAACTCTTCCATTGAGACAGTTTAAATGCAGCTTTAATATAATGTTAAAAATGAATAGTCGGGTTTCTTCAATACTTCTCCCATCCTCTTATCAACTTTGGATGTATTTCTTGAGTTTTATGTGTGCAGTCTGGAGAGACAAAGCAAGTTTCCTCTGTTGGTAGAGAATGGCCACAGATGATGATTAAAGCATTGGTTGGGAGGGACCTCAAGGATCATGAAGTTCCAACCTGCACCTTTCATACTAGACCAGGCTGCCCAGGGCCTGGCCTTGAACACCTCCAGGGACGGGGCATCCATAACCTCTCTGTGCAGCCTGAACTCACACTTTAAAAATCAGCAATGATTGTTTTGAGGAAACAGAAATCCAAATGCAAAATGACACCCATTCCTTCCTCCTCCAACTGTTCACAACAAACATCCCTTTGTTTTAATATGATAGAAGTTACATTTTTTTATATCCAGGTGATCACTTGTTTTGGAGTGTTGCACTCAATTTTATTCTGAAGTCCTACTCTGGTAAAATAACACACTGTAGATGACAGATGAGATCTTTTTACAGGTAGAGTGCCCATGTTTAAATGAGTGGTTCAGGTTTATGCTTTCTTTGAATCATTTACTTTCACCAGTTTGGTTCTTGTACTGTTGGCCTGATTTCCTTAGAACTTAAACGTTCTTGGCATATGATTGATATGAAAGGCTGAGAAGTAGTTTTGCTTTGTTTTCAGTTTTCATGTCTCCTTTCCCTAAGGGCATCTGTGAGAAACTGTACCTGATTGTATAATACTTTATTTCCTTTTCTGGACTTAAACAGCATGAGTGTGTTCGCACGCTGCCCAGGAAAGCAAATAGAAGCACAGTAACGCTGGCCCCGTTCTGCTTCTGGCTCCAGCAGGATGGTTTTGCCTCCCTTAATGTTGCTCAGACAGCTGAAATGCTAAACCTTATGTATTATGCATACGAGTAGTTAATTTTTAAGATGGGAGAAATTGGTTAAATAAAGATCAGTTTTCATAGGAACTTAATGGCATTTTAGAGGTAGAGAGATATTTTATTCTCAGTTCTTTCACAGAGGAAAGGAGAATTTTGCAGGAATCTGGATGTGTAGGAAAATGAAGGAAGGACAGCAGGAAATTTGTGAGTAGCTGGCACTAAAATTTTCTTCCTCTTCTGTAATGAATTCATAATCCCTTCATAAAAGTTTCAAAATCAGTCTTTTAAGATACAAAATTGATCAGTGTCTAAAGCATATCTAAAGTATACTGTGTATTCTATACAGCACAGTGTAGAACAACATTCTTATTTTGAACACCTCACATGGCACCATAATTTACACAATTTTTATAGGAATAAACAACTTTTTTTCAGAAAAGCTCACACTGTATCAAATGACTATAAGATATTGTTTCATATTAACTGTAGTGGAATCCATTTCCCTTGATTTAAAGACTTAATATAAGCCATGCTACAGCAAGTGCTTAGGAGCCTGCTGCAGGGTTTGGGGCAGACATTTCAGCCTATGCAGAGAATTATTTTGCTTAAAGCAGATCATGGAGAAAGAATCTTTTCTGAGGCACCAGCTTCCATTTTTGAAGACCTACGAATGTGCCTGCTCTTGCCATTCCCCACCTGCTCTATGTATCAATTGCATAGGAAATGTAAGCATCTACAGAAAGCAGGCTGTTCTTTAGGTTAGGTTATCCATCTATTCCACTTAAGGAATAAAGATGAAATATAAAATAATAGATTGATTTAACCAGTAGATGAGCATTGGGTTTCTGCCAGGGTATCAGGCTCTTAAGCTAAATTCTGGGAGTTTTTTTTAGTTTTATATTACCTGCATTATTAAAAACAAATGAACTTAGTAGGCCTAACAGCTTCCCAAGCTGGGGGTTTGGATTTAACTGGGGCAAATATGCTGCCATCTTTCCTTTTTGCTAGCAAGTGCAGTAGTTAACATTGCAGTGAGGACCATGGAAGTTTCCATGATGGATGAGATTGTGGCCCATTCGAATCAGTAAATTACTTTGAGGTACTTTAGAAGTAGATGGGAAAAAAAATTCAAATGGATCCTCAGCAGTTCTAACAAATCAATCAACTAATTGTGTTTGTTTTGAGCTTGTATCCAGGCACTGCTGTAGGTATATAGACTAAAATTCATAGTAACTCCCTTCAAGAATGGAATTTGTCATTACAGAATATTTCTCCCTCATAGGAAAGATTTTATGTGCTTTTACAGTATCTGTCCTTTTCCTTCTAATTCTTTGTAATGCAGATGTATAGTGTAAATAGTGATTTAGGTTCAGCTTTGTGCACATCTTCTACCAATCTACATTCCACCAAAAGTGGAAGTTGTAACCTGTCCTCTCATTTTTGCCAGCAGTGGCTCTTTTGTGCCTGCATTGTGCATCAGATGGGAAAGTAGTAGTTTCTTAGAAAATTGTGATTCTTCTTCATTTTCAAAAAAGAGCAGCCTTAGGACACAAATGTTACAAGATGTCACCAACTTTTCCCTCAGTTAAGAATGTAAAAGTGATGTAAAGCAATTAATTCAAAAAAGAAATAGTCCCCAAACATTCCTCAAACAGGCAAACAGAAATAGTAGAGAATTTCAAGAATATTTTCTTTTAATTACCCCCAATAGCTTCATCTTAATTTATCTTTGGCTGCTTCCTATGTACTCATTGGGTAAGTTGTTCATAGGGAATCCACTTCAGCTCTTCTAATTCCCTTCCAGAACTTTGCTGTAACTTTGCTTTTTGTTCTTAGCGTTGCTGATGCAGCATCTCAAAGCACAGAAGGATTTCTCTTTTGGCTCAAGTATCCTCTTGACTGACTTGGTTTAATCACATTGGTTTGTTGCTGTCTGTCCTGGTTTCCTATCCGTTGATTCTCTGGTTTTCATCAAGAGCTCAAAGTCATCAGTTTAAATAACGAGCATAGTGCTGTTTCTGAGAAGCTTATAGTGAAGCTAGTTTCATCATTATCCTGTTTTTCAAACGCTTGAATATTTACTAAGAAAATTCAGATTTTTTAAAATCTTCATTATATATTTTCACAGTGAAGTTCGAGGTCAGAAAAGAAAATTGTGTCATAGAAAGATTCTAAGTTGTTGAGACAGAAAAACTCACTCTTTTGCTCAGAGTATTGTTTTCTACCTGGTGTATTGTGCATATCAGATCTATGTCTGTTAAACCCCTCTTATATAACTATCTGGGAAATGGTGGTTTGAAAAACGTAGCTGTAAGCAACATCTCAGGCAGTGGATTAGAAAACCGTTCAGGTTTAATAAATCTAGAAAATTTGGAATTGTAATGACAAAAATCTTTTTCCTTTAAGAAATACAAGAAACTAACCCTTTCTTTGGCTGAGGTGCATTAAATGTCACTGATTCCTAGGGCTCAGTGCATTTTGTTTTGGCATATAATATTTTTTGTTCAAGAGAAGGATTCAGCAGGCAGTCTGTATTTTAAGTCCTTAAAAAGTCATTTCCAGCTGTTCTTTCCAGGCTTAATAAGGTGTGATAGTTAGAAGGGAAGCAATACCACAGATAGCAGAGGAATGGGAGGTGAAGGAATGGGAACAGCACTGTATTTCCCTTCTCTAGTTTCCTTCCTTGCTTCAGTACATGGAAGTGACTGGGGCAGCATGCTTCAGCTCTTGCCAATGTGAGGGCAGTTCGTGCCATGACTGCAGCCCTGCAGTGTAGTGGTGGTTTATATGGTTCCTAACTTATTTTAGGCACAAGTGTTTCTTTATATAAATAGTTAACTTACTAAATCTACTACGCTTTATGTTGAAAGACAGGAGAAGTGTGGAAGTCCTGCTAACCCTGTGGTAGTGATCGAGAACAGAGCTGTGAACATTGGCCAGCTCTACATTATGGAGGAAAGCTGGTAAATTTTTAACTGGGCTCCAGTCCCCGGAGTCTCTGCTAACTAGAAGATAAGCCTTTGCACTTTCTTTGTTTTTGAGATGTAGACACAAATTCCTTACAGACCATTTCACTCGTACTTCTTTGGCTACAACTTCTCTGGTTAGACTGTGTAGTTACTTAGAGACTGCGCACAGCAAGAAACTGGATGATGGCACTGCAGAAATGCGTGGAGAAGAATTCTGCTTTTGCTAGTGCCTGGTAGTATCTCACTTCAGGTGACATATTTTCTTTTTTAACTAAAACTAGCAGCTTGGAATATGCAAGTTCCTCTACAATATTTTAAATACACTGGAAAGTGCTCTCAGAAATACCCTTTGAATTTTGCATAGTCCTGTGTGGAGCCAGGAGCTGGACTCAGTGAGCCTTGTGAGTCCATTCCAGCTCGGGGTGTTCAGTGACTATGGATTCTAAATATACTGAGGTTCTGGCTATGTGTCAACTGCCTCTGCTGCGTTCTACCTGTGTGGTCAGCAGTGACAGCTTCACTGATGGCAGTACAGAAGTGTAGATATGTTCTGTCTGTGTTGCAGCTTCTACTCTTATATAGTAAGGTCAGGAAAGCAGTTGCAGATATTTCTACTGCAGACTCGCTGTCTACATGAAGGCTGCTCATCATCTGAGAATAGTATAATATGATTGCTGGGGCTTCTCTACTGCTTAGAGCAGTAGCTAACAGCATCCAGAGCAGGCTGCCTAGCCACTGGACCCACAGAAAGGCGCTCTGTTAAGAAGTCCCACAGAAATGCATTGCATCCCAAGTATTTTGTTAGGATTGCAGGGAATGTGAAGCAAAGATGCAGATTTTGGCAGATGAGCAGGAGGTGGCTGCCAGTCTGAGGCACAGATGGAGCATTTGGAGAAGCCAAAGCAGCATGGGCTTTCTGTTCCTTTCGTGAAACCATCGGACTGATTAGATTTTTAGCACCTGAAATGGCCTAATTTAGGTTTAGAGATTAAAAAAACAGTAAGGAAAAACAGTCTCTTTTTTATTTCTCTTTCACAATATTTTTTTCATTGGATTTAGGAGATCAGGACCACATTTTATTTTGTTTAAGCAGCCTGCTTGTGTAGAGTGTGATTTTATCATAAAAGTGAAATCCACAGCAAATTTCTTATTTGCTAGGTGGATAGGTGAGTCTTTGATGATATTTGCACCTTTTGTAGTGCCATGTTGCCAAAAATCTGCTTGGCAGTAGATGTAAAGTGTGGCTAGTTCTTTGCACTTTTTTTTCGATCTTACTATGTCAGCTGACAAGTACAGGTCAAAAAATAATGTTCACATTCAAGACACTTGTTGATTGGTAACTGAGTACTGAGTGTATAGTATCAGTTTTAAGAGGTTCGTACGAAAAACACATTTGGATATGCAGCTTGATCACAGCAAAAAATTGTTCTTCTCAAGAGAAGTTACTCACCTGGGTAAGAGGAATTGTCATAGCCCCTAGCAAAAAACAGCTTTGTAAACATGTGTTTGTGTCAGGCTTCATTAACAGCCTGTGCAACATGAAATGTACCTCCCTGCTGCTCACCTGTCCTCTGACTCCTCTGATCAATTTTAAATGGGTACATGCAGACAAAAGCATTTGCAGGTCTATTCTTAGTAGAGTGAAGCATATTTGACACATAGTACTGTTAAGAATGTTGATCTCCTTTATTCCTTACTCAGCTTTATGCAGCACTTCTGGAAATTTTTTGTTTCAGTTCCTCATGCTGAGTTTTTCACATGCAAGTGCTCTTCTCTATTGTAGCCGTGTAGTGATCCGCGTGGAATTCTGTGTTCAGTTATGAACATATGGTTGCAAAAATGAGTCTGATGCTTAGATCACTTTATTGTGAATAAACAAAAATAATTGGTTACTAAAGTGAAAGTTTATTTAAGATTTAAAAGCTCAGCTAGCCTAGTAGGGATAAGTCTATGCCTTAGTAGACTTACTGGGAGGACATAAGGGAAGATGACTATCGGGAAGTCATTGTTACAAATGGAAATGGTGAAACATTGTGAAGGAAGTATCTGGCACTGAGTGAAATGCCTCTGCCATTAGTTTCTTTTATTCATTCTTTCAAAAGGAGTGGAACTCATGCTTTATTCAGCAAAACGCTGATAAATGTGTAAATGTGTAAATGTGAGGAGTCCTGTATTGTCTTGTAGAGAAGCAGTAGTGTGAAGATCCAGCCTATCTTGACAATTGAATTAGGTCTACTCAAATCTAAAAAGATTTAAAACTCAGAAAAACAAAAAGGGGAGTAAAAAACAACATTGTCCAACTTTGAAGGTTCAGTGAGGACCCTGCTAGACTGCTTTTGTAATTCCCTGTGGATCTCATCTAAGGCATCCGGAGATGTTCAACACGTAATGTCTGATTCTCACCTAATTTCTGTTGTAATTCAGAGGTTTGAGTGAAGAAGCACATCTGTTCTTGAAGGGGCCTAAAGACAGTACACTCAGGTTATGCTTCTCCTATTCCAGGAACACGCATTTCAGAGCAGTGGCTATAGTTGGTTTGGTTTACAATAGTTATGAATGTAATTGTATAACATTTGAATGATTTGAGTTACAGCCCGATCTAAGCTGTAGGTCTTGATTAGCCTGCAGAAGGCTGAGTAAACAGTTCTTGCATTGTGAGAGATTACCACAGAAAGACAAAAGCCATCTGAGAAAAGATGTCCTCCAGCCCTTCTTTCTGGAATGGGTCACTGATTGGGTTTGGGCACGTCAGGAGTGCAAGACCAGGCAGGGAGCCAGTAGCAGGGAACTGGTAGCATAGAGGTGATGTATGTCAGTTGGTGTGAAAAACTGATTTTTACTCTCTAGGTTATGTTTTGTATCTTAAATTGCCCCATATGAAAAGCCCAAGTAGATGAAAGAACAGAGATCACTGTCATGACCTTTAAAAAAAAAAGAGTGTACCTGGGAGAAAGATTGTCACAGATTCAAACTTCTTTGATAAAGAAGGACAGAGCGGCATTTTCAGCTTGCTGGTGTGCTCTAATTACTAAGTGTCAATTAATGAAAGATTAAATGGTTTAACCGTGTTTACATAGCCAGTGACAGAAGTCAGCTTTCAGTGGATTTTCACCTGCCCTGCTGAATAATGTGTGAATGCTGTACTGATGAACAGCTGGTTTCTATCATGAAAATAAATTCTGTGATATTTGCATTTATCTGCAATGTTTAGAATTCTAATTTGTATTTGAAGTATAATTTGAACATATAAGCACATAATATGTAGAGGTTGTCAGGTATTAGAGAAAGTTATGCTTATCAAAACATCTGTTTAGATAAGTTCAGTTGCATAGTTAGTCCTTTGGGACAAGGGTGTGACTTTCTTGCCCCTTGATGCACCGTAACTGAGATTCTTGAATTCCTTGAACTGACAGCTTTTCCAAAGTGTCTGATTCTAGAGAGGTAAATGAGATGTATTAAATATGCATGTTTTTGAGTAACAGTCTTTTGATTTTCAGTTTTTCTCGAACAGTTCATTCTTTCAGCATACTCTGTTGTCAAGTGTTTTATGCAAAAATGTTCTTTGGAACTAACTACAATTTCTAAACGTTTTAATGTGTTTAAAATGTTCCATTTTATTATATGTCAAGCTTATCAATATTTTGTTGCTTTTTTAGATTACCTTTCTCAAGGGATAGATCTGTCTGGAATAGAAGTAATTGAAAATGACCTGCTTTTTATTGCAAGAGCTCGGCTGGAGGTAGAAAATCAGGCTAAAAGGTTACTTGAGCAAGGTGTGGAGACTCAGGTAAAATACATGTTCTTTTTTTACTTCCTTTCACAAGTGAAGTTTGAAGGGTGCTGTGAGACTTGATTTCCTTTGTTTGGTCTTGCATTTTCTAATGGATGTTAAACTTAAAACCATCTTACATTCAAGAGAAAGTAATTCACATATCAGTATTCAGATTCACGTATCAGTATTCAGAGAAATTGACAAAAGTAGCTTTGTGCAATATATTTATTTGCAAAAATAACATTTTGTAGGACCTAACCCTGAAAATTTGTGAGGGAGTTCGTGCGGACAAAAGAATTCTAAACAGTGTGATAAAAAAAACCTGCTAATGAAGAGAATTTTGTATTTAGCGCAGTATATGACATTGCTGATATTGCCAAGCTTTGCAGGTAATTCTGGAAAATGTAGTTTCTTAAAACTAAGAAGATTTCTGCATTTTAGCTGTGCAGTTATGTAACAAAACGATTTGATGGATTTCCGATTAATACTTTAAAAGGCATTGTAGACTTTGAGGTAGATATTCACTATACTCATAATTACAGTCTTCTATACTAAATGTAATTATCTACGTTTTTAATAACCTGGCTGTGTGTGTTATTTAACTATTTGTAGTATTATTTGTACTGACCCTTTGCCTGTTTTTAAAATTTGTCTTCCCTTGGCTATTAAAAAAACCCAACATATTTTAATCTCCAGTACTACAGTAAGAGGAGAAATCTAGCACAAGTTCGTATCAGTTTTGTTTTTTAAATTAGAAAACAAAGTGTATTAGAACAAGATGTTTCAATGCTGTTTGTTAAAAATGGTTAACCTCGTGAGGCAATATAGCATTTATTTGTAGTATTCAATGCTGACATGAGAGAAGAACATAAATGGAATGGAAAATCTCGTAATTAAATTGGCTTCATTAGATAATTGAGGATTAAAATGATCATTATGTATCGTCTTATACCTCTCATTGTAAGTAAATGTGGTAAATACCGTTCACTATTTACTGATAGCAAAACAATAGGGGAAAAGAAAAATGCTTTTTTTTGTGTAATTACTATTCAAATATTGAAACTCCTGGCTTTTTGAGCACGTTGCTGAACATGAATTGGGCTTGTTACAAGCTATGAAATATATGCTATGTTAAATGAAGACTGAACGATGATAGGGGCTGAGAAAAATCTATTTTAAACATAGCAAAAGTCTTCATCGGTGTCGACCCCTTCTAGTTTTTCATGTCAGATTTGACCTTCTCTGATAATTTTCTCTTTATATTAAGTACTAAAACAGAACTGACAAAGATACCCTGGGGAAATCAATCCCACTCTACTTGAAAAATTGACAGATTTATTAGGTGTTCCAGGCTCTATCCAGGTAATCAAGAGATTATTAAAGGATTTGCTTGTTGTGCTTTAGCCAGGGGCCTGTTTCTAGCAAGAGAGATTGTTTGGAAGATTGTTTAGAAGAACATTTTTAGTGTTTACTCCTATCAGAAATGGGTATTTTTATTAAGTAATGTTGGGCTATGTCTCACGGATTTGTTGTTGGATACAGTTTGCTGATTTAATGTTGGAATAATATGTTTTATAAAGTATGCATGCAGACATTGCCCAAGAAATATGGAGTTTGAAATACGACCAACGGCTTCTGTGTCTTTGGTTCTTAGTATTGTAGCTGTTTATTGACAACCTGGTTTACATTTATACCTTCCAAGCCCTGAGATTTCCCACAAAGGGGCATAGAATCTTCATCTTTTCATGTGCACTTTGTCATACAGTATTTTTTAGATAGGCTGCCTTTTTGATGATTCCTATTGTGGTAGCCAGGTCTGTACCGCTGAGAATATTGCGGGTGTATTTTGTCCAGGTGGTGTCCATGAGCCAGCAGTGTGCCCTCACAGCCCAGAAGACCAACCGTATCCTGGGCTGCATCAAAAGTAGCATGGCCAGCAGGGTGAGAGAGGTGATCCTGACCATCTACTCTGTGCTGGTGAGGCCTCAGCTGGAATATTGTGTCCAGATGTGGAGACCTCAGTACAGGAGAGACTGTTGGAGCACGTCCAGAGGAGGACCACAAAAATGATCTGGCCTTTGAATATCTGAAGGAGAGCTACAGGAAAGAAGGGGACGGACTCTTTAGCAGGGTCTTTTGTGATAGAACAAGGGAAATGGCTTCAAATTTAAAGACGATAGACTTAGGTTAGATATAAGGAAGAAGGTTTTTACAGTGGGGGTGGTGAAGCGCTGGAACAGGTTGCCCAGAGCTGTGGTTGATGCCCCATCCCTGGAGACTTTCAAGGCCACACTCTTGGCCCTGGGTGACCTGACCTAGCTGTGCATGTCCTTCTTCATTGCAGGGAATTTGGACTAGATGACCTTTAAAAGTCCCTTCCAACTCTAAAGAGTTTATTATTCTATGATCCAAGCAAAGGCTTCTATGTGTGCTCACAGCAGTAACTTTAAAGCCACCATCTGGGTATAAACTAGAAGAGTCGCTCAACATTTCTAGATTTAACAGGTTTTCATAGAGCTGCCAACCATGCTTGTCTTCCTAATCCTTTTAGAAACAGTAAGCCTTCTCTGCTCCTGTGGGCAAAAGTAAAGCAAATAATGGTAAATCCATTCAAGTGGAGGTAGCAATGGCTACAGGCATTTTTTTATTGCATTGTATGCTTTGTTACCCACTCCTGGTGTACATAGTACAGATTAATGCTCTGTCATGAGCAGCATCAAGAAAATTGATTCAAATTCTGTTCTTTCTGTTTAGTTCTGAATTTCTTCATAGCTTTCCTTCACACTTTAAGCAGGCTCATAGCAGATAGTGTAGGAATCAGGAGAGACTGCTTTAACAGAGATACAACCAGAGCATTATTATATGCTCTGGTCAGTCTCTTAGAATATACAGCAGTGTTTTCTGCCTAAAAACAAGAAAACAAGAAAAGGTACGTAGCTGTCTTGCAACCACGTGAAGTGTCCCCTGCATTTCATTTCTTTGGCTTACAGAAGGAACTCTAGGTAAAATGATCTAAATTTTCCTTAGACACCACTTTTTTCAGCAAGTGTATTGTGTAAGGTATATACGAATAGTAAATTACTCACAACAAGAGAAACCACTCAATCCTTTATAGAACAGTTCTGCTGGACAGTGTTGTGGCTGCTATACATAGAAAGAAAACTTACTCCACAGCTTAGCTCATGCTTCAACTCCTTTCTTTTATATTATCATGCTTAGTGCTAGACTTCATCTTACAGCCAGGACAGGTGGTTGCCCACACTTAGTTCCCTCAGGTAATTAAACTGTTGATAGCATAAAGGGCCAGGTAATGTGTACACAAAAGAATACATACCCATCTCTCCCATCTTTACTTCTATTAAGATGTAACACAAGTTGTGAACTAGGTTTAATGCTTTAACCACAGTTATGGGGCGTCTCTAAGTAAGAAGGGTAGATTTTGGCAGGCTTTGTACTAGTATGTGTGAAATGGTTTAGGAACCTATGCTATTGCTTTTGACCTTACCAATATAAACTTTGTTTATTTGTTAGGATGTAGATGATGACGATCATGGTATCACTAAATACAGAATAAAACATATTTAGGTCAAACAGGACATGATGTGAAGATGAGAGCAGAACTCAGAATTCCTTGATTATGCACCCTAAACACAGTTTATGTTACAGAAAACTTCCTTGTTTTTCTACCTAGCATAAATCTAGTGAGAGCTAGATTCATTAAAAATAGTGAAAGTTTCTGGTGTCCTTATAGTGAAGTTTCTTGATTGCATTAGAGAAAGCAAAAAATAATCTCCTTTGTTCAAATGTTGAATTGTCTGCAGTTTTTCTTTAGTATATGATTTTTTTAAGAGCTCTCCTAATTATAATCTCATAGAATAAAGAGGGAAGAAAGCAAACAAACAAAAATAATCCTAAACTCTGCAAGATGTAAACAAGATGAATATGTAAACACTACAATCTGAGCACAAATGTCTCAATTACTTTCAATATAATATCTTTATAATTTTGCCAAATTGAACATATTTAGGGGTATTTTGAATTTCCATATTGTATCTGACTGAGTAGAATTTATTGTGATCTGTTTTGCATTCCACTTCATTCTGAGTCTCTCCTCTAAATTGAATTGGCTTTAGAACAACTACACCATTTTTTCCTTTCATTTTTTAATTTAAAATTATTGATTAGACACATAATTGTTCTAGTCTAATGCTACTTAGCGCCTGAGATTGAAGGATGAAGTATCTGCATAATTTACCAGTGTTCTAGAAATTGCTTATCAAAAAGTTGCTCAATTTATCTCTAATCAGGGCCATCTAAGCTAGGTGCTTAGTAGTACATTTTGCAGTAGAACAGCAAGATTGGGATAATAATCTGATCTCCTTCTCAGACCAGCATTTAATCTCATGTCAAGGATCTCTATTGCTGTCCCTAAGGGATTGGTGGGAGCAGTATGCATATAATTGAGCATTTTTCTGGAGGTGATCATCAAGAAACTACACGTTGTTTCATATCAGGATCCTCTGAGCTGAGTGCTTATGTAGTACAACTTGCCGTGTTACACCAAGATTGGTGAAATTAATCTTAAATCCTTCGTAGGCTGGCATTTAATATGATGTCAAGGATCTTAAGCAATGCATAGTCTTTCTTACCCTGAAGCAGCATGTTCCAGGCATGCAGATGCACTTGGAGGTGCTCGAGGTATTTACGTATCAAAAATGGCTGGCATTGATTCAATTCAGTTTTTCACTGAAAAGATATTTTCACTTTTTTTTTGTGGCAAAACCCACAAAAAATGATAATGTTGCATTCTTGAGTTATTTCTAATAATTACTGCCAAACACTTGGCTTTTGTAGCAGTACTGTGTGAGTAAGGGCATGTGAACTTGAATTTCTAATTGCTAATCTTACATACTTCAATAAGATTATGTGTTTTATTAAAGCATTCTCTTTCTTGGTTGTCTTTGGTATAGACCCTGTACAGGTATATGAATGTGCTGTCTAAACCTGTCCAGTCTGTGGAACAGTGCTTGATTGTAGAACAAAGTGTAATGTCAAAGTAGAATGACACTTAGCGTGACCCACAGTTGAGTGGTGGGCTTCTTAACTTCTATCTTTGGTTGATTCAGCTTAGGATGTACTGTATTGCACACACTGATGTCCTGCACTACTCGAAAGAAAACCTTGACTTCTGGATGTCTTCCCCTGCCCATTGCGGCTTTTTCATGCCAGCTACCAGATTTTATCCTATTAAAAAAAAAATTTTATAAGGTGATGCAAATGGAAATTGATTTCATTTTGCATCTAATTGTGTAAATACAAAGTGATCATTATAACAGAAAATAAAGTAGAAAAAATATGAGCAAATAATTCCCAGTTCGTTCATGACCATCTTTGTATCCATATACTGTGGGCTGTCCTCATAAAAAGTATGGAAAACTTGGAGTTGAAATGCTACCCAGATTATACATTTTTTTAAAGTCAAAGAGCAGCCAATGTTTCTTCTTGGTTTTTTTTGGATTTTTTTTTGTTTTGTTTTGTTTGTTTGTTTGTTTGTTTGTTTTTTGTTCTGACATTTGTTTCTACTTTGAAAGCCAGAAGTTGGGATGTAACCTTGTCACCGTCAAAAATTTAGCAAGTATGGTACACATCAGGCAGTAGCTGTTATGTTTCCTTTTTATCCTGTAATCTGGATTCCCTGGAGGACATTCTGGTGAAAAAGCTGTCTCAGTCTAGTTTCCATAATAAAGTGATTGACTATGATACGTTATAGAAATGGAAGGCATTTTTGATTTTGATTTGAAGTCAATTAGTTGAATCTAGAGTGAGAAGACTATGTATGTTATCTGTAAAAAAGGAAAGTTTGTACCTATTTGCTACTTCTGGCATACAGTGAGGGTGGTAGCTATACTTAACTTTACATCATCTAGTTTTGCTTAGTGAATACTGAGGATGAGATTCAAAGCTTTTTTTTTTCTTCTTTTTTCTCATTAGCCACTCAGTTGCTGTTTGGAATTCTAATGTAGACACAGAAGAAATTTCATCATGTCATATTGGCTTTCATTGTCAATAATCACAGCTATCCTTTCTGGCACTTCAGTCTGTTTAATTAAAATCCTTGGAGCTTAAGCTGGTTTTTGTTTTTTGTTTTGCGATAGTTCTGTATGCATATAGAGCATTTTCATTTCATGTGTTTATGTATCTCTACTTCGTTCTAACCTTTAAGTTCTTTTGTCACAGAAATGTATTCATGTTGCATTATTCAATTTTATTTTTCATCTTCAGTATTATGGTTATGGTTTTCATGATCTCGTTAACTTGCTAAATCAAATTCCTTCATCTGGCCATCTGGAGCATGGCAGTACTGAAGGAGTTTTCAATAAATCTAAATTATATCTTCCTTATTCTGTTAAGATGTGATATAGCAACGTATGGCTCATCTAGCAACCAGGAAGTATATCTTCTAAGCGCATGTTACTTATGTGCTGCTTTGGAATGGTAAACTTCATGGGGATTAACCAAACCTTACAAATGATGGCTTTACTAATCTGGACTAAAAAGAGTTCATTTTATCTTAAAGTGTGATCTAATGGATCTGAAGTGCTAACCATGCTTCAGGGATTCAAAATCATCAAGCTAAACACTAAGTATGAATTTATGTTTCTGAACTGTGGATTAAAATAAACCGCAGATTTCTCTGCAACATAATCGGCTGATACTGATATAACCTAGAATATCCCTTCAGTTTCCATAGGAACAGATGATGGAATGTTTTGAATTTTGGAAAAGCGAAAATGAATGTCTGGCTTCAATATAGTTCACTTATATTTTGCAGCTTGCAACCTCTCCATGTGAGGGCTAAAAGTGTGCATTAAAACAAAAGATAGAACATCCACATAACTCTTATTAAAATATCGCATTAGTGGCAGCGCTAATAATAAAAAAATACTATAAGTGTTTCTGTGCATAATTCTTCAGGTGTTGTTTTCTGCAGAGTTCGAAAACATTTCCCAATCCACAGCAAAATAGAAACTACAAATTATTCCTGTTTGTTCATGCCTCTTCAAGTGCTCTTCTGCAACAAAAAAGTGCCTGGTAGGTCATCTCTAATGCTCATCTCCAGTCATTGCTTCATCTCCCTGTTACACTGCAGCCATATATTTTCTTCCTGGAGCAATGTGAGCAGCGCAAGAAAGAGCTTCGTGTGGTTAGAAGGAGAAGATCAATCAGACCCTGCTGAAATGCGTGCTGTTTTATATAGGGGAATCTAATTAAAGGCGATAATCCAAGAAAGACAAAGAAACATGCTAGTGCTTGTAGTGTTTGCTTTGTTAGATGCTTGACTGTTCTTTCTTAACAGATCATGTTTGCTAAATTAGAGAAGATATGCTTTGAGTGTAAAAACATCAAGAAGATTTAAAATATGCCTCTTGATTTGAGATAGATACGTAACTCCTATATTTACATAGAGGGAAGGTATAAAAGCCTAATCAAGAAACAGTTAGGAATCTCAGTGTCTAACCTGAGGCCTGGTGAGTGTGGGTTCAGGTAATAACAGCTCAGTTTATTTTCATTTGCTGTAACTCCATCATTTTGGATGCTTGATCTTTAAAGCATTCTGTATGTGGGAATTTCTATGGTACTGAAAGGAAAATGAGATGAAATGAACAAGCGAAGTAAGTACAAACAGGCAAGTAGCTTGGTAACTCATGGTGAGTTCCTCTTTTCAGTGTAACAGGTTTTTGGTCTTTGAATGGGGCTGCACTGTGCTAATGCAGTACAAATAATAGCCTTTTCAAATATCTGTATTCTGGGATTATTTTTAGCTACCATTAAATAGAAGATTCATGAGGAGTGTAGTTGTCTGAACATATGGGCAAGTTTAATAGCAATATTTTGAAAATACAAGGATTTTCAAAAAGTAATGTTGTCCTTCTCAACATTGGAATATAATGTGCAGAGGACCCTGAGTTGTGCTACTTTCTGAATATTGATGCTCTTTTATTATTGGTTCTGGTTTGCGTTTTTGCCTCATATTTCAGAAAATTTTTCACAAACTGTAGTACTTGGCTTAGGCAGGTATTAGCAACCATTACTCTGCAGATATGTAAACACAACCTAGTTCTAAATGGCAAGAAGTAAGGAGGAACGTTCTTATACTTGAGTTTGCAAGTTTCTATGCCTTAAAAATGAGATGACAGTGGCCCATTAAATGGGCTGTTTCACGAAAATGCTTCTTTTTCACACGGGAAAAATATTTATTTGTTCTTTAATGGACCTTGGAAGCTTGTTTTCTAATCCAGTAATATCTGCAACTGCAATTGCTCATCTTTCCAAATGCACTGCAATGAAAGTAGAACAAACATTGTAATATGAAGGTAAATTTTAGTATTTTATGTCTGGCAGAAAGCTTCTGGGTGTGGGAGGGAGGAGAAGGGGCTACAGCTGATGAGTCACCGAGGAGCCCCCCACTCTTCACCAGCCTTATTTCCTGTCAGCCTTAGCAACTCCTGTCTGGAACTTTCCTTCCAAAATCTGTAACTGGTAAATAGCACCATAGCTGTGCATAACCTCACTTGTGTTTGACTCCATGGCCACTTATTGTTCAATCTTCAGTGCCAGGTATGGGTTTTATAAGATTGAAAGATTATTTTGAATGATGTATTAGTAGAATGTTTGCATCAATATCTGATGCAAAGAAAAACCCAAGTTTTCTTTTTTTTTTTTTTTTTTGTGAGAGAATAGTTTGAGATACTTACTGAGGAGTAGAATTTAGGCTATGGCTTTAGCCAAACTTTCAAATTTGATTAGACCAAGATTAAGGATTTTTTTTCTTCCTTACGATCATATTAAAGCAGAGAACTGAGAAACTGAATGATCTTGTTGCCTATTAGGTCACAGCACTTTGCTGTACACACGTTTAAGACAAGTCTCTGTACTCCCGTACTGGTCACCTTCCTGTCAGACCTCTGTTGATTTTCAGACTGTGACCTCAGCTGAACCTGCCACCTGGGAGCTCTGTGTTTCTGTCTTAGGTGTTGCTGTTGATCATTCCAGAGTTCAGGCAAGCATGGCAAAACCAGGAGTTGCCTCCTCCTTTCTAGCTCCACAATTACTGTCTGCAAGACCCCACTGCAGGAGATGTGGGTTATTGGGTTTAAGTGGGTTGGCAGACAGATGTTTCTAGCTCATCATCTGTTAGTGCCCTTAGCTACTAGTTGTACCTGTGCTGAACATGTGTTTGATAGAGTAGCTTTCATCAAACTGCAAAGCAGACACTTCCAGTAAGATGTTGCAAATAGCAAATGAATCATGAAACAGTTTCCTCTTTTTCCATTTTCTCTGTGGCAGGTAGTAACTATGGTGTAAGGAATTCATAATTAGTTGATGTGAGGCAAGGGGTAAAAAACACTGCCTTTAAGCAAATATTGAAAATAGCAGAAAGCTGAAGACTGGAGTTTTCAAGAAAAACCTGCTTGGATACAGACATGCATATTTAATACAACTTAAATAATTCATGTGATATGAATGTGGTGCACACGGTCATGCAAGTGTTTATGATGTTTTTTGGCTGAAAGTCTAATAACTAATTGGGGATTGTTGTTGCTTTTTCTTTTTTCTTCCTATCTTAAATTTTTTTTTGGAAGAGATTGAATTAACTTAAATAAATAATAATAGTGTTGCAAACGTGTCTGCTATAGATAGTTAACTGAAAATAGTCCACATACAAGCCTGTTTTTATCAAAAGCTTTGAATAACTGAGAACTATGTCTGATATTCCAAACATGTTTGTGCCATGATCTCTTTTAATGACTTTCCCTGTCACTATTTTTGCTGTCCTTTTTTTCCTTTGCTATTTTTCTTCTGGCAAGGTACTCTTTGTGTTTTCTAGTCTGAAAATGTATATATGTTCAGACAGCTGCAATGAGTGGTATAAAATTAACATTTATGCTATAAAAACAACAAAAAAGGAATAGATTGTTTTTGCTTTTGGAGTTTGATGAATGTTCATAAATTTGTGTTATTTTTTAAACTGATAAAGCTTAATTTCTATCTTACATTTCTACACTCCACTTAAATCCCAAGGCAGATCCAGCGTTCCTGCTACTTAAACAGCAGCACTGCAATTTTTGAAGTGTTCAAGCCGGAAATCCAACTGTGTGGGTCTTTGCAGGTTCACCTGGTTCATTTTTGGATGTACAGTTTTGCCCCATATGTGTCCTGCTTTCCAAAAGGGAAGGCTTCATGGCTCGACAAGGAATGAGGAATTCCTTGGTGAACGCTGTTGGGAGCACAAGGCTAATCGGAAAGTAGGGGAGCGTACATTAAGGAAGCCCCCATTTGAAGAAGTGTTGCTACAGTATTACAGCGATAAAAGAGTTGCAAAGATAGCCATGATAGTATTTGCTTTATCTAGCAAAAATTAGCTCATGCTAAAGCTTATCCTTTGCAGCCTGGTTGCCAAACTGTGCCAAAGCACACACCCCTGCTGCTGCTTCTATTAGTCTCAGAGAATGTGAGCATGGGAGTGTTTGCCCACGCTGCAGGCGAGGTGGGCAGCATGATGGTATTTTTGTTTCATCTTCCTGATTGTAAAGTATTCATTTAACAAAGGCTATTGGATGCTGATGCATCTTCCCTCCCCAGAGCTCAGAGGGTGCATGTTTTCATGTAACTCTTTTTCTGCAAGAGGAAGAAGGAGAATGAACTGCACTCGGTCTTTCCCCCTCCCTCCTCGAGCACTGTATGTGAGCAAAGCTAAAATGTATATTCATTTGGGGAGGAATGTGTGCTGGAGTAGGAGTTACTAGCGAGGAAGATGGGAGGGTGCCATATGTTCTCCTGCACTGCAGGTTTTACTGTTCCCCTGAGATTGTTGTTATGAAGCCTTTCTGGTTTCTTGTCCTCCCCAAAATTCAGATATCTTGCAATATGAAATTGGTATTGTAAAATAATAATAATAATAATAATAATAATAAAAAATAGAGGGTTCTTAATGCTATTCTTGCATTTATTACTGTATATGCCCCAATTTATTTGAGGAAACCTTAAGACACCTTGTTCTTTATTATTAATGTTAGATGAAGTATTTTCCTGAAATCAGATCTAGGTCAGTATTTATTATAGCTTTTTTCTGTTACTGCATATATAAAGTTGTATTCCTGAAGCACTGATGTATCACCCAATAGAAAATCTTGGTATGAAATTACTGTCGCTCAGTTGCTTTTTGCTGCAGATTTTTTTTCTGCCTAAGGAGAACTTAATGCATGAGCTTTTTTCATTCTGTTCTCCTTTCTACATGATTCTTGTTTTATCTCCTTTTAAAATTTTAACTAGGAATTTGCTTTACAAAATGCTGTACAAGTAAATACAAGCAATTCTTGCACAACAGAAAACATTTTCTGTTTCTGTGGTGTTAGTGGCCATTCTTCTGTGTATTTGGAAAATTCACTCCCTTTAATTTCCCCAGGCAGCAACACTTCCACCACACCTTTGAATAAACCAAATCTGTCTCACGATCAGTGCTATTTTTCTTCTTAGTGACAAATAGCACTCTTCCTGAAGGCCCTCTGACCGTATCTTCTGTACAGGGTGGTGGGAAGGTATCACCATATCAAGCTTAGGTTATTTCAGTGCTTCATAAATTCTTACGTAACTTAAAGCAATAATAAAATTAATGAATTTTTAGATTTTTATGCTGAGCTAAGAAATCTCCTGCTCTTGCAATCTGACTCAGTGCTAGATTCGGACTTCAATTCATTAGAATCTGAACTGTAAGGTATGAAACAGAATGAATATTTTAAGTTGCAAATTACATTTTAAAGCAGGGGTTTGATAACTGGTCAACTCTTCAATATTGAGCAGTCTTTACTTTGAAAAACTTAGTGCAAGAAACCACATCATAGCCATGTAAATAAAGTAGTCTTTGGTCTAAGGTGGTTGACACAGGAAATCTACTGCAAATGTAAAGTGAATCATGGAAATAATACTCAAGTGTATGAACATCTGAAAGCTGTTTTCTTGTGCATATTATTTTAAAATGCAAATTTGTTTATAATCAACTCTGTGAGTAATTTGGAATGACTCTGTTCAGTTTAGAAATTCCATAATTGTAGGGAATATCTTTGGGATTTTATCATCAGAGAAGAAAATCTTTAGTATAGATTTTACTTCTGTTTGTAGATCTTTTCTTGTAACTCTAAAACAAATGATAAGAACTTTAAAAAAGAGTTAGATTATTAACTTTAACTAAAAAGTAGTTCTTAGAGTAGTTCTTTCTTGTACAGCTGAAGTCTTTTCCCTACCCTCAAATTACCTCATACATTATGCATTGGTAGTTGCATGTTGAGCAGGAACTTAATCCTGCATCTTGACACATAACTGTGCCTGGATATAATTACTCTTGCACACTAAACTTCTTTAAAGACTATTTCTATCATATCTATATAAATTTTTTATGAACAAGCAATTAATTCCCCTTTTCTTTTCCTTTGGAAATTATACTACTAAATACTCTGTGCCCCAGGTAGAAGTACTAAATGTTCTAAAACACTGTGACGTTTTCCTGTATAATGGTATTACGCATTTCAGTTTCTATAAGGTGTGCTAGCATCTTTGTTTTCCATAACTCATTGTGGCCTTATTTATATTTCATGTTAGTTAAGTTCACATTTATGCATTGTTCAACAAGGGAAAATACAGAGGGGATGGCAGCTGAATTTTAATAATGAATGAGGAAGCAAGTTGTAATTGCAGTAGTTTTCCTAACACCACTTTAGTCAAGACTCATTGTCAGTAACCCTTTCAGTTTTTTATACATATGTGGAAGTGTTTTACCTTGGCACTGACAGTTCAGAGTAAGGATGGCAAAACTAATTTCTGTTTCAGTGTACAGTTCAGGATGTCCCATTTCCATTCTCCTTCCTTCTTGTAGGCCTTTTTTATTTACCAGCTTACTACTGTAACAACTACTGATAAGCACTGCATTAATGTTTTTAATACAAGACAGACTTTAAAAAATATGTACACCCGTACCAGAAAGATCTCATGTTGATGTGAGTGGAATTCACATTCTACATACCTTACTGTGTCATTTCAGTTTAAACAGATTGTAATGCCTGTGTTTTTTGAATTCTAGGCCTGTCCAGTTTGAGAAGTGTATCATCGTGGCTTATTGTCATCTGCACATTTTAATAATCTCCTGCTGCTTTTAAGTCCCGAAGTGAGAAAAAAAGCAAAAAAAGATGCTTCTTTAATTAAAAACAGTGGTCCAATGCCTGTTACTAGTCTTTATAATTGTAACCTGGTTCTTTATGTCCATTTTATGACAGTTCAATCTGGACCGTGTTTTCTTGGCTTGCTTATGAGAAAGTCACATAAAATAGTGTCAGCTGCGCTCCCAGTCAAAGCATATTATCCATCTCTTATTCAAAGTTACATTACTCTGTCTCAGAAATAGATTACTTTGGTTTGGCATGATTTGGTTCTGACAAAGCCATCTCGGCTATTATTTAGCACCATATTAACATTTCCTTGTGCATATCAAAAGGTAATTTAGCTGTGCAGTCAAATGTAAATAAGTTATTACTTTATGGCAATCAGACTATATAATATTACAGTGCTCTTTGGTGGTTTAGTTTTTAGGAACAGAAATGTAATATATGAGAGGCTAATTTCAGAATACTGATAGTGCTAATGACTTGGTTTTATGAGAACTTTACGCTCCTTAATGTCTTGTTTGGATTTCAACTCAAGTTTCTGGAAATTCGCTCAAGTATATTGGCAATTAAGGTACTTTCTGGATGAAATTAGAGAAACATAGTTTAATTAATAGACTTGCAATGACTAAGTGTAAATTGTGTTCTTAAAGTACTGCAGCTTGGATAATGAAAACATTTACAACTTATATCATTCATGGAGAACAATAGTGGAACACTCTTTATCATATTTTGCAATGCATCAGTGAGCTATCTTCTCTTTCTTCATCCCCCGCTGCCGGCAGTTATTTTAAGAACGGAGTTAATGCTTCTGTATTTACAACTTCTCTATATCAGATGGATTAAAGAAAATAAGCTTTAAACAATGCGGAAGTTGAAGTAGACTTTGTAAGGTGGGTATCTCCCCTTAAGATGAGGACTGACATTTCTCTGGGCTAGTGCAGTTGGTTCTCTGGTACTCAAATTAGGTTCTAGAATGGACCTGTCTACTCTGAAATTAAAAAACAAAAATAATCACACATTTGGAGTTTTTAAGTTTCTGACCAACCATTAAATTGAAAGCTTGTGAATTCTGAAAGAGCATCACATTATCTCGTGGGATATAGCCATAATTTATTAGAGGCTTTTTATTTTTGATTTCTGCAAAACTCACTACTTTGAAGACTGGATAGCAAACTGTTGCTGGATAATGATTCCCATGTTCTTATAAAGTGATATAAGCCTTGTATTGTTTAAGTCACCTTTATTGCTTGACTGTTGTGTTTTGGGATTTTTGTTGTTGTTGTTGTTGTTTTGTTTTTCATTTTCTAGAAAGAAAGATTTTATAATCAACGTTTTAGTTAATTAAGGTCAACATCTTTATACAGATTTTTGCTTACAGTCACGTTCAAAGAGAGTAGATTCAAGCTCAAATAGGGCAGATATAAGGAAAAAACCTTTTATGGTGAGAGTGGTGAGGAACAGGCACAGATTACCTAGAGTTGTGGTTGATGCCTCATCCCTGGAGACTTTCCAGGTGAGACTGGATAACGCCTCGGGCAACCTGATGTGACTATGCATGTTCCTGTTCGTTGCAGAGGAGTTGGACTGGATGACCTTCAGAGGTCCTTCCAACTCTAAAGATTTTGAGATTATATAAAAGAGGGATGAGCAACTGGTATTGTTTTCCTGGTGCTCTGACTTTCCTTTCCAGAATAGTTTGAGTCTTTGACTTAAAAATCTTTGCATTTGAGTATTCGGTTTCTTGATCTAAAGTTAGCAAAATTTATCTCCACTTATAGCTATGACTCTGTTGAACTATTTTAGAAAGCTGATTTCCCACTAATTGTAACTGAGATAGGATTTTTAGAGCGTGTATGCATCCCTACCAAATTTATACATATTACAGGGATGAATGCAATAGAAATAATGGAGATTAAAGGTGTTAAGGGCTATTATTTAAAGAAATGATAAGCAGTAAGACATTCCTTACCATAAGCACAGAGCTAACAAAAAAATCCGAGTATCGCTGATCCCACCAGTCAAGGGAACAATTAAATACATCAGAAATGTTGCTGAGAAGATGCTTTCTTTTCTTGTCTTCCTTTTGACTCACTGCTTTTGATGTTGTCTGAAATGCATCTGCTTTTCCAAAGAAACTATGTAGAAGATATTCACGTAATTATGTAAATTGAGAATATGGCCATATTCCGTACTAAGCATAACTGTACTAATCACTGTCTCAGTAATAGGATTCTGAAAGATTTCAGAAAAATGAGCACAAGAAAGTTCAGGAGTATAAAAAAAGTGTCAGTTGAACAAGAAAAGTATATGTAATTATCTAAAACAATCACTGTTACCACAAGAAAGAAAATTGAATCCATTAGACTTTCCAGCTTTTATGAAACTGCCCAACATTTATACGTCTTCAACCTGTTTCACTATTTCTTGTAATCTTGTTTTATTCTACATTGGTGGACCGTACTATGTTGGGGACGGGGTGAATTTTATCCATAAGGTTTGCCAGAATCCATTTAGATGTCTGGATTGATCAGACTCTTTTTCATATTCCATTAACACTAAGAATGGATGTGAAGAGTTTGAAATGGAGTCTTTGTTACCTTTCTTTCATGAAGAAGACTATTAAAAAAATCAGATACAACATAATCCCCCCCAAAATAATCATGTATGCATTTTTGATGGAAAAGAGTCCAGATAGAAAACTTCTGACTGAATATGGTACTTTAATTACTTATGGATCTATTAGAGGAGACAAAATACTGATGTAGATCAACCTTTAACCCGATCGGGAATATAGTACAAAAACTCCTCTCATTCAGTGGTGAGTTACCTGGTGAAAAAGTAACCTGATCATTAAATCAAATGGCATCTCAGAACACTACCAGCAGCAGGAACAGGAGACTAAATTACTGTTGCAGATTTATAATTAGTTCTGAAATTTTGAACTTTCAGCTTATGAAGTTAACAGCATACATCAGCTTATGAAGTTAACAGGTTACATTTCTCAGTGGTGCCAGGAAACAAATACAGGAATACTTACTTTAGGACAATTTTGTGAAAAATTATGCGCTTCTCTAAGGAGAAATGCTGTCTTTTTTTGGTTCTGTTGCATTTTCCAACCAGGTTATAAAATAGCTTGTCCAACAGAGTTTCAGATCTGTAGGAAACCTCATAGAATTGTTAAGGTTCATTAGGATCATCTACTCCAATCATCAGCCCATCACCACCAAATCCACTGAAGCACATCTCCCAGTGCCACATTTACTCGTTTCTTGAGCTCCTCCAGAGATGGCGACTCCACCACCCCCTCGGGCAGCCTGTGCCAGTGCCTTGCCAAAGGAATTCTAGGAGATGTTTCTCACAACGGTCACAGATCAACAGTAAGAAAGTTGAGTTATTAAATACTAACACTGGAACCTATGAAGTTGTTTCTGTGGAGCATCATTGTGACATTTCAAATTTCAAGATTGTTAATGTGTGTCATTTACACACAGTAATTCCATTGAAAGTCTCAAACATCTCTGAAGATTTCTCTGCATCTCACAAACTCTTACAAAACTTTATTCCTTTTAGCCCACAACATTGTGTCACACTCATATTTGTGTAAAATCATGAGTGTGCTGTATATACTTGCTGCTACCAATGCTTCTTCAGTTAAGGAGATCAACTTAAAGAGATTAACTGAAGGAGCCATGGTTAATTATTTCTGCAGTTGGCTTTAAAAAATAAACGTACACTCAGTCGTAACAGCCACATGCCATCACTGTTGCTTTCTCAGTAATGTTACAGAACTCCAAAAATACAGAGAATAACAAGAATTACATTGCCATTATTTTTGTAAGAAACTTCAGATGAAAAATGGCTAATTCTTGTATATGCTACCATTTACTTTTTTCAAACAAGGAGTTAAACAGCATTTCTGTGTTTATGAGCTGTTTCACAGGCATTGATAACATGTAGAGCATTGTGCAGGCATATTTCTATATGGCAGCTTGCTGGATTGGAGGGAAATAATAGGTTTTGTTAGAAGGTGAATTACTTCTGGGTTAGTAGCTTATACAAGTTTTTGAGTAAAATAATTGTTTAACAAACACTGGTGTGCTGTTAATGCTGTTTTGGCTGAGACCATGACATGCTGTAATGCAGTAGTTTTGTTATATTTTCAAGGCTAGAAATTTAATACCAGTTATACCATGCAACTTCACATTACGACTATTGCTTATGAAAGGGAACTTAATAAGCTCCGATAAACAGAGAAGTCTTGAGTTCCTTAAGAGATATTCTTATGAAAAACAAGTGTTAAAAGACAGTTTAACTAATGTATATATATAAATTGGATCCTTATTTGCTGACTGCTACCGTTAACCTCAGTTCTCTGCCTGTGTATGGCATAAATGATTTCATGCTGCTCACCAAGGTGACATTGTCCCGGGAAATAGCTATTATTAGCCCAAATGTTTCCTTTTAGGAATCCATTGGAACCTGATCATACCTATTTGTTTTTTGTCAGTACAGCTCCCTGAAAAAGTAATGCCGTTTTAAATGAAGTTTTCTTGCCTCTTACTCCTTTAAAAGGCAAGTGAGATGCACCTGGACATTATTATGCCCTTCGTCAAGTGGTATTTATTCCCAAAGTAAGTTGTATGAAGTCTCTGATCTAAAGTTTTAATGAAAAGGAAACAACATTAAATGTCACAGCAATTCCACAATGTTCAGAGGAGTTGTGAAGAATTATAGGGAAATCTGTGTAGATACAACCTGCTTTTAGTCCTGTTCTGAACATCAGCTTGAACATATCTGTTTCGTTCTTTGAAGAAAGAAAATTTTTCAGGAGTTAAAGATCTGTAAAACATGTTTGTTTTTGTTAAGATGGACTACCTGACCTTGAATGAAGTGTCTGTAGCTGTGTAAGAGAATGCAACTGACTCCGGGCAAATGCAAATTCGATTTTGTTCACTCAAAGTCCAGCTGTTTAATTGGGCTTTTGTTTGTTTCTTTGTTTATTTTTTCTAGCCTGTTGAGCACTTCTAAATGCAGAGCAAAGACTTTCAGCGTGTAAAACAAAACTGAGTATTGAAAGTGCTGTATTCAGCTTCTCTGAATGAAAAACATGTTGTTTTGGAGTATGAAACCATGTTTGAATTCCATCTCCTTGGAGTTATCTTGATGCCTACTGATGAAATTCAGCACTCTGCTGATGCTTGAGCCAAAGCATGATCCTTTAATACAAGAACTGTTCAGTCATGATCATCACAGCAGAATAGAAGATGATACCTTACATGGGTGTCTGCAGAGGCTCATGTTAGAGAGCTCGTTTTACCACACTGGATCAGGATTGCATTTCATCTTTGAGTTCTTATTGCCGATTTTGTATGAATGCATAGGACCCTGCAGCACAGAGGCCTAGAGAAGAAACTGATATGTTTTAGGATTTATTCTTATATTATCAGATCATCCTTTAATCCCTTAGAAGTTTAAAGAGTATTTATATCATCCTTGAGATATTTACATGCAGGCACTAGCATTTTCCCCAATGTAATGGTTTAGCAAGTTCAAATGAGCGGTAAGAAGCCATAATTTCTGTAGTGCTGCCTTAAGTACTTTGTCAGCAAATGAAGATAATGAACAGGGATTCGGTGCTCAGGACAAATCAGTAAGGCAAATGGAAGATTTTTGTTGTTGTTGCTGCCAAGTCATAGAAGTCCTTGCCATAGTATGTCTTGAGTTTGCCAAAAAAATAAGAAGTCATAATCTGTCATTCTGGAAGGATAGGTTCATTTTTGTAATGCATTGCAGATTGTTTATGTCATCTTTTCAAAATAAAACCTTTCTTTTTTCCGTGACCTTCCTTTTAAACTCACTGGGCTGAACACGAAGTCTAGCTCCTCTGTGTGTTTTGCTGACAGATGCCTGTGCAGGAAAAAGGATCACAGACCAAGATTTAATTCAAAAATAAAATAAGCCCAATTTACTATAATAGTGAATTTCTGTTCAGAAAGATATTAAGTGAGTGGATGCTCTAGACTTGAAGTGTGCTAGAGATCAGATGGCTAAAAAATAACTGAAATACATAAGGCTTAAGTAACAACCGCCCATTTGGAACAGGGAAACGTATTGCAAATGTTGCAAATAGCATCTTGCATATTGCAAACAGGAGAGCCACTGTTGCTGTCCTGAGAATGTGAAGGATGACACGTTCTCTTTTTCTCCAGGCTTAGTCAATAGATAGAGACGTGTAGAGTTGTGACTCGTTTGTAAATCAAAATATGGGTCTAGAATATCTCAAGAAGGTCAGAAATGTACCTGAGTTGGCTAGAAAACTGTGGATAATTACAGATGATAATTGATTACAGTGTGGTGGTGGCTTTCTTAAGGTAGAGGTTTAAGTGATGTAGTGTCACTAAGAAGCTCTTACGCGCTTAATGAGCACCTTACAACTTGCAAAGTTACACTGTGTGTAGTTGTTTCTTTGGCTTGAAGCTACTTAGGTTTTTCTGCATAGAAGATGTTATAAGGCAAATTGCTATGGGGTTTTAAAAGGCTGATAATGTTTCTACAGTTTGCTTGTTTTGAATGGCTTCTAAACCAGCTCTGCCTGTCCTGACCTTCTCATTGTTTGTTCACTGAAGATATTCCATGATTTAGACTGACTTCACATTTTGCTGTAAATAACTGTCAATAGTTGTTTTTCAGTAAACTTCTTGTGTTTAGAATATATTCAGAACTTGTCTCATTTAATCTGATACTATTTTACTGGAGTTGGGAAGTTCTAATGAAATGTTTTTTATTTAAGAAGTGTTAGGGATTTATGAATATCCCATATATTTCCACCTCTGAAAAACCTGAAGAGCTAGTTGTCTGAAAGCACTGTTCACTAGAAAACCTTTCAATGGGATGTGGTTGACCATACTATTAAATGGTTGATTTGGTTTTTTTTTTCATGTGTGTGTAAAGCTTTCCCTCTAGAATTCTGAAAAAAAAAATAAAAAAATAAAAAAATAAGTGTATATTTGTTATATGGCTATGTGTGACTTCAGAAAAGTATTCTTACATAAAGATTGTTTCTTCCAGATCATAGTTATTTGATTCACAACTTCTAGTAATTGCTGCTAATAGAACAATTAAAATGGTTCAGTTTGCTTATGACAGTGCAATAGATCCCCATCAGGAGAGACTTAGATCACCTTATCTAACCTTCGCAGCTTTATGTTGTTTCAAGCTGGAGCATTTAACCTTGAGATGTGCCATAATCAGAGCCATCATCATTATGTCAAAGCACTATCAGGGTGAAATATGCCCTTGCAAGCAGCTTGGAGGAAGAGTAAGGTGAAATTCTACAAAGTGTAACCCTGTTGAACTTCAAGAAATAATCCTGTCCAATGAATAGTCTGCCAACCATTAGAGTGAATGTTCTCTATGGCTTGAGAGGGAAATGGCATCTCATCCTTTGTTCTTGATATTTATCTGATGTTTGGTAAGAATCTCAGAGACCATTTGTCTTTTGGAGAATCTGATGTAGGCAGGGAATCCCATGTTTGTGAATTAATGTAATTGTTGTTCTACCACAGACCTGCATGTAGTACAGGGATATAGAAAGCAAAACAGAAGTGCATATTTTCTCAAGAGCAGCAAGAGAAGATTTGTAGAATCCATAGCTTCACAAGAACACACAGCTGAAAGGCAAAAAGAGCCATTACACCTACAGCACTCCTTTTTACATTTTTGTTCTTTTCACCTGTAGACTTACAGAAATGTGTGGTTTTTGCATGGCCTTCAGGAGTATTTCATTGTGCACTCTCTTTAGAATCTATTATCTTTCATGAAATGTTCCTTAGCAAATAAGAAAGGACTGCCTTTAATTTTCTCTGGAATAACTAGAAGTTGTTATTTTTGTCTGGGTAGTTGACTATTACTAAAACTGAACAAGGAGAGAGAGCAAGCAAAGGAGGTGTCAAAAATAGCTTGGAGGTATAGTTGAACCTAATTTGTGGTTGTAGTGAATTTAGTTATGTTAGGCTCCTCAGTGGAGAAAACACCAATTTTGATTTCCAAGGATTAAAGCACATAGCTTTTATTTAATTTCGTGATGTAACTTTATGTTACTTGTCTTAATCCGGCCTTGGAACTGTCAGCAACATGTCATCATACGGAATTACTGTAAATACATCCCCCTACCTGTTGAGAATGCATTCAAGAAAAGTGTACAGTGATTATACAGGTGAGAAAAGTAGTGCTTTTTGCTTTTTTTTTTTTTTAAATAAGATAATTAATGTAATCCGGGGGGTTATAAGCAATATGAAAGTGTGGAAGGTAAGGAAGCAGACTGACCATTCAACTTAAAACTTTTATTGAGAGTGTTCTTGCTGCCTGTTTCTGACAGCTGAGTTTTCACTGTTGTCATCATCTGAGTGTTCTAATAGTGTTCAGCCTCACAAAAAAAAAGTACCTAACATCTCTTGGATCTCAAAAGAGCCATTGGTATATCTCCTCTAGTTGAAATTTTGAATATCCTGCTCCTGTTTCTACATCTTCCATATTCTATCTACCTGTGTATTTAAACTGTGGGTACTTTGTAAAACCTGCAAACGTCCTTCCTCAGTTACCTTAATTTTATGGGAAGAGCTACTTTGACCTCTGTTGAACTTGGCCACTGTGACATGATGGTGATTAATGGAGCAAGGTATTTGCAGATTGTCAGTGGGACTCCAAAACACCATTACTGATACAGTGGGTAGCCAGCTATGTCTGTAAGTAGCTTATTTGATTTTATATTAACTACAACTTTTTTTTTCCTCTGGGTAGATCTAACAGCATGAGATTTTACTGCACTGTTGTGAACGTTATCGCTACTTGCTTGAAATAGGCTTAAAGAAACAAAATCTCCAGAGTCTTACATCTGAATGGAAATACCTCTTTATGCTTTTCCTAGAGCTTTGTTGTTTTTATTGTTTGAAAAACTTTACTTGAAGAAATGGGAATATTTTTTTTTCTCCCCATACAATCATAGAATGGCTTGGGCTAGAAGGGGTCTTCAAGATCATCTAGTTCCAACCCTCTGCTGTGGGCAGGGTAACCTACCACCAGATCAGTCTGCCCAGTACCCCATCCAGCCTGGCCTTGGCCACCTCCAAGAACTGGACATCTATAGCTTCTCTGGACAGCCTATTTCTGTCCCTCACCATTCTCTAACTAAAAAATTTGCTACTAATATCTGATCTAATTCTTTTATATTAAAACCATTCTCCCTTGTCTTATCACTATCAGACCTGGTAAAATGTCAGTCTCCCTCCTGTTTATAATCTGCCTTCAAATACTGGAAGGGAGCAGTGGAAGACTCTCATTGGAGTCTTCTCTTCTCAAGACTGAAAATGACCCTTCTTCATAAAAGATGTGCTCCAGCCTTCTGATCATCTTCATGAATTCTCTCCTACAGTTCTGCATCTTTCTTGTGCTGTGGGTCCCAAACCTGGATATATTACTCCAGATGGACCATCACATGGGCAGGGCAGGGGAGGTCAATCATATCCTTTACACTGCTGGACCCTCTTTTGATGCATGGGATACAGTTGGTTCTGGGCTGCAAGCCCGTACTGCTGGCTTGCATCAAGCTTTTCATCCACCAGAACCTCCAAGCCTTCTGCACAGCCTTCTCAATGCATTGTTCTCTTAGTCTGTACACATATCTGAAATTGTCATGATACAAGTGCAGAACCTTGCACATGGCCTTGTTGAGTCTCATTAGATTCTTGTGGACCCACTTTTTGAGCTTGTTAAGGTGCTTTTGGATGGCATTCCTTCCTGCATTTGTATCAACCACACCACTCAGCTTGGTGTCATTGTCACACTTGATCCCAATGTCTGTGTTGCTGATGAAGGTGTTGAGGTGTGCTGGTCTCAAGATGGACGCCTGGGGGACAACTTATGACTGGCCTCCACTATGGCTTCTCCACCAATAACTCCTCCATACAGCCACTGACCACAAACCTCCTACCATTTTTGATTCTGGACAGAATGAAAACCCCATGAAAAATTTTGTAAGTGGCACCAAATATATGTATTTCCTTTATCTTTTTAAAGGTTCTGGAATGGGGTCATATTTGATCAAGAGAGTCAGAGCAGAAATAATAGCATTGATCATTAATAGCCACCTCCCTAGAATAATATTATTTCAGGTGGAAAATGTTTGTTAAAATAGTAGGTGGTTTTTATTAGAAAAATTACACCAGAAATGAACAGTTACAAAGATATGCATCTCTCTCATGTCACAATTACCTTGACTCCAGAAATCAGAGGTGTCAGCATCTCAGAGAGGGGAATGAACAAGTAGTGCAAAAGAAGCTGGAGCTTTTAACAACTTTTCTCATGTGTGTCTAGCTTTTATTTCAGGGTATCTGTAGTACAGGGTGTAATCCAGGAAAATACCATGGAGACTGCAGAAACCTTTGACTGTTGTTTCAGAGATGGTCAGACAGAGACCTGGATGAATTGCTAGTGAAGGTCAGGCGTTGAGTCAGTAGATCCTGCAGGATCCTGTGTTTTATTACTGCTTAGTACGTAAGTAGCCCCTGGTGTCAGAGGGGAAGGTGCTGGGGATAGAGCTGGCTGAAAGAACAAGAGGGGAAATAGTATTTGTATGGTGGAGTGTGTAATTATGTTTTTAAATAATTAATTTCATAATTAACTTAGAAGCAACAGCTACACATTTTGTTAGTTAAACAAATGTAGTTTTAACTACATTTTTGATAATACCCTTAGATGGGTGTGTTGCTAACTGTATTTTAAAACAACAGTAAATAAAGCTAAGACTGCGTAGAACAGTATGCTGCAGTGTATTGCAGACACAGTAGTTGTGCAAAACTAGTTGAGGAAAAAAAGATGTTAATTAACTGAAGTAAAAAATCCAAGTTCTTTGAGTCTACTTGTAAGAAAACAGTTACAGACTGATACTGAATTTGCCATTTGGTAAGTGCTTTTAGTACATAAGTGATTAAATTGCTATCCTAATTAATTTCCAAGGCAACTGCAGATATTTTGAGATGATATTAAATACATAATATTTGAATTACTAAAGTCCGTATTCAAGTTTCTTTGAATATGGCCAAGGATATTTTTCAAGTTCAGTTGAATCACACAGTTCATTTTACCATAATAAACTTCATCTAAAAATAACTTTCACTGAGTTTATATTCCAGTATGGGACTACTGAGATAAATTATGTGCATGTTTTTAGTAAATTAGTTTTTTTTTTTTTTTTTTTTTAATATATGTTACATATTGAAGATTTGTAATATTAACTACTAATTTAAATTATATCCGTTATATGGATGCACATAACTCCTCATCCATTTTTATGCACTCAGGTTGAGACAGACTCAAGTTTAATTTTTAATTCCTCACTGTGGTAATGTTTTAATTTTCTGATGGAGGAAGGCTTGAGTCAAAGGAAGCACAAAGCTTGCCATTGGCTTAGTGAAATAGAAAAGACAGAAGATAGAAAACAAAGTATTGGGTAGGATGAGAACATTCCAAAGACTCGTACATTTTGTGCAGAGATACAGATAATGTAGTGATGATAACAGTGACTTGTGAAGTGTTTGTTCACCTAAGTTAAGAGATAAATATAAGCTATAAGCTAAGAGATAAATATAAGCTGTAACCTCTCGATGTTGTTATTGATGGGGTACAGATTTATTTATTTTTTATTTGTTTTGCCCTTTTTTATATCAAACCAAAGAGAAATGGGTGCTCTTTTTACCTTTTCTCAATCTGTGGCGCATCTTTTTCAGTTTGGCTTTTGGGATACTGCTGTTTGCCTCCTCCTTCCCAGCTGTTCACTAGAAAATTCATGACAGAAGCCAATTCATTTGCTTTCCTATTTTATTACCAAAAATGGCAAAATTTTGCCAATGTTGTCACTTTTCCATTTCAATAATAGATAATAAAGTTGCATGTGGGAATTTTTGCATATCTTCAATTTTTTTAGTGTGGGAGGAATACTATTTCCAGCTCTTACACTGAAATGCTAAAACATGAAAGACTGTATTATGCAGTTTTTTTCCATGATTACCAATATTTTTAGCTTATTTCTGATTCATCTGTATCCAAGTTATCAGAGGCACTGAAAGAAATGGTCACGTATATGCTCTGGATTTGCTTCCTCTATACACTTTGGGAAGACAAAGTGTTTGTTGCACTTGTTGAGCAGAGACACAGAGGAGCAAAAATTAATTGCTAGTCAGACTGACAAAATGCATGTTATGTAGAATGCTTATTATATAGAGTAGGGAAGAATTCAAGCTTATGGAACCAGAAAGCAGTGTCAGAGAAAAGGCAGTCTCTCTATCAATGGATGCTATAGACATTTGAACCTGAATCATGTCTTCCCAAGTAGAAGTATTCACCACATGTTTCGGTACTGATTAAGCTATTAGCTGATAGGTGCTAAAGCTTTTCAGTTTGAGTACAGTGTTGAAATACAGCCCAAGTGGGCCAAGGAGTGTAAGTTTGTGGCTTGCTGGGACTCAGTGCATGCCCAAGGAATGCTTTGTAAGTGTACTCAAAGAGAAAGTTTCTTGGCATTTTGATGGGTAATGTTCTTCGAAGATACTACAAGTAATTTGAAGGTATCTAGTCTGGAATTTCACTCAAAATATTTGTGCTGTACTCACCACTCCTACTCACTCACTCAATATAGTGCATATGTAAAGGTAATAGAATTAGGAAAAAAGAATGTACTATAGCTTATGTCTTAGAAATTTAAGCACAAATTATGAGTAGATAATTTTTGCATAAGATAACTATCAGATTAAACTTACAGGCTTTCAGTTTCTATATCAGAGATTGTTTTTTGAAAATCTGAGTAACACTAGCATTGAAGGGAGATGGACATAGTACTTCTGTAGATTGGGTGAAGCTCCAGAGTTTATACAAATAATATAAATTTATACATAAAAATTTCAGAATTTAAACACTTGAAGTTACGCAGTCAACATCATACTACATTAATAAGCTGAAGGGGACAGTAGATAATGTCCTTTAATCAAAACTTGCTCAGATCTCCCAGCTCTGCCAGATGTACTGTTTCTCCAGAGGTGATAGTGGCATTTTGTTAAAGCAGGAATTGTACATTTTTGATCGTAACTTGCATAGTGTGTCATTATTAATAATGTGTGTGACATAGCAGTGATGCATTTGAACACAGAAGGACAGTATTATATACTGAGGATCCCCTTCTGGACATTCCTCTAGACTTCTGTTGAAAAAAATTGCACGGATTTCAATCATCTGCTATCTTGTCAGCAATACGTGGTTTAAATGACATTCTGATCTCAGTTTAGGTCATCTGACATACCAGAAAACTAGGACTACCTTATTATGTGTATCATTCAGAATATGTGTTTTTGGTTAGAGTAACTAAATTATTTGTTTCTTGTGAAAGATAAAATATGCGTGATCTTTTAGTGTGTTTGATTTTGTTAGTCTGCGTGGCCTCACCTACTGATGTATAAGCAGAAAAAATACAGTTTTTAGCTGATGTGTTCAGCTGTTTTGTGTTGTTTAGTCCTTGTGTGAACTGCTACAACTGTGTGCATGGTTTTAATGGATCAGTTCACTGAGAGAGACTACTAATCTGTAACATTCTGTCAGATGAGTTCTTTGTGTTCAGGATAAACCAAAAACCATGTTTTTAGATCGTGTACATTAATCAAGTTTCAAGCAGAAGGAAAAAAAAACATGTACAGAGTCAGAAAAACCTTTTCGCATCTGCCAGAAATCCCCCGTGCCAAGTTTCATATTTACTGCACGTTGTTTCCAGATGTGCTAAGTAAAATATTGTTGCTATTCCCTGGTATTCTGTATTTTCTGTTTTTGATCTGAGAGATTTGTCTTTCCAGTAAAACTTCACCTGAGTTTGATTCAGATTAAATTAATACATTATCCGTGTTACTTTGAGTATCTTTGCAATAGAGGTGAAGTATCAACACTTCTGTTTTGCGATGGAAAACAGAGGCCCAGAGAGATCTGTAATGCTCTTAAGTCTTGCCACACGCAGTAAGCATTACAGCAATAAAAATGGGGATGGAGAGAGAAAGATCCACATACATAACCTGGCCTTCCTGCTGTGTAGGCACATTTGTAGCTCTTACAAAAATTGCTTTGCTGGCATTCCCAAGCAAACACCTTTCCTCAGTTTAAGTACCAGAGCCTTTTAGGCATAGATGGCTGCTTGTTTAACTATACAGAAGGAAGGAAAGAGAGAAGGAATGAAGGAATTGTGTTCAGTATTTCAGGCCTTGAGTACGGAAGTGCTTGTATTTGGTATTTTGGGCCTGGAGCACATCTTCAGGGAGTTGGGAGTGAAACCCAATGTCATTCCAACCCTGAAGGGCTTTGAGCTGTTTCTCGTATTTAAAAAGTGCCTTGCCCTGCAGCTCCAGCAGGTCTAGGGAGGTAGCATGATGTTCTATGCCTTGTCCTTCTGGCACCTCTGTCATCTTTTACCAGCTTATGGGGTCTTATAATTTACTTGAGCAGATCAGACAACTCAATTGTGCTTAGAACTTGAATCTCCTTAAATGGGGATGGTGTGAATCCAAGGTATACAGGGTTTGTGGGTCAAATGGAAGAACAGCTGTAGCCCATGTGGGGCAGCGTGTCCTTGGCACCTGGGAAGCTGGAGTTCATCTGGGGCATGTAGGCCTCAGTGACTTGCTGGTAGTCACATCACAAGCTCCTGAGGCCAAACTCTACTCAGTGAATTGGGTTTTTTTCCCCCCATAACTTACAAACAGATTGAAGCCATTAGAAAAACTGCTGTTTCACTGAATTTTCATTAACTGCACGGCTATTACTTCTTACCACAGAATTAACGTGGTTGGAACTGATTATAAAAATAAGTTTGCCTTCTCTCCAGTGACTTTAAACCTGGGAGCATGGGAGAACAAACAGCATTTTTCAACATTGCATCCTTTCTGTTGCTATTCTGGCTATAATGCAGAGGCAGTTTACTTAAGCATCTTTTTTAATCTTTCTTTTCTGCTACTCGAAGTTATTTTTTAAAATAGAAATAGAGAAGGCAGAAGCAATGATTGCTGCAGGGAAGCACTATGGAAACCTGTCACGACAACAGTTTGAAATGAAAGAGAATCTTCAGCATCTAAAAACTAAAAGTATTTGTCAGATGCTCAAGAGGCAGAGTTGGAGAGAAAGGAAGTGTAAAGGGATGTACTGATAAGAAAATACACGTTCTTGCTTTTCACTAAGGGAAAATACATTACTGGGCTTGGCCTTGCGTTTATGTATTTTGCAACGTGTTTATGATCTGATTCCTAAAAATGTCCAATTACTGAATCTGTTCCAATGCTGTGTTGGCAATATTGGTTTTGGTTGATTAGACATATTACTATCAAATCTAACTTGTAAATGTTTCCATCTGCTTTTTCTTTTTTGCCTCAAGAAATTGTGGACAGACATTTCTGTTCTTTGAAATAATTAGGTATAAACTCAAAATAAGCTATTGGTGATGAGTGCAGCAATATTTAAGTAGGTATACCTTTAGCGTAGGTCTCTGTGGATCATTGATTGTCCTTATTTTCCAGATGGAAAACGTGAAATAAATGTGAAAGTTGTCTAATATCCCAAGTCATTTGATGTTTGTTCCCTGTGCTTTTGCCAAAGGAAAACCAAATGCATTTGTTCTTACAGTTCTTAGTAAAAAATGCAGAAGATAAAAAATGACTTGAATGTGATGCTGCTAGTAATTATGAGATTGGTGGATTCACTTTCTTCTCCTGTTACATTCATGGTGCGTTTTAAAAGTTGTGAACTGTTTCATCACTATGCTGATCCATAACAGTGTAGAAACACATATATGAATGTGATTTAAAAAGATAGTAGAAATAATAAATGTTTGGAATGCCAGTGATTAATCACTAAAATAAGTACAGTGTCCTAAGGGAAGTCTCAAAAATATGCGGTGAGTGCAAATACCAATGAATTTCATTTACCTCTAATCATTCAAGTTCCTGGATGTATTTTGTGACGTTTCTTGGTCACATTCATTGCTAGTTAGAAGTATTGGAAAGCAATATTTAGTAAATAGAGAATATGTAAATGAAACTTGATATATGTATATATATAAAATTAGAGAAATACTGCTTTTCTTAAAAGGGTTGTTAAGGAAAAAAGAAAGAATAAAAAGGCTTGTTAGTGGAGAAGTCATTGTAAACTAGCTGTTTCATCTCTGTGCAAGTGGGCATTCTTGTAAAATTAATGGAGAGTCTATTTTCACATTTTGACTTTTTTACTGCTAGATTATAAAGCCTTGAGAATAACAGACATAGTGATTGTCTCTTTCTGCTGTGAGATTCTGATTTTTCGGATTTTAATGGATCTGTGCATTTATTGAAATGTATATACTGAATTTAGAAACAGATTATGTGATTGTGAGGACTTTGTTTGCTTTCAGCTGTGATGTAGAAAGCTTTATATCACTTTGCCATTGTGCACTTGCCCTATGTATGGGTAATTTAGTAAGCTTAATGTAATTGATGTCCAGCTGTGGGGCAGTATTTTTTAAATTCTTCACTGCTCCCAGCCTGGACAGGTGGTTAATCAAAATGGATTGACAGATTATGTGTCTGGGTTTTTTCCTTCTTTTTTTTTTTTTTCTTTTTTTTTCCTGTAGGTGTTTGTGACTCATAAATGCAGAATTAGACCGAAAATCTGTGACTTGAAAATACTCCATTATCCAGTACTGCGCTGTACTTCCCAGTGCAGCACAACAAATAGCCTGCACTTTCCGGTGTTTATTTGTAAGGATTTGTTATTCAGTGGCGATGCTAATCTCATCATTTCTGTTCCTGTTTTTATGACAGTGCAAAAAAGTGGTTTATAAATAGTTTCTATAAATGGATATTCCTGAAAATATATCTGATCGGCATAATAGTTCTACCTAACTGCTTTTTATGGTAAAGTATCAGGTGAAAATTGAGAAGTCATTAATGTTTTATATCCCTTCACTGTGTGATGAATCATCACTGAGCTGTTTGCCAAAATCTTTATGTTCAGTTTAGTGACAGTTTTATAAGAGAATCAGCTGGGTGATTTTTAAATTCCTTTTTCCTAAATTGTCCTATTTTTTTTTTTTTTTTCTTCTGGAAGTTCATCTTGATTAATTTGGCCAATTGCCGACAAAATGTTAACGTGTAATCTTCCATTGTTGATGACATTTTAAATACACATTAACATAGAACGTGGTAATGCTTTTCAAAGAATTTAGCTAGCTGTGATGGTTTTACATATCTTCTGGAATTAGTAGCTATGCATTGTGTGGGTTAGGAAAAAATTACCTTGTGTTTTAGATCATCCCATTGAGACTAGCAATTCTGAAATGTGAAACACTTAGTTTGGTTTCATACCAATTAGTAAGTGTCATCTGTGATCACTAAAAAATTATTCTGCGTAGAATATCAGTCATGAAAACAGAGAAATGTTTAATAACATTGAGTTCAGCTTTCTTCTCAGACTGAAATGATTTTAAATTAGAGGCTGCCGCATAATCTGCTATGTTCTGGTTGTCCATCTGTTTAGGTGGTTTCTGTGGACTGGAAGCATGTCAACCGTTACATCTGGGTCAGTTCTGACCACCTTGCTAAACTGAAACTGCACTGAGGCTAGCTAATTTATAGAAGGACAGGAAAGTATCTGATTCTAATGCTTTTTAGGATAATTAATGCAATTATGCTAATTGATTCAGCTATTTATATGCAGAGAGGCATAGGCCACTGCTATGAGCAGCTCAACTGTGAAAGGCTTTGTAAATAAAATATGCTCTAAGGGGAGGGTGGAGGAGACTGAGGTAACAGTGTGTGTCAGTATGGGAACTAGTAAGTAAGTTTAGGAACTGAAGGTAGCTGCCAAGAAGGGTATGAATGGAAGGGTCTGTTTTAAGAACAAGACTACAGGAGAGGTGGAGAGTGAAATGGGAAATGGCTAAGGCAGAGCTGCAAAATGAGGAAATGCTGTTTCTGCTGTTCCAAATAAGAAAGGCAAGCTAATATTAGATTTCATTGAAAACAGTGGAGATAAGGCTGGAATGAGAACCATAGAGATTCTTCTTTGTCACGGATGCTGCAGTGCTTTAATTACAGAGGTTTAGACACTATAGGACAAATGTAATCACCATTGAAATAAAGTATTCTTCCTCCAAAGTCCTTGTCCATTCAAGTGTTCTACACCATTTTGAATGAAGTGGTTTCTGTTCGGCTTAAATGCTCTTAGGTAAACAGTGGGTATGAAATTCTGCCAGCAGTGACTGACCCAGGCTTTGGTTGGGTCTCCATATAATCCATCCCAGTCTATTTAATTGGTACTTTACTGTATCTGTCTCCCTTCAAAGCTGTGGCTACATGAAGGTTCTTTCTCTCCAGATAAGATAGTATGTTACTGTTAAATGCCTTTTCCAGACTGTAATTCTATTTGTGGTTTGTAGTGTTGACTGTTGATTGTTAACAGGTTCAGAAGTAATGCAATTAGGTGATCCAAGAAGAACGTATGAGGCATTAATAAGCCACATCTGCATAGAACAGAGTGAAAAATCTGATTGAAAAGCCATGATACTCATCTAAACAAGATAATATAATTCATTTTGCCTTTTTTCTCAGGTTAGGAACCTGTTCTTTGTCTCAGTCTCCTCTGAAAAATGAGTGTTTCATTGTGTTATTGATCTGCTATTCAGTACCACATGAAATTCTGCATAATTGTACATATGGAGGTGTTCTTATGATAACAAAATATTTAAATTGTTGGGTTATGTTGAAATTGCATACAGAACTGGAAAGCATGTTGCATCAGAAAGCGGAAGTCTTGTATCAAAGTGCTGCAGTTCCTTGTGTCCTCCGTGTTGATTGAATCAGGCACTTCATTGTTATTCTTCTCCCCTTTCATCTGCCTTCTTTGCTTCTGCAGGTATTGTCCCCAGTCATTTAAACATGCACATAATAATGGAAAATAATTTGAAATAAAATAACTTTGTAAAATGTGTCATTTTTAACGTATTTGAGGGCACTTTAGAGCTATTGGCAATGTGTAACGCTGATTCTAGAAATTAGATGCTGTCACTTGCATAGATAATTATTTTCTTGTTGCAGAGACTCACAGGGGAACAAGAAAACCCAGATGGTTTTGGTAGGTATTTAAGTAGTTTAGAACATACCATTTAAAGGGTGTTTTGTCTGAAATTTTTTTTTTTTTTTTTTTTTTTTTGGTAAACAGAGAAAAACAAACAAGTTACAGCTCTCTGTAGTTCTTATTCCTGATCATAACTGCTAAGATTGAATTAGAAGTAAAACCTAAGATTTCTGTTGCTTGTAATGGCTTTGTTCAACCAGTTAGCAGAGTGAGCGCATGCATAATGATATTCTGGGGTGAGAAAAAACATCTGGTCACAACCTGCTATCCAGAAATCAGAAGTACTAATGAGATTCCGTGTTCTTGTGTGCTTCGGTTATGGACTTCAGTCAGCAGGTGCACCTTGAAGCTGCATTGGGTCAGGAGAGATGCTACTCTCTAACCCTTGTCAGAAAGCAGTAACTGGGCTTTCTGTAGTGAATCCTCATCTTCAGCTTAACTATCCTACTGCTTCTTTAGGGCTTTAGAGATTGGCCAAGTTGTGTAAGGTGCGAGATACATTTTAAGAAGTTTGATTTGGCCCAGATACCCCCATGCTCTTATAGACTATTAGATTTAGCATTTTGCATGATTTATATTCTGAATTTATACTCTTTCTGAGCACAAATTCAGCCTTGTAGGATAAATGTTTTAATTGTAATGGTCTACTTGCTCCGGTTGATCTGTCCTCAGAGGTGCCGGATACTTACTCTCAAATTACTGTCACGTTGATAGCCTAAGGCATGGCAAACTTTGGAATAGAGCTTGATGTTTCATGAGATAATTCTTTACGACAGTTCCTGATGCCTTTCTGTTCCATTAGCTCCTAGCCATCTGTTGCTTTGATTACACTATTATTGAGAATAAGTGTTTTGGCAAGCTATTTAGCTGTGTTGAAAAATCTTGTTTCTTTGCTTTCTAGTATTTTATTGCTGCTGTTTTTGTATTTTCTTTCTTTTCTCAACCTTTGTTGTGCAGTGCTTCTTGTTATTTTCTTCTTGTTACTCTAAGAAACAAAAACCTGGCCTAGCTGAAGGAAACAATGACTTTTTTAGCTGTTTTCCTCTTAAAAGTAGCTAGTCCTTCTACACCAGGAAGTTGTGTATTCCAAACACGGGCTGACAGAAGGTAGATATGATAAGCTAGCCATATTTAAATAGTTACCTTTGGGATTTTTGCCTCTTAAGGCTTAAAATCTGTTTTTTTTTTTAGTGTCAAACCAACTTGTTATGTCAGCTTTGCCTTCAGTAGAAAAATATAACATCTTAACCTCATGCTTCCTCTGAGCACCACGAAGGTCAAAATAAGAACTGGAAGGTTGTTAGAAAAAAGTCTGTATTTGATTTTACGTTGTCAATTTAACCTTTTCATGTATTGCTTGGATTTTAAAGATAAACAGAGAAAAAGACAGATGGGATGATAATGATCAAATGGATATGCTTTCCAAAGTAGGTTCATTTTTAGAAGTTGTGATATACTAATTAAGTTTTTCAAGGCCTGGACTTTTGGAAGTGAAATAAAATAGTGTTTTTAGAGTACTTTAGAATTAATTGGCATTTAATTTCTACTTTTAGTTTTTTGTTATTTTTTTTCCTGCAATTAAAATAGCAAAGTGGTGCTGCGAAGCAAGAATTCTAACAAGTCTTAGTAAGCTATTAACTGCTCTGTAGGTCATTTTGGGTGGCCTTGGTTTCTTTTACTTCTTACCTTTTTGAGTACTGTAAATTGAGTTGCAATTTGTGATTAACTTACTTTTTTTTTTACACTTGTTTTCTGCAAGAGCCTACTAAGGTCTACCTGTAATTGATATCTGCAGTGCTTACAAAACCTTCCTCAATCACTTCACCTTTAAGTAGTTCTTGTCATTTGGGGTAGAAACACTGACAGTGAAAAACTTGCTTGAAGGAAGCAGTAAGATGTACTGTAGCAAGAGGTGAGGAGAAAATAATGTAAGTGAATAGCTGACCAGGGATTTTCAGACTCACAAAGAGTTCTTGTTGTCAGAATATGTGTGCGTGCATTTGCAGCATATTAAAAACCTTTGCAGAAGCTATGAGGGATGTTTTTTCAGGTGTCTGAAGCAACCTGTACAGCTGTGTTGTGCTGGAAATTGCAAAAGCTGCCTCACAGAAACAAAATCAGCTGTGTGAAGTACATGTAGGAAATTAACTGAAATAGTTTCCAATCTAGTAAATCTACTATCAAATAAAATAACTTAATACAAAGTGCAAGTCATAGTTACTCCAAAGTACCATTCTGGAAGCTGCTTTTTTTGTTTGTGTTTTGTTTTGTTTTTAATTTATTCCTGTGGAACCTGTGGAAGGGGACTGTGTGGAGCTTGCTGGGGGTCCATCCCCGTGGGGATCCACAGTTAGCTCCACATAGTCCCCTTCACAACAACTTTTATATTCCCAGTCAGTGAATGTTTGTAAGCTTGCAGGTTTGGTTATTTCAGTTTGTGCTCTCTTCTTCTCTTAATGTATGTTTTTTTTTTTGAGGACTGGGGAGCGTTGTGTCTTTGTTCAAAATATTGCTCATGGTAGTTCCTGCTTGCCATAGCATCAGACCACTCTACTGAAGTGATACCTGGAATTTATGAATGTGTCAGTAATCATGACTGTTCCTTTAGCTAAGCAACCTATGTAATTCTTTCTATATTTTGTCATGCTGTCTGTGTGTGTGTATGGGACATGGTAAAAGTTTTACTATAAAAGACATAAAGACATTACATTGAAATCACAGCTGTTCTCTAATATCTACGTACTTTTTATATATAGATTAAGTGAGGGATTGGTCAGAGCTTGACTTCCCTGTGTATGGTGCTTCTGAACAGTTGAGCTGAGGAGAGTTTCCTTGGAGGGCTATTCTGATTACGTGGTACTGGCACTTGTGAAATGTGACAACAAGACTGTTACTTACCTAGCACTAACTTGTCATGAAGTTTTGATAGTCAAACATAGTGTAGGACCAGATATATTTATATATTTTGGGAAATTCATTTATGAGCATTGATAGTCCACACAGGTAAAAACCCTGCAACATTGGGTCGTATGGACAGATTTGCACTGTGTAAAGAAACAGATGCTGAGTTCCTTGGGACTGCACTGTCTGGGGAAGACCAGGACACATGGTGAATCCCGTGCCCAGAGAAGATAGAATGTTAATTTGGAAGCTGTGTTTTAGGCACTTGAGCTAATTAATTTTGCCTGTCATCTAAGGTTCTTATTTTCAGTTCAGCCTTATGTTAGGGATCTTCTTGTCCCAAGATTAGCTCGGTGTCATCACCACACTTTTTTGTGAGGCTTGCTCATCCAAGCTGTTTTTCTAACAACGAGGAAGAAAAATTGCTTTTTATTTAGCCACGCTTTCAGAAAATTGTTCAGATAATGCTAGTGCCAGTGACAAGATAAAAACCTATGGTGGTGGACGTTAAAAAATAGACAATTGCAGTGTTGATAGGGAAAAAAAAGACTTGGTTTCATCATAGGAGACATTTATGAATTAGAAATTTTGTAGGTATTCATGTATGTTAAGTCTTCTTTTTTTCTATCTGTTCTTCACAGGGATATTATTTCTCTGGGAAAGGAAGTAACCAAATAGGGTTCTACTCTGCAGAATAAATGTTGTCTGGGACGAGGCAGGATCTTGAGGTTATTGTGTCTACTTGGCTTCCCTTGAAAACAACCGCATGATAAGATCGTGAAAGCAAAATAAACATTCATACTGAATGACTACAGAACTATTCCAGGTCACTTCTTTTTGCCCTGCCTGCGATGTTTTACAGAACCAAGTGGGATGGAATAGTATCTATTGAAAATGATTCTGCTAAAATTAACAGTTTTGAGGATTGAGAAAAGGAGCATTTGGTATGAGGGTACCATCTCTGTGTTCCTGGTGCTAATGGGTGTCTTCATGTTCGAGAAAAATTGTGACAGTCTCGATTCTCAAAAATGTTTAGCTTTAAGCTTTCTCAAGTAGAGAAAAAATATTACAGGCAATTTCTTAGAAAGAAAGTCTGTTGGTGGTGGCAAATTCTGCAATACTGTTTGTCTAATTTTTTTTCAGTGTGTTTTAATGATGAACAGTCTCATTTTGAGGTGTGTATGCAATCTTGCATATATTTTTCTTGAATGTTTATGTTTCCTTCTTGCTTTCTAATGTTTTATTTGTACATAATACAATTGTTCCCAAGAGATGTTCATTTTTGTTGTTTTTTTTTTTTTAAAACGTATTGTCTAAGCCTAGAAATTAGCTGTGCATAGCAAATGCAGTTCTCTTGGGGGTAGTGCTGAACCCACAATGGACTTCATGTGGCCTGTTGTGGGCAAATGAAACACAGATGTTTTTGTGGTGAGATTAGCATTGTGTATGTTTATAATATATTATCAGGGTTTTAATGTATCTCTAATCCCAGTTACACAGGACAAATACATGAACTAGAACCCCTCTGTCAGGAGCCATTCCACAGCTTGAAAGAAGAAGTAGGGTATCCGTGTAATTTTTGTTTTTCCATTTGCTGCTAAATTTCAAAGATACTTCAAGTGCATAGCAGGTTTCCATTAATGCGTTTGGGTTATTCCCTAACTATTCCTGACTTCAGAGTGAATTGTTTGACATCCTCCATCTAAAACCAGGTCTTCTGAAACAGAGTCCAGGCTCTGTGACAACACATTTTTATTCCTTTCTTGACCAGCAGCAGGTTAGTTTGCTAATCTGTGGGAGCACTGAGGATCACAGGATTTTTATAGGTGTTGCCTATTATCAGGAAAGTATTTGACTACAGGTTATTTGAAGCTGCATAAACAGTGCTATGTTTGCCTTTTGATGCTATTCTTTCCTTTGTTGTCAGTTAATATATGAGCATTTACTGATATCTGACTGTTAGTGTTGCATTGAGGTGGTATTGATTTTTCTTTAAAGGCTGTGTCTGGATTTAAAAATTTTTAAGTAGCCTGTAGAAATCAGAACAATTTCAAACTTATAAATGGGATGTGTACTTCCTTGCTTTTCTTCCTTTCAGTTTCACTCTCTTTTTTCTTTTCATTCTATTTCCCATTCACTTCCCATTTATATTTTCTTTCTGTTATTCATTCTATCCCCAAATTCCCTTCTTGCATTATACTATCCTTCATTTTCTGATGTCTCATTAATCTTCCAGTCTTTGTGGCTTACTTTTCCACCTCCACAAGCACACCCACAGGATGCCTAGAAATTTTACAGCATACCCAATTGTCAGAAAACTAAACCTACAAGTCCCAGACCCATCATACTCTGCTAGGAATGCTTGTTAACGCCCACACTGTTTGGGAAAAGAAACTGGTACACTTAGTGTAAGGTCTGCAAACCATACTGTATGCCTAATATTACATTGCTTTTCACTAAACGTGGGACCTCCTCATTGGGATTGAACAAGGAAATAGGATCTAGCTTGTTTGCTTTAGTTGTTATTCTGATCTTCTTAGTTATACAAAAAAAACTAAAAAGAATGCCATGGACATGGGCTTATAGCACTGTCACCTATGAAACAATAGATTTGGGGAAAATGAACTGTTCGTTAATAGATTAGGAAATTGTAAGTGAATGTAGTGACAAATTCTCAGTCCAACAGCCATATCATAGCTTTGCTCATGTGGCATCAGTGCAAGGTTCTCACACTTGGGAATTAGATGAGCACATCCACTTTTTTTCACTCAATGTCTGACTGAAGAAAACTGTCACCTGGGGAAGGTGAAGCGTAGTTGTCTTTCAGTAGAAACTCCTTTACTGTTAAGTCAGCAGCTGCTATTGCTGCAGCCAGAAGCAAGAGCAGTGTGATGGCATGGGGCTTCAGTGCTAGAGAAAAATTAAAGTGGGGTTTCTAGTGAGATGTTCTAGTGGTCTCAGGTGCTTCTGTCCTGTCTGGGTGCAAGGATTTCTGTTGAACCATGTTCTTTTCTGCTGGCAGAGGTCACTAAGAAAAGTGGCAAAAAGTTGCATCTCTAATGTATGAATGATCATCTGATCTCCCCCTCCACTAATTGCCTACAAATTGTAAAGAAAAAAGGAGCAGTCAATGTTTGGATGGCAGTGCTTTGTTCCCAGAGGCAATAAGTCGAGGCTTTTTTATTGCTGAACAACACCTGTGCGAATGGGTAGTGTTGCTCAGTGGAATTTAATCTTAATAAAAGGTCTCTGAAGCAATGGACCTGAAAAGTTTTTTTGGATAATTTTTTACTCTCTTGTATTTTGGAAAAGCTTCCAATACATAGCTTTTTTTTTTTTTTTTTTTTTTTTTTTTCTTTTTCCTTTCCCTTGTTTGTCAGGCTTTGGAAGTAATCACTGTGTTGCTTTGTATTCTTAATTCTGCTATGAGTAATGTAAGAATGTGACATTTAATATCAGCACTACAAATAGAAATGTAGAAATACAGTCTTTATTTCTGTGTCAGTCAGTAGTGGGGTCTTGACCTGATTGCTTCTGCTTGCCCTAGGGTTAGTATTTTCTTTTTTAAGTCTGTATGAGATTTAATCCACTGTTTAGCACTTAAATGACAGCACTGTAACAAATATTATGTGTTGAAACAATATTACTAGTTGCACCATAGGTGATTATAGCTGTACTGTAACTAACCTAGGAATTATTGAATCAATCACTGGTAACCCACCTCAGGATATATTGCCAACTGTGCTTCCATTTTTCTGTTCTTATTCAGAGGATACTGCCAAAGGAAGCAAAGCTAAGCATTGCTAAGGAGACAAAGGAAATCATCCCTCTCCTTTACTCTGTCATCTGTTATGCATACAGTTTATTTAATGTTAAATGAAATGGATTAGAAGTCTGAACTTTAAGATGAACTTATCCTGTAAAATGATTTCTAGATCATGAGTGGGGAAATCCATATTGCAGTTAAAGGTCCTTGACATTTTTGAAAACCTTCTTTCTCTAGAGTCCTACTCAAGTGGGGACTGCTCTTCAAGTTTTTTATAACCTTGGAACTCTGAAGGATACCATTGCTAATGTGGTGGATGGATACTGCACTGTGCTGGAGGAGAACATAAAAAATGCTTTGGATATCAAAGTACTGACCCAACCATCTCAAACTGTTACAAGAGGTATGATATTTGTTTTACAGAGAATTGTACCTGGTTTGCTTTAGTAGAAAAAGATACTGTATCAAACAGAAGAAACTCACATCCAGACCTGTCACGGGAATGTTTCCCTCCTTGCTTTGGGCCAGTAGGTATGTCTTAGAAATCATCCAATACAAAACTCAAACTGAGTCTGTTGTTATTGTGCTAAAAGATTTTCCCTTATTTTTTCATCCTTATTTTCCTCACTTGCCCAGGAAGTTGTCCTCTTTAGTTTACAGTTTTGCAGCCTTCTCTTATGAGTTTGAAATGGAACGATGAATCCAAATTTTGCTTTCTTTGTGTTGGTGAAAGTGTGGATAGAGATTGTCTGCAAGCAGTGGAACAAACACGAGACAACATTGTGATGCTTTTGTCAGATGGAATTCCTTTCAAGGCATTGTTTTTAACACAAGAAAATGTTGCACAGTTCCCACATGTAGTTCCTACATGTTAATTCAGATACCGAAGAATACTGAGAAGTTATGGAGGGACAAATTTGAACATTGGCAACATCACTGAATCACATCATGTAATAGATGAGGTTGCCAGGGACCTCTGGGTCCAACTCCTTCAGCTCCCTGCTCAAGCAGGGGCATGCAGAGCATATCCAGGTGGCTTTTGAAGATCTCCAAGGAGGAGACTCCGCAACCTCTCTGAGCAGCCTGTGCCAGTGTTCCAGTACCTCCACAGTAAAGAAGTTCTTCCTTATGTGCAGTCAGAAACTGTTGTGTTCCACTTTGTGCCCTTTGCTTCTTGTTCTTGGACTGGTTCCATCTTCATTACGCTCTCCCTTCAAGTATTCGTATGCATTGATGGGCATCCTCTTCTCCAGACTGTACAGTCCCAGCTCTCTCAGCTTCTCCTTGTAGGAAAAGTGCATCAATCCCTTCATTAGCTTGGCCTTACCTGAACGCTTTACAGTATGTCCATGTCTCTCTTTGTCCTTGAGAGCCCATAACTGGACACAGTACTCTATCTATGGCCCACCAGGGCTGAGTATAGTGGGAGGATTAGCTCTCTTGACCTGCTGGCAACACTTTTCCTTATGTAGCAAGGAATACTGTAAACATTTTCTTTGTGGCAAGGGCTCATTTCTGGCTCATGTTCAACCTGGTGTCCACCAATATCTCTAGCTCCTTTTCTGCAGAGCTGCTTTGCAGCTGAATGGCCCACCGTCGTTTTGTTTCTCAAAAGCAGTGCTCACTCCACACAGTTTTGTGTCATTTGTGCATTTATTCAGGATTTGCTCTATCCCATTCCCTAGATCATTTATGAAGATGTTAAACATGGCTGAACCCAATATTGACTCCTGGGATTCTCTACTCATTACTAGACTCCAGCTAGACTTGCTCCACTTACTGCCATCATCTCAGCCTGTTCATTCAGCAAGTTTTTGATCCACCTGTCTACATATCCAACCTATACTTCAGCAGGTTATCTATCAAGATCTCATAGGGGACAATGTCAAAAGTCTTACTGAAGTCTAGATAGAGAATATCCACTGCTCCCCTTTCATTCATCAGGTTTATGATTTCAGGTTGGTCAGGTATGACTTCCTGTTGGTGAAACCATGCTAACGACTCCTGATGATTTTCTGCTCTTTCATGTGCTTGGAAATGATAACTAGGATTAGCTGTGGTGAAAATTTAACACTTTTAAAAAACTTGCAGCAATTTTGGGGTCTGAAAATATGATCACTATCATAATAAAGAAATACAGCCCCCTCAAGGAGATTGATGGTATAGAAGTTTCATGCTCTTCAGCTGGAATTTCATTTCTTTCAGTTTGCCTGTACATTTAAGTTCTGAGCTGAGATGGCTATGTCTTGCTATTACATGCTTCAGCATGCCCATTGATGTTTCTGTGGAGATATGAATCAGTAAAACAGATAATAGTGATTAACCTTGAGTTATCCTTGTTGAACTTTAGCATTTGATTGAAGTTTAGAAGTTAAAACAGCCAAAGCCATTCGCAAAGCTTTGTTTCGCAGCTACTGTAGGCAGCTCTGGTCTTTTTCAAAGGAAATTTCTTATGCCAGTCTATGTATTTTATGTTTCACATGTGAAATCTGAACTGTGCTATTATTTGTTTTTAAAACATATGTAGGTGGCCCTGGTAGAGCTGCTATGCCAACACCTGGGAACACAGCAGCTTTTCGGGCAGCTCTCTGGACCAACATGGAGAAACTCATGGATCAGATCTGTGCTGCTTGTGGACAGGTACTCAGCAGCTAATTCCTAATTGCTTGTGAGGCAGTTTCGTGTATATTTGAAGGTGGCACTTTTCCTCCCAATTAATTATTTCTTACAGGTGCAGCACTTGCAGAAACTATTGGCAAAGAAAAGAGATCCTATTTCACATGTCTGCTTCATTGAGGAAATAGTTAAGGTAAAGTTCCAATTTAGTTAATTTAATTTAATTTAATTTATCAATACGTTTTAGTAATTGTGATAAGGAAATCACCACGAGAGAATGCTTTTGTTTGAAATTTTAGATCTTGATAACAATTCTATAATTATAGTAATGGGAAAGCACTGGAAGTCAAAGTAACGCTGAAAGCTTTATTTATGGTCTTTGGATTACATCTGTAGGGTAGCAACATTATTTTTACAATAATTTCTTTTGTTTTCTTTAAAGGGAGCTGATAAGGCACCACTGTCAGTTTTTATTACTGATCATTAATGTCATTCCATAAAATACCATGTGATTTGAGCAATTAATTAAGTCTGTTAGTTTAGCATAGAAAAATGTTTCTTCATCTAACACTTTCAGCCATCTGTTTCTCTACTTCTTGGCAATATTTTCCTTGAAAAATAATCACGGCTGTTCTTTTGAATACCTATTCCTTTCCATTCAATTTCATTGTTTTCTATTTGTATTTGGGATAATGTGATTAATGGTTTCTTTCAGTGTTAGGAACAGGAGCTGAAGCTTCTGAAGCTCTTTCATCAACCTTGGTAGATGAGAGGAAACAAAAACAAAAGACGTGTTTACGCAGACATCTCTTTTTTCCATGTATATGACTGGATTTTTAATTTACATGAATTTAATTTTTGAAATACACTGGGGAAACTGTTCACATGCAAATGTGGTCTTCTCAACAGTAAGAGCAGCCAGTGGAGGTTAAGCACAGTGTATAAGTTGATCTGTCAGTTAAACCGAGCTCCAAAAGGTGTTGCATAGAGCATTTCTTTTCTGTGGGGTGATTTAATATCCTCTTTCTGTGTTGAAAAAACAAAAAAAAAAAAAACCAACACCAAAACAACAACAAAAAAACAGCAAACACAGAAAACAAACCTAACAACAACATAATCCACAGCTCAAAAAGCTTAGAAAGTTTAGCTGCTTTTTTTTTTTTTTTTTTTTTTTTTAATATTTTGTTTGGCAAAAACAGCTATTACTGCATGTCATTCAGTAGATTAGGTTTTTTTTTAAGAGAAGCTTAGAAACCTGGAGACAGAAGGAGGAACTCTGGAAGATTCTGGAAAAACTGGGGTGGAAAATGAGCTGAGATAAATGAACTTGCAATGTCTACGACTGTCTCCCATCTTAACCCTGTGCCTTCTCAGTTTCATTCTCCTCTTTGGTAGAACAGCAGTTGAGAAGAGGATAGGAGGTTTTCCAGTTGTTAAGGATGGTAATAAAGGGAAGCCAAAGAAAATCTTGTATTGTTCTCGAGAAAAATTAAACATGCAAAAGTAATTTCAAAAGAGGCTAGATGCAGAATGGAAAAAAGTTGACTAGAAGGTAAAAAGCTTTAGGGCTGTGGTGTGCTAGGCTCATTCCATGTTACCTTTTGTGACCTTTCCTTCCCACAGACTTTGTATCACTGGATTACATCTAAGTGACAAATTGTATTTCCTAAATGAAGTCCATCTATTTCTTTACCCACAATTGTCCATGTTCAATGATTTTACTCTTCAACAGCTATTTTGGCGATGGTTGTCATTCTCTGTGAACCTTAGCTAAGGAGCACTGGTACATCCTTGTCCAGGTCTACTAAAACTCTCCTAGCATGACACGGTACTACCTAAAAGGTATGGCTCCAGCCTACAGATGGGTGAAGTCATGCCATACAGTACAGCTGTTTTTTAGACAAAGTCAGACACAAACTAGATGCTGCTGAAATTCAGGAAAGTACGTGCAGGTAGCCAGATGGGAGAGTGTGGATTGTTGTGTACATTGAAATTAGAAATAAGTAAGAAAGTGGTAATTTGCCATTTACTAATGAAGATTCCATCTATTATTAATCCTAACTGAAACAATACGCTTTCTACAGAAGATGCTTTGTAGTGGCAGAAAAGTTGTATTTCCTTTATCATATTCAATTTCATTAATAAATGTAGCAAATGAACAAAACAAACTAAAGGTACTAACATTAAATTCATTCTCCAGGGCAGCATGCCCACAGCAGAAGATAGGAAAAAATCATCCACTCTACAGTCTGTGCACTAATTACTGTTACTGATGTCAACATTGTGATTATAGTCATCTTCTGCAGCAGCTGCAGTACCACTTTGCCTGTCCATCTGCTTCCTTGTTTTGATTACTGCAGTGTTAAGTATCGTCCTAGGAAGAATAAGAGGAGACCCAGCTTTTTGAAAGCACAAGTCCTTGGAAGCAACTTGCTTTTTCTTTTTTCAATCATTGCCTTTTTTTCTATTAGGATTTTTTTTTTGTCTTTCTCTTCACTGCCTGCATTTTCCTAATTTTGTGTTATGATCTCAAAAGTGTGCTTTCTGGCCTTTTAATTACCTGTTACCATACTCATTCTCAGTAGTGTTGTACGCTGTTATATCCAAGTATCCAAAGAATAGTGAAAAAAACCCAACAAATTAATTAAAGGATTCACAAAATCAACAGAAAAGAAAACAAACAATAACAACATAAAAAAAAAACAATAGAACTAAAAAATCTGACTGATAGAGAAACTGAGGCATAGAACTTTATAAATTTATAAGTACTGCTGGTCAGCATCAAGACAATGACAGTACCCACATCTTTTCTACATTGTGGTTTCTCTTTTTAGTAACAGAATTCAATTTCTTTTTTTTTTTCACTGTTAAATATGGTCAAGAGTAAAGTTGGCATACCCAGACTTGCATGAGTACCACAAAGAATCTGCAGATGGAATTTACGCTCCTGTTTGTTCCACTTCTCCCCTTTGCACATCTGGATTCTCACATTTGTCCTTTTCCACAGCATGAAATGAGTGCAAAGGAATTTAAATCTCCTTTGAAAAGGACACGTGCCCTGATAGTACCTTGTCCCATTTCATGCTAGTAATGAAATATAAATTCATTTTTGATCTGTAAATACTGAAACTATAATGTGCATTTCCTAAAAAATGACCTGAAGATATTTAAAGGAGAGATACACTTAAGACTGAATTGACTTCTTTTTTCCCCCTAGTCTGTGAGTAGACTTCTTTAATGACTAGATCTTAGTTCATAAGCAAAGCTAAGAATTCAGAACTCATAAATTCTGATATATGGTTTTGTGGAAAGAAGATTTAATTATGTACTTTTTTTTAAAAGATTTTTTTTAAAAGAAAAATTTTTTTTCATACTCTTGAGGGTCAGACATGATTTAAACAATGTAAAGTTGATATTTTTGTTCACCTAATGTTGGGCTAGTTTAATCACTTCTCTTAGTTGCTTAATTTACCTTCAAAGAGCTAATAGGTTACTCCAGTTTACTCTGCTTTATTTCTCTATGTGTAGTGACTAATCGTGCTTCAGCTATTTTAATACCTAAACCACAATTGACTTCAGTGTAAATCACAGCAGAGCATATCATCCTATGACAGCCAGTTTCCTAATTGGAGATAAGAATCTCTCCTAGCCCCTTGTGGAAGATTTGGAAATGAACTCTGATCCTTATCTATTTTGGGTCTGTCACTCCTACGTAGGCATCAGTGAAAAGTTCTGCAAAGTGAGAAACAACCCCGAAAGTGACAAATGATTGTCTGGGGGGTGTTGGGCTGGTCAATAGGTGGAGTGAGCCGGGTTTTGTCACTAATGGGAAGAGGTCAGGAAAGAAGGGCACTGTCCGTGAGAGAGCAGAGCTGCCTTTGATCCCTTTTGATCAGCTGATGTCCACATTTGTTAACAGCTCAGGAAGACAGCAAAACCTGTCATTTATGTAAGGCTTTGGGTAAAAGAGGGAGCTGAGAGTTACAGGGAGTGTTATTCTGTGTTTTGTGGAGGGCTTATATCATTGCCTCTCCTGGTGAATGCTTGGTGAGTAAGCAGGCTATTTTCTTGAGTTGTCAGCACTGTCAGTACGAGGTGTTAACGATACAGAAGGAAATGTCCTCACAATTACATCAGATAAGGAAAATAAATGGAAAATATAAGTGTTTATTTCCCAAAACTTACATTTCACCTTATTTTTTCTCTCCTGTCCAAACTTGTTAAAAAGATGTCACTGCTTTAAAGTTACTCACATCCTAACATCACATGTTCACATTCAATTGACTCAATTAAAATAATCCTAAGTGGAAAAAATTAAAAATAATCTAATTACTGCCTTACTTAAATTCACAGAATAATCTTTCACCTATTATTACAAGTATGTGATTTATTTTCTAGTATCTTTTGTAGAAGCAGAGTTGGATTATTTTCTTCTGGTGCATCATTTCTGCTGTGGTTTCTGTTTATTATTTAAGCATTAGCAAGACACTTTGGGGAGATCTGAACACAGGTGAATGAGCAGGTTTGTCATCCCCAACATACTAAAGATGCTGTAAATTTCAAAACTACAGCTTTTCCTGCTGACTTCTGTTGCAAGATTTCTCTTTAAAAAAAACAAAAACAAAACCAACTTTTACTAATTAAAGAGTCTTACTTCTTGTTTTAAATGGATCCATGTGTCTGCAGCCAGCCTTGTTGAAAGTAATTCAGTTCTAATTCAGATGGGAGGAACAGAGCCCATGTAATGGTCTTCTAATGACACTGCGTTTTCTCTAGGACTTTAATTCTGTTTGCCAGAAATGTGCAGCTCTAAATGGTGTCAAGGCTGCATTGGTTGGTAGATTCTAATGACCTATGCTCATTTACACTTCAATTTTGTTGGGCTCTGTGCCGATTGTAGTCCAGACATAACTGAAAATTATTAAGTCAGCTAGACTACAGTCAGGTTACTATTAGAAAAAAAATACATTTGATGTCAGTGTCACCTTTTATCATCCATTTTTGTCAGTCTTAACCTGAGCCACTGGGGTTGAATGGACATGATAACAAACTACCCCTTCATCCCTGGGTGAGGTACATTATAGTCAAGGTGAAAGTGTAGAGTTACAGCTATGCATACTAAATCAGTTCTGTGGGCAGAAAGCAGCTGCCAAGTCCCTTGGGTAGTTACTGGCTTTTGGAAACACTGACTTCATTTACATCCAGTTGATGCATATGTTGCAGAAGCGTGGAAGAATTAATGTTTTTTTAAGTAGTTTTGATGATAGAGGACACTGTTTAAGACCTAGGTACTTTTGTTACTTGCAGATGCATTTTTCTAAGGAGTCACATAGGAATTCTTATATTGGAATTGGGAAAAAGCACGCTTCTTATATTCTAGTTAAGATGCTAGTGTTTAAAAAAAAAAAAAAAAGATCTTGTTTCTTTTGTCTGATGCATAAAGAGACCTTTTTAAAATGTTGCTCTATTGTTGGAAGTCTAGAAACTATTACACCTTGGTATAAGGTGATCAACACTGTAATTAAATTCTATGCCCTACAGTAAAACAAAACATCAAGGTCATTTTTAAAGTCATGATGTCATTTATTGGCATGTGTTCACCTACAACATTCTAATGTAGACAATGTTAAAAATTCATATGCCCTGATCTTTTTTAAAATTTAATCTAGACTACTTTGAGAAGCTGGACAAGGTTTATTTGACGCAATGATCTGTTCTCTTTCTTTACTGATTCATTGCACTACTGAGTGCAGTGTGAGTGTGATGGTGTTTTGTTCACAGTCTAGCATTTGGTTATGTTGTTGCTATAGAAATAGTGCAAATACATTTCTTTATTTCTGTCCCATAAGATCTTGCTGTGCAGAATTCTTGAATCATTTGCATTCTTGCTTTATTGGTGGAAAAGTATTTACACTGTCCTTTAAATGTCTTCTGTTGTTAGAACAGTGTTCTTGAGTCCCATATTTCTTTATGGCCTTTGATTACAGATAGAGAGCACTGTATGTATTAGTATGCAAAGCCTGATTTCAGGAGCCTGCAGCAACTAGCTGCATGGTAATATTCAGTTTATTGTTTTACATTTCAAAGGGTCTTCACAATAAAGATATTTTCCACATTCTATTCAGAGTATCAAAATTTCTACAGGAAAAAATAAATTGGAAAAGATTGTCATGAAGGGGAAGCCAGTTTAGAATCAGTGGGTCAGATTTATTATTTAAATGTTGGAATAGCTATTTCAGACAAACACAAATATGATAATTCACAGATGGGAAATTATACTCATTTAGTTCTAAATTTACAGTGTGGAGGAAATAGAGACATTTGTAAAAATAAGTATATGTCTTTTCAGCATTTTATTGCATTCCTATCTAATACCAAATAAGGGGGTATTTTCTTTCTCATTCATTGAATTTAGATTTCATGTCAGATGCCAAATAGTTATATAAAGAACACAGCTCAAGAGAGTTCATTTCTGTAACAGCAAAGTTAATGAGGAGCTTGGTAGGTTTTTTCCTAAATGGGATAAATTGTTTGGCTTTTATTTTTGAGGTAACTTTAAGTCAGGTTTCCAAGCTGTGACATTGATATTATTGTAGGATAACAGTGGATACAAATCTTCAAATATCATTCCTCCTGTGGTACTGGTACTCACTCACTACTATTTGTTGGTTTATTAACTTAATAGTAGCTATTAGCTGAAGATGGGTTATGCTTTTTGAACTATGAAATCAACTCATTCCATGTAAGTGGGGAGTTCTAGCACTTGGATTCTGTTAGTGTGGCGGTTTGTTTTTTTTTTCCAGTGAAGACAATCTTGTGATCTGGTAAACAAGGAACATTCACCTAAATTTTCAATCTGTACAGCTGAGTAATAGTGTCACTTTGCACTCCTGACTTGACAGCCTACAATCTGTGATACGACTCATTGAGAGACTACTGGGAAAAAGAAAGGATTTTTAATATGCCAGTATGCATGTATTTTTCTTCTTCATTTCATACTAATATATCAATTCTTAACATAAGGCATTGCATAGAAGATAGCAGTTTGCAGTCTCTGTGTGCTATAACAGCCCTTTTTCTTGAAGCTCTGAATCTCAGCTTTTTATAAGCATAGAATTGTTGATGTGTGGCCTAGAGTCTCTTCTGGAAAGGTTTGCTAGGCTGCTTTTAATTCAACATCTACCAAATGTAGGCTCTTTCTGAGCTAGGCTATCAAGATTGCTAAACTTTTGCCATTAAATATTAAACTTGCATACTTACCTGTGCTTATGTTTCTATAAGACCCCATTTTCTTTTTTAGAGTAGGAAGATTTACTTAAGAGACCCTTACCTTAAAATACAGTTTGCTAATCAGTGTTTGCCTGGAATGCACAAGGCATGTTGGGCTGAGCTTTCTTGATCTGAGACAAATGAGAAGGATGAATTGGCACATCCAAATGTCTCCTGGCCCTGTCATTATTCAGCATTATCATGCATTCCTAGTAGTTTTATCTAAAGTAAAACTTTCAGGGGTGGAAATTTCAGCATATCATTGCATGGTGTTGACCACAGTAATTTCATGGTAACAGTTAAAACTAAATAATTGAAGTGAAAACATATTTTTGCTGATTGTTGATTATGGCGCTGGTTCAGCAAAGCACTTAAGAACATTCTTAATTTCATGTAAATAAGAAATACAATGAAAGTCAAACAATCTGCCTGAATGTATTATTCCGATGAGGGTGAAATTTGTTGAATTATATCTTACACTAATGGCTTTTTTGCAGTAATAAAGTGAGCCCTACTACTGAGAAAATTAATTGCCATTTGTGGTCCATCCTAATGGACTTGTTTTCTCTGATTTATGTGTGTAATTTCCATGAAAAAGTATTTCCTATGTGAATGGAGTGTGTGACTGAGTACCTATTTTTTAATAAGAATTAAAAAAATTAAAGAACTGTGGTGGGTGGATCAGACTGGAATATGTTGTGTTTTTCTGTTTTACACAGATGCAGTTTGATTTCCTGGGAAAAATATTTTCAGAAGTAGCTATCTGCTTATAGTTCATATGTTTTTCAAAAGCATGTTTATTTCCCAAGTTCTTGACTGCTGTGCAGTAGCTCAGAATTGCAAAAGGCTGCTCTAGTTGATGTTAGTGGGCAGTTGTTCTGTTTATTCTATCGGCGAAGAATTGACAAGAGGAAGACAGAGCCCAGCTATCTTTCACTACCTGCAAATTTGCATAGAGGCTGCTAAATTGAGTGCCTGATCAGCTCTGTTAGTTCTGGGAAAGAAAGTGGTTACTGGGCACGGGAACAGCAGAGACAGTGTTTTTGATTCTCAGCAAGAAGAGATAGATCACTAGTTTATTCAGAGTAGTTCAGATAAAGGAACATTTTCGCCGTGGATTTTTATGAAAACAAATAGTTCTGTGGCTGATCCAAGCCCATTTGTAGTGGTTCAAATTATGAGTTCTGTGTGGATTCTCCCTACTGTGAGATCAGAATGAAGGGTGGATCGGATTTTGGGTAAAAATCCTGTTTTGCCATTTTATTTCTGTAGTTGGTTGAAATTAGTGTTTGTACGTTTAATTCAGTTGTACACTAAAATGGGAAAAATATATATATGTCAACCTGAATCTTGCCTGTCTTGAGTATTAGATACCATCAATCACAGTTAAAACTCTTTTGTTGAGTAAGGAATATACTGCATATGAAAAGAGGAAACAGCATTATATTAAGTGCTAAGGTGTAATAATTTCCTTCTGAAAGACTTCAAATTATGTAAGGATTTTGGTATACAGTGCAATAAACACATGGAGCAATGTTGCCCCAGATAACAGTAATGTTAGACTATCTCATTAGACCTCTTAACTTCCAAATGTTTGTGTGTTTTCTACACTATTAAACATATCCTCTGATGGGGGCTGGGGTAGAATATGACAGAATTGTGATCTTTATCCAGTGTTGTTGGTTATGGAATAAAAAGCTGATGGAAAGTGATTGCCACAGAGCTGAAAAGATAATCGGATGCAGTTTATTACTCATCTTGTCAGCTGCTCCTGCTACAAGGGATTGTATCACAAGATGTTAATCTGCCTGTGACTAGATTTCAAAGCAAGTGTTCTTATTTTGGGGAGGGTAGAGCTTCTTTTAGTTTTACACAGTTTTTGTAAGAGAAATGGAACATTCCCAATTTAAAGTCTCAGAATGTTAATTGATGAAAAATATTAGCACATCATTGTGGGTTCTGCTACAGAAATATGATGATGTGCTACAAATGCTGTTTAATTGCAGAGATTGTTCTTTTTAAGCTAGTGATGAGGTTGTGTATCTACAGAATAGTGACAGTCTGTTGAGACACCAAGCACTGAAAGGCATCAAGTGTAGACACAAGACAGGTTTGCACCAAAGAGAATCACTTCTACACATTTAATCACAATGTGAGTGCACTCAGTACTCCCACATTTTGTCTACCAGTGAAGAGACTTGGTGTAAGTATAGCGGAGGACCAAATTCATTGCTCACACACACACTGTGGAAGTAAAGATGACAGGAATGCAATTTCAGCTGGATTACGGCTTCTGAAAGTGAAGAGCCCAAAAGAGCAGTTCTTCTCTTATATTCTGTGGGATGTTGCTCACTGTGCTATATGAAACATGGGGGAAGGCCTACAAGCTTACCATTACGATAAAATGAGTTGTAGATCTGCTGTGTGCATTTCAGGCAAGCAGTGCTGACTGCCCTTTCCTCTTCTCCTTCATCTTGCCTGTCTTTATAATTCCTTGAAGAAGTTGTCCAGGAGAGGGGAACGTTCCTTCAGTCTTTCCACTAAGCTACAGTAAAACATTCCTTTAGGAATTTTTTTGTGTGTGTGTCCTTTTTTTTAGTATTGATTGCTGTCAAACAGAATTGCACATTAGATTTTTATTAGTTAAATTACAGTTTCCATTGTAATCTACAGCACAGAAGTAATATGTTAAAATACTTTCTTTAAAAAATAAGCAGTGAAGTACCTGTAATAAGAAAATAACATACTTAGGTAATATGTAAGCAAAGAAATTTCAGGTTTAAACAAAATAAATAAATGTTTTCTGAGTGATCATGGTTGCGTATCACACTTTTATACCCCAGCAGGAGTATCTAATGCTAATGCCTTGTTGTGTTCTCATTTTAGTAGCTGCAGTCCTCCCACTTAAATGCTCTCCAGTGTTCGTGTAGGCAAAAGTATAAAGTATTCTCCAGTTCCTGCCACAAACTCTTACATGATCTTTTTTGTACTACTAACCAGCAGTTGTATTTCACCTCCTGAGCAGCTGCATCTCAGCACTGGACAAAGTGAAATCTCACCAGTCACATTATTGAAACAACTGGTAATAACTCCCTAGGTAGTGTTTTCAATTGTTCTGAAAATGGGACATTAACCTTTTTTGTCCCCTAAATATTTTTGACTGAGTCGTGAGTCACTATAAAATCTGTGAATTTTCCATGTATTTTTCCACTCTATTTCCTCATACATAATACAGTTGGATAGCCAAGACAAAGGAGCCTTGATGATTGCAAAATTTTGATGACTTAATTAATACCATTTACCCAGGTCTAGAGACACAAGCTAATGAGCAGAAACTTAACTGGCACAGCTGTGGCTACTATGCAGATATTTACATGAATACATATGTATATATGTCTGAATTTATATATGTTATATGTGAATGTATAGTTACATGCAAATGTTACATATTTTCCCTCCAATATTAAATGTTTTCAGGTTTTTGTTACTGTTACTTGTCACAGTCTGAATCACAAGTAAGAATGATGTGGACGGACAGTGTGCAAGTTTGTTTTCAAGACCACATTTCATCATTGTATTTTGTGCTAAAGCTATGATAGAGGTGTAGATGGTGATTACAGTAATGAAAGTAAGTTATTTGAAGGTGGCCTGTAAGTATTTTTCCACATCCATTAGATGATTTCGAAATTTAATTGAGTTACCATGCTGAATAGGCAAGTATTGTTCCAGGTTGGGATAGAGAGTATGAAAGCTAATTAATTTATTTTATAGCTCATGTGAAGGCTCATTTATTTTAAATATGAAACTGTGAAGAACTGAGTAACTTCACATTCATGCTATAATAATCGATTTATCCAAAAGAAGACCTTTTGTGCAGTGCACCTTCTGTCCAATATTACTATTTTATTTTTCCCATATATGAAAATCAACTACAGTTTTACGGAAAACACAAATACAGCTATGAAATTGGTTAGTCTGGTTTCTAAATCCGTACGTGTCCTCAGGCAGTCACAAATGAGATTCCATCATTCATGTTGATGTTAGTTTTCTGTGTTAATTCTCAAACATTTTTCAGATATGATCCTCCCATCATCCTGGATACCCAACAGCAGAAAGACATTCTCTCATGTCAGTTCTTAACATGATCCACAGATTTTATCCTTCTTTGTCTATCCTACCCCCTATCTTTATATAAGGGGTAGGACTGGATGAGTTATCCGCTTCTGTCAGCAAATCCTATTGCCACAAGGTGGTGAAGAGCCAAATGAAGTTCATTGTATTTTTTTGGCTGCTAAGGTTTTTGAAACTTCTTGAAAATTCTTCTGTTCTGTGCAAACCAGACTCGTTCTAAGTTCACAAACTTCACAATTTGTGAAAGCAATCTGTCTGATAATCTGATATTTTAAAAAAAATTATTATGTTTCAGTTTATTTTTGACTGATTTGCAAGTTTTATATAAAGGTTTTAAGGTGATGGCTTTTGAACTGAAAACTTGAACTTGAACCTGCAATATTTCAATGACCAGATGTTCGAATTGAATGCAGTGGTACCCTATTAGTGTAGGGCATTCTGAAGGCTCTCATTGCTTTGACCAATGTAGGCGAAGTGTGTGCTTTTTTTCCTCTGTCATATTGAGTGGTAATTCAGTTTGGAGTGACTGAACTTTTATATTTGAAAGAGTTTATATTATTTACAAGAGCATGTGGTTTGATTTGGTTTTTTGTTTTTACACTTTTCTCATAGTAAGTCACAGGCAACACCAAAGGGAAAGCTCAGAAAATGCATCCATCTTTGACAGAGATTTCAGCGTTAAACACTTTACTTAAGTGCATCTCTAGATGTGAATGCTGTGCTTTGATTTAAAAACGTTGATCTTTCAGAGTGGATCAGAACAGAAACAGCCAAGCACCAGCCTAAAATTCTTAGCATTGCTGACATCTGTAATCATTGCTCTTTCTGAGCACGTTTTGCATAGTTAGTGATTTCTTCAAATTGGTAAACTTATATGGAAGGTCAGTATATTGCATGGGTACATGAAGAAAAATGTTCTGTTGAGAGCTTTCCTCTCCCATATAGAGTTCAAGACCAGGTTAGATGGGGCTTTGGGCAACCTGGTGCAATGGGAAGTTTTGCTGCCCACAGTGGGGGGTTGGAACTAGATGGTCTTTAAAATCTCTTCCAAAACATTTTGTGTTTTTCTGACTAAAACACAGCTGCCCAGGCATCTATCTAGGGAACAGGATAGAATGCTCACCATCACCTCTTGCAACTTTTTCTACCTCAAAGGCACAGAGAAGAAGAGAGCAAAAGAGAGAAATGGAAACCATGTTGTAATGTTTGATTTGATCTGTAAGTGGTAGGGGGGAGTAACTAACAGCTTGTGGTTTCAAATATGTCTTTTCTTTAAGAATATGCTACCTCATTTCCACTTCTGTCAGCAAACCTTGTTGACACAAGGTGGTGAAGAGCCAAATGAAGTTCAGTGTATTTTTTTGGTTGTTGAGGGTTTTGGAACTGGAAATTCTGTTCTGTGCAAACCAGAGCAGCATGGACTAGTTCTCATTCCTGATTGCTATCTGTAAACATGTCATATCAGTAATTGCTGTGATTTAGTCAGCATGGGAATCCCACTGAATGAGAAGGTCATGGAAATGCGAAGAGGTTTTTTCTGATACAGTTCCAAGGTGTGCTGTTTCTTTCTATATTCATACGTTTTTCCAAAAGATGGATGGCCAGAGAGCTGGGAGTGTTTCTCCCAACTATAAGGGAAAAATTTGAGAGGTGACCGAAGCTTTTATTTTTGTTTCTCAAGCAATTTTTCTAGTTTTAAACTTGAGGAAAACTTTCCAGACTTCATTTACTTAGTTTTGGTAAAAGGACAGTGATTGGAAGCATTTGCAGCATTTAAGATTCTTTGGAAAGAGTTTGCTCTGAAACTTTTTCTTTTCTCCCTTTCTATCAGGATGGACAGTCTGATATTTTGTACAAATTTTGGACTGCAGTAACTCAGACTCTTTCCTCTCAGTTTCAGTCTGCAACAGACTGTAAGTATTCAGTATAAATGATTCGTAATGTATTTTGTAGTTATTTTGAATCTCTCATTTCCATAAGTTATTTGTTCATTATGTCCTCTACTAACAGCAGTGGTTCACTTAGTGCTGGGTCTGTGAATTTATAATTTTGTGGTTTTATAACCAAACGTTCCTAAATTGTAATTGAGTTTCCTGGGAAAAAAAAATAAAAAATGTTTTCTGTTCCATTAAGCAGTCATAATCTAATAAAAGCCCATATTTAGGCCTACTGTACGTGGATGTAAAAACATTTGAGATCACATTATGCTTTCCAAAGTGAATGAGTTTGCTGAAATCGTAAGTAGTAATTTGATTGTAAAAAGCAGTTTATACATTCCTCAGTTGCTGAGCACTCATCAGTTGCAAAAGACTGATTTTAGCCGTTTTTGCATACCTTGTAAATAGGAGCTGAGTTTCTTTAAAATTATGTCTTGTCTAAATATAGATAATTGGTAATGTTCTGACTATACAGAGTGTTCTGCACATATTTATAATGTAATAAATAATTAGCAGATACAACCAACAATATTAAATCATGTTATAAACACAAGAGTACTGTTGTCATATTGATGCAGCGTGCAATTTGATCATATTTGGTGCTTTCACAAATACATCTTTCAAATTTGTATATGGAGTATAAAGTGAGTCTTTTGCAGACACAAAGTGCATAAAGTTTGCATTAATCTTGTGATCTCAGCTGTTGCATTGGCCCTTCAAAATTTGATCCTGCTCTGCTAAATGGCAAGAGTATAATTTGAGGAAGTAGCTGTTTGATTCATGTTCAGTGGTTGCTAAGTAACTAGATGTTACAAATGAAAATGTATTCATCCTGTGTTAAAACATATTAATTTTACTGTTTGCCTTACACGTACTTTAACAGCAGCAGGTACATACTAGGGATCTCATGTGTTTGTGCAGAATGTGTGCTAACTATTTTCAGCACAAAGTTTTAGGACTACAATTGTGACATCAGTTAATGGGATCAATCAAATCTCAGAAATAAGGTGGCTCTTAAATTTATCTTGTTACTTGTTGTAATTTTTAATGGTTTTTATATAAACATTTAGAGTGTTTGGATTTTAAAACTGAGTGCTGTTTTTACTTCACCAGTTCTGAGTTCAGGGAAAACTGCTTACAGCAAGTAGACTTTTAATTTTTTAAGTGATTGTCTATATAAAAATGTTCACCTTTAGCATGTTAACTCTAAGTGATTGAATCAACTGACATGAATCATAGACTCTCAGGATCGTATAGATCATAGGAATAGCATGAACATTGTTCTGTGACCTAAAATAGCTCTGCATTTGGTAACAAATGTGAATCCTCCAGTACTCAGAATTAGAATGTACTTGAGTTGATGGGATGGGCTGAGGCAAAAGGGGCAGATGTCTAGAACTTGAAAAACCTAGGAATGAATGTAACAGTGTTAATCTCCTAATGTAATGAGGAAATCCATCAAGTATGACTGATGTTAGATCAAGATTAACAGCAGTGTCTAATGCAGTTGTACATTTGTTTCATTTCCTGTTACTTCTGGCAAGCTTTTGAAGGCTAAAGGTAATGCTGACTTTTCTGCCAGTTTTGCCGTTCTTTATTTGTATAGGAATTACATTTTAGGTACATTGTTTCAAAGGTGTGTGTAAAAGCAGATTTTGTGCAGTTTGGCTCATAGACGTTATTTGTTTTAAACAACTATCTTGAAAGTTGCAAAGCTCCAGGCTTTTTCTCCTTCCAAGCTGTTGTTAGAAAATCTTCATTCAGTGAATTCTAATCACACTTTGGACTAAAATGAATAATAGTGCTAACAATTAAGTTTGATGTTAAACAGTTTGTGACCATGATTGGTATATTTAATACACAAAGTAAGATTCCCCTGTCCAGAATTTGAATTGTGGAGTTTATACTGGAGCTTTAGATATATATCATCATCAACTTCATTTAACATGACAGCTCATAACCCTTTGAAAGTAATTATAAGTATGACATTAACAGTGTTAAAGGGGGAATGACATTATATATCATTCAGTGATTTAAATGCAAGGATGCAGGTTATTCTTACGAATCAAACAAATTAGTTTAAGCTTAGTAAAGCACATTACTTACTACTTTATTTTCTAGCTTCTATGTTTTTGAAACAAGCTTTTGAAGGAGAATACCCTAAATTACTGAGACTTTATAACGACTTGTGGAAGCGCCTGCAACAATATAGTCAAAATATTCAGAGGAATTTTAACACAAGTGGAAGTCCTGATCTCTTTACTGAACTACAACAAATGGAGGAAGATGCACAGGACATATTCATGCAAAAAACCCAAGATTATGAGTATGTATTATGAAGCCTAATAAAATGCAATGTGAAGCTTGGTGCTATGCAGTAAAACAGAGTACTTAGAGTATTTGGTGTTAATCAACTAGTCATAGCAGGAAAATTTAAAAAAAATTTTTTTTGCCTTGTTTTTTTGCCATGCTATTTTAAAGCTGTGAGATTCTTGTTATAATACATAATTAGAAGTGTCAGATTGACTTGTCCTTCTCAAAGTGCTTGGTAATATTACGTTGGAGCTAGTTTTATTTTTTTGTTTCTTTGGGAAAAGAAAAAGCAGAATGATCAAAACTCAGTTTTATATATATTGCAATTACAGCAGTAGCTTTCTGTTAATGATATCACAATCACTGGAGTGTGACAAGCATTCACTTTGTAATGATTCACAGTTTGTATGTTTATACATTGTAGAAAAGTATTATTTGATTGGCAGATACTGGAAAGTTCAAACTGTAACAGGCTTAAGACTTCTGGACTTTTGCAAAATAAAGTGATTATTTTAGCTGGTGTTTATAGAACTATTTATAGAATTATTTCTCAAGAACACCTTGAACTGGGGATTCCACATAGGTCTTAAGGAAAGGGCTAGGAACTGTACTGAGCTGGGCAGGATGGCTGCCTGACCAATTACGTGATTCAAGTGAGAAGCAGGCTGTTATTCAGTACTCAGTTTTTTTCAAATGTATGTGCTTTGATAGCAGAAAGAAAAAACGTGTTGGATACTGTAAAGTTTGTATGATCTGAAAAGGTTCAATGCTACTGGGTACTTTAATTTAAAATGTACTAATTTTGTCTCATCCTTGCAGCCCAGAAAAGGCCTTGAAAGATTCGCTGCAACAATATGAAGCTGCTTATTTGTCAAAATCCCTGTCTCGACTCTTTGATCCTATCAATCTTGTCTTCCCTCCTGGAGGTCGGAACCCTCCCTCTTCTGATGAGCTTGACAGCATCATCAAAACGATAGCCAGGTATGCACATATAATACATTGAAAAATGTAATCTTTGGTGACTTTATTTTTTATGTTACAACTTAAGAAATGAGACTTTGTTACCAATAAAACATTGGTTACTCTTTAATTCTATAACTGATTATCATAAAAATTAAGTCAGGATTTCTCTTCTGTGTTTAGTTGTTCTGGAACAACTGAAACATTCATTTAGTTTAACTGCTAGAGCTTACAAAGCATGGGGAAGAGAAATTTTATGCCTATTGTAAATGTCTGATATCTTCATTATTCTGACTGTATCAAAGATAAAATAATAGTTACTTCTCTGCAAATGGTAATCCCTAATGTAAGTAATCTGTTACAGCGAAGCCGTGAGATGATAGTTGATGAAGATGATTCCAGTTAGAATTTGTAAAATGTGATACTTAAATTAGCAGGGGAGTATTTTCACTCCTCAGACTCTGGTAAGGACTAGTCTGTGTAGTAGAGCCTGAAAATGGTGGGCAGTGTTCTTGCACTGTGAGTGTGCACTTCAGTGTGTGTATGTGTGTGTTTTTTGGTTAATGTTAAATATGGACACTGTACTTGTGACTGGGAGTTGGAAATGCTCAGAAAATGCGTATCTGTGTGGCTGCTGATGTTATTTTCCTCCTTGCCTTAGGAAGAGGGAAAATGGCATTCAGCTCTGTGTCACACAGCATAAGAAAGATGTAAGGGCTGGAGTAACTCTCCTGTGAAGAGAGGATAAAAGAGTTGGGGTTGTTTGGTGCAGAGAAGATAAGGCTTTGGGGAAAGATGGGGAGGGAATCTTTATAAGTTCTTGAGAGAAACTAATCACTGGCTGCATTACATTCACTTCAGATTCTCTTTGTGCTTGTCTGCATTCACAGTAAAGTATATATGAATGCAGACCCAGCTGATGGAGATCTGTGGGGTTCCATGAACAAGGAATACTGGAAGTGATTTAGAAATCTGTTCTGTCTTCCATTTGTACCCTGTCACTCCCTTGATGCCTTTGTTACTACGTAGTATTGCCTTAAACATAGCTTATTAGTTGTGTCAAGCTAAGGCATCCCCTGGGTATTTCTGCACAGCTCATATAATTCCAGAGTTGAATGACTATGTATTCACCTGTAATGTGTGAAGGCTGCTGCCAAAGCTTGAATGTAGTTAATTGCAGTCAATATTTTTGAATGGCTTACTAATAGTGATTTCAAACTGAAGTGTCATTCCTAAACTTTGCTCATTTTTACCAGAATAGGAACATTCTGCACATAAAATTCCCAAATGACTTGTTAAATTGTAAACTGAATTACAGTGCCTAGAAAGACTTGGTTATGTATTACTTCTTCTAAGCTGACTTGCTGTGTAACTGTGTATTTGTAGGTAATTCTTTATCAATTAAATGCAGCACTGCTAAGTTATTAATTAAGATTTGCAATCTTTGCTTCTAGTGAGCTAAATGTGGCTGCTGTTGATCCAGACCTCAGTTTAGCTGTGGCCAAAAATGTGGCAAAGACCATTCAGCTCTATGGTGTAAAGTCTGAACAGCTTGTAAGTAGTTTAAACATTTTTGAAACTTCCTTTTTTTTTTTTCTGTGTAGGATGTTCTCTTTTTTGTAGATTTACAGCATAATAGTAATGCTGTCTGGATAGACAAAACTTTTGAAAGCTTTCCACTTGGAAAATTTTCAGTTCAGTTTTGCCTTCGAGCATACAGACTATGGATTCCAATGCAGTTTGTGTGTATAACTGAAAATTGAAGTTGTAATATTAATTAAAAATAATCTTGTTGTCTTTAAATAAAATCAAGATTATTCAATTCAGTGTAATCATGCTCTCTCTGAATAGCTTTCAAAATTTGAAATTCAACAGCAAATAGTTTGTTTACCATATCTGTTTAATGAATTGTATTGGCAGTTTGCAAGCTAGTGTATGGGAAAGGAATACAGTTGAAGCAGTCATGAAGGCCATGAAGAATATTTAAAAATTTTAAATAAATCTATGTACTGGGATTATTTTGCTATATCTTAGTAGTTCTTAAGTTGAGTCTTCGTTTAAAGATGCCAAATGATGGTGCCATAATTTCAGACTAGAGTTTGCTCAAAAAATAAATTTAATGTGTATACTAAGTTGGCAAGAAACTTGAGTAAAAGGAAGTAAAGTTACATCTATATTTATCTTGGTGTGTAGAGTCAAATACTGGCATACTTATCAGCTGTAACTGAGATGGCACCAGGGTCTGCTGTGCTCACCGCCTCTCTTAAAGTTTGAATCTGGCCGGTGGCTTGTTCAGGAGCGTGCATCATTCTGTGATCAGCCAGCTAGCAATTTCTTAAGAAGCCCTAAGGAAAAGGATTTGTGGAAGTAAGCTGAAAAATATGTGATTTGTGGCTTTGTGCTAGCTGACTGTAACTAAAATAATGTAGGAGTTAGGAGGGAATCTCAGGCCTTGAACTACTTGAATTTGAGTGAAAATAACACTTGAAACTGAAAAATCAAGAGACAGGATTAGTCAAACTGACAGAATGAAAATCCTTCAAGGATGTACCTGCAAACTGTAAAACAATACAAACTGTGTATTGCACTGCTACTTTTGGGGGGTGGGGGTTGTTTTGTTGTGTTTTGTTTTTGCAATTTTTAATTTCCTTACTGATATATATCTTAAGAAACAGGAAGGGCTTAACGCAGTGCCAAAGTGTATGGTGTCATCTGTAAAATACTAAAATACCTTCCCTGGCCTCCAGCTGCCTTTCCAGAAGAGCATCTCTCACATGTCCTACATCATGCTTGCCAGCCCTGTGGGATATAGTCTAGAACATCTAAATGCTTTTTTGTGCCTATTTTTGAGCAGACAGATTGAGCCTGAAATGTTCACCATGTGTAGAACAGGAGCTATGTCAGACACCACTTTTTCATTACACTTTTGTGGTGTAGCCAAGAATGCAATCTTCATTCAGTCTTGCAATCCAGTTTACAATGTTAGCTTTCTAAAGCTCAGAAGGGTGACCATTTAACATTTCTGTTCTGATGCCTGATTTCTGATAGCTATAGTCTACCAGTGCTAAAGATGGAAATTGAGTTTCATGGAGGAATTCACAACAAAGTCATCTTGCAAATCAAAAGTAGACAAAACAAAACAAAACGAAAAAAATATCAGAATTCTCCACAAAGAAAGATAGAAGGGTACTTTTAAGAATCATTAGGATTTTTTAAATTGTTTTAATCTTGTTGGCAGGATGCTGTAGGTAGATTTGAATGGTGAGAATGTTAAATAAATGTGAAGTTCTAAAACTGCAAACAGACTGATATCAGGTTGCTATTCTTTCAGTTCCTTCTAGATGAAATAATTATTTCAGAAAAAAAAGATACATTTTACTAAGACTTTATCACTGATTCTTTAGCTAACTTTAGATAGAATAAGTAAAAAGAAAAGTATTATTCAGAATTTTAGCTTTGAGTAATAGCAGCATATTGCAGTATGGACATGCAGAATTAAAATAAAAACAAGAACAAAAGATATTTTCCAATGAATCCAAAATGTCTATTTCCATTGCTCATGAGTCTGTACACTGCTGGCTTTTGGTTTTCCTGTTTCCTCTCACCAGCTGTTGCTGTGCCTCAAACCTATTCTTGTATTCACCGGTTCAAATGATTTCAAAGAAGATATAAATAACTACTTGTGAGCAGTAGGTAGATTTATTCTGTTGCTGGGTGAATCTGTAACTTAGTTAACCCTTTGTCAATGCCTGATGTTGTGTGCCATGACATATTCAAAGTTATTGTACTTGTTTCACTCAGCGTAATTACAGATGTTCTTATAATGCATAGTTTGAAGGTACAATTACACGTAGCATTAATTAAAAAATATATGTAAAGCTATTAACTTTTAACCTCCTCACCCATCCTGTGTTTTGTTAGGTGATGCTGAGGAAGAGTGATTGGTGTATTTTCTCTATTTCATCATTATTTTGTGTCTTCTTGTTCACATTTTCCTAGATCACACAGCCCAAGCATTCTTGTAATTATTACAGACGTTACAGATTTCTGTTCAGTCAGCATTTCCATGTCCTTATCGTTCCCGATCAGAAAAGATATTAAAAAACCTGATCTTGTATTTTGGATAAGAATGAAATCTTCTTCTTCTGAATTTGCACATTGTAATCCATTCCATACTTTATAACATACCGACTGCTTATGGAGGCAGATTTTATCTGTTAACTATTTGTTTGTACAAGTAAGGGCTCCCTAACTTAAAAAACAAGCAAACAAAGAAATACCCACTAAATTTTCTCTTTAAGAGTTTTTAAGGGGGTTCATTATTCCAGTTTGCAAATACCCTAAGTTACCATCTTTGTTGGCGCATGGAGTAAATTGTCATGTTTATCTGGCCACATAAGGGAAATCAAATGTTTCATCAGATACTGACAGTAAGTACAAATGGAGGGGAGAGATTTACGAGAAACTTCTAAGTTGCATTTCCTGAAAACAAAGAAGTAGTTGAGTAATTTCCTTTTTTTTTTTTTCTTTTTATGAATCTGTGCTGCTTAACAAAAGATCAGAGCTCGCAAATCTGCCTCTTAGATTTTGACCCATTTATGTAATTTGTAGTTGAGAAGAGACAGAAAAGAGAGCTTGTATCTTACCAGCGTCTTCATTAGGTAGCTTTGAAATGGCAGCAGTAATTGCATGTTGGGAATCTCAAGGGTAATGTTCTCCAGATGTTTTTTGTCATGTACTGTAACCAGAAGAAACTTTTTGAATGTGCATTACTGTTATATGTATAAATTATATACATAGAATCATAGAATGTTTTGGATAGGAAGGGACCTTTAAGATTGTCTAGTTCCAACCCCTCTGCTACATGCAGGGACATTTCCCACTAAACCAGGTTTCTCACAGCCCCATCCAGCCTGTCCTTGAATGCTTCTAAGGAGGGGGCATTCACAGCCTTCTTGAAAATGAGGGTTATGTTTCCCCTTTTCGCACCAGTGGGAACTTGAGCAGACTGCCATGACCTTTCAAATATGGTGACTTGGCATCTTCATCCACCAGTTCCCTCAGAACCCGTGGAGATCTCATCAGATCCTATGGACTTGTGCACCTTCAGGTTCTTTAGATGGTCTCGAACCTGATCTTCACTAACAACAGACAAATCTTCCAAGTTCTTATTGTTGCTTTCTGCAACTTGGGCAGTGTGGAGAGCCCTTGCCAGTGAAGATTGAGGCAAAGAAGTCATTGAGCACCTGAGCTTTCTCCATATCCCTCTTGACTAGGGCTCCAGTTTCCTTCCAGAGAGGGCCCACATCTTCCCTGGCCTTCTTTTTATCATTGATATACCCGTAGAATTTCTTCTTGTTTATGTCCCTGCCTAGATTTAACTCTGTCTGGTTTTTAGCTTTCCTAATCTGATCCCTGGCTGCTTAGACAACTTCTTTGTAGTTCTCCCAGGTAACACATTCCTGCTTCCGCTCCTTATAGACTTTATTTTTGCACTTAATTAAGTCCTGGAGCTCCTTGCTGATCCACAGAGGTATTCCTGGTATTCTTATCTGCCTTCCTTTTTCTTAGGACGTGCTGCTTGTGGGCTTGGAGCATATGGTCCTTAAATACTTACCAGCTTTCTTGGGCCCCTCTTTTCTTATATCGCCCTGTCAAGCAGTTAGTTCCCTGAAGAGGTCGAAGTCTGCTCACCTGAAGTCCAGAGTAGCAAGTTTGCTGTGTGCTCTCTTTGACGCCCTAAGGATCTTGAACTCCACCATTTTGTGGTCAGTACAGCCAACACTGACCTTGAGCTTCACATTACTCACCAGCCCCTCCTCGGTGAGGTACAGCATAGCATCTTTTCTTGTGGGTTCCTGTAGAATCCACCCTACGTGTACTATTGAAGTTTCAATATTTTCTTCTCCATCCCGTCATCTTGCATAAATCCTGTGGTGCACGCATGCCACTTTGAAGACTATTGCTCAAGGGTGATAATCTGCAGTAATGCTTTGTGACCAAGAAGATTTTGGTTGTCTATTTTTGGCAAAGAGAGGTGATTGATTTCAGGAGTCTTTTAAATCTTTGAGTTTCTGTTTTTTTGTCATTCTTTCTCCCAGTGTGCTTCTTAGATTGTTCTTTTATGTATATAAAAATGAAAATGATAGTCACTTTTTGATTGGAAGTAAAGACAAAACTACATTTCCCTAACTTACTAGCTGTAATTTTATCATTTACTGAGCTGAATTTTGAATGGAAATCTTTTTGTTGCAATTTCGCAATCACTGTGTTTTGGTTTGACTGCTGATAGGGATGTATTATTTCTCTTACTAATCCTTAGAACTGGATGTCTTGCAGAGACAAGTCATGAAACATTGAGAACTAAAAGCTCTGGGAGTTTACAAGATTGGTACTTTGGCCAACAAGCAGAAAAATAAATTCTAATATCCTTTGTCTTCATTGAGATGGCAGAGACCTGTTTGGACATCTAGTCTATTCCCTTCCCAGTGCAGGACTATTTCAAGTAATATTTACTGTTGTCTTTTTTTGTTGCATTCTTTCTGCCTTTTGAATGATTATTTCAGTTATCTTATGTATTATGAGTGGAAATGTAAGTACTGTATGTTCTTTTGTGCTATTTTTGTTCAGTTTTGCATGTGGGTGGATTGAAATACACTAACACACCCACCAAGTGCACCGAGATGGAATGTGTTGCGCTGTGAACATGACAATGCAGTTGTTTAGAGAAGATGCAGTTCGCCTACTTCTTAAACCTGAAGGCTTCTTAGTGGTTTGTTCACCAGAGCTACAGCCATCCTATCAGACTGTCTTTAGTAATTGCAGTCAGAGTTCCACAGCAGTCCTTCTCTTGCTGTCAGTGTTGTGGAGGTTGCCTTGCCATGCCACCTACTACCATAAGGCTTAAATGCCAGAGACAAGGGGGCTGGTGTCTTTTGACCATTAAACAAGCAAAGGGCAGTTGTCAGAGGCAGAATTGTAAAAATCAGGCTGCCCACTTGCTTTTTGTAGCAGGTGGGAGTGATTATGCTAGCATTTGGAGGATCAAACTGTCTTAAAAATCACTTTTACATGTAATGGTGTGCTTTAGGTTTAGGCAAACACTAGCTCACTCTGCTGTGCTCCCAGGACAGCTTCACTTCAAGCCAGGGTGACCAGCTCAGGCCAAGCACAACTTTCTCATTCAGCTTGGAGCACAAACAGAGCAAGGTCAGGTCTGGTTGTTTACAGACAAAGCAGGAACCTGTATGATCACATTACACTAGGCAGATTTATCCTATGGCTAGGGTAGATAGTCAGTGGGAGCTGTGATTTCCTGTAATTGGAACAAAGTTCCTAAATATGGAATGTTTGTATTTTATGGAATTATAAATTTTAACAGATTGTCCAAAAAAGGGATCTTTCCAAGAGACAAGAGGCTGCAGGCAGATGACTTAATGGAGATCTTCCCCACTGTCAGACTTGCAAGCAATTATAAAGGCGAAGCACTCAAAAGATGGAAAAGGAGAGTGGGTGTAATGAGGGAGGAAGGAAATACGGAATTTGAATATTTTTTTAAATTCTCTTAACTAAATAAGGTTGGACTTGTGTCGTATATCTTACAAAAGTTATGAATGATGTGGAGGCCCAAACTACAGCTTGTGTGCAGTGCTCTGGGAGAGCTACAAATCTATCCTTTGCTCACAGCTTATGGGAGGTGCTTGGCATCTGCTCAGGATTTTACCCTAGGCAGCGAGTGTGGGATTTTCTGATTAACAGGTTTGCCTAGTGTAAGCTACCTGAATATTTTTCAGCTGTAGAGAAGAGAATTTACAGTACTTCCTGGCATTTAAAAGAATTCTTCCCCTGAGCTTCGTACAAAAACAAGATGGTATTTGGTGTATTTTATACATTTCAAAGGAAAAATGCTGAAGACCCAGGAATAGAAGTGAATTCAGAGATTAAAGAGAAGACGTGAGTGTCTCAAAAAGTAGAGTACCCACACTGAAGTTCAAATTGTTACATGTTTTCAAGGGCGGGACATTGATCCATGTATTAAAAACCTCTAGTAGTGAACGTGCCAAAACACAAAGTAAGAACTTGGCATTCTGATCCCAGAGGCAATGGACTACTGAGCACTCAGTGCACAAGTATATTTGTCTGGATTTTTTTTTTTTTTTTTTTTTTTTTGGAGAATTAGGCATTGAAATTCTGGCTTGTTTTCAGGGAAAAGTCAGCATCAGCTGACACGTGTGATGAAGAGTGGGCAGGCTGTTTCTCACTATTTGGGATCACAGTAGTATATGGAGATTCATTTACATTTACTTAAGTAAATATCTGAGTTATGTAACGTTGTATATGGTTTTAGACTGTGCACCAGTGGCAGAGTGCTAGAGCAGTAATATGAGCAGTAATATGGTAGTACAGAAAGATTCTTGGGAAGTAACAGGGAAACCTTGAATTAGCCTTGCGTTGTTTGTTCACATATTTTAAAAATACTTGCTTGGACTAATGTTTAAATGTGAATCAACTCCAACACAAAAATTCCATGAGTAAAATTAATAGACACTATATCTAAACTTTATCTGTTGAGTGTTTACTGAGATCTCCCTTTCACTTAACTGGTGCTTAAGATTGTAATTGGAACTGTGTTAGTGTAGAAAGTATTATTATCCATCGTAATTATGAGTAACATGTTTTTGATCACAGGTGTTCTTACTGCATTATTTTTTAAGAAAGAAAATACCAATAGAGAGGATGAGAAACACAAAAATATAACAATTTATTGTCATTTTAACCCCTCCTTCAGAGAACAGAAATCCCAATCACTCACTGCTTGTCCCCACAGAGTATAGATGTGGAAAGAAATGCATCTGACTGACCTCAGAGCAATGAATAAGTAAATGAGCTTGGTCTCATCTGTTTGAAGGCAAACTTATATCACTGAGGCTTGTTCTGGTTAGTGCTGGCCTCACTTCAAAGATCAGCAGAACGTGTCTGTTTTTGCTACAGAAAGGCTGTGTATTAAATTGTTCCATGCTGTTGTTCTGATGTTTATGTTAATATCTGTCGCTCTGTCAAGAATCCAAGGTTAGCAAAGACTTCTGACTGACACTCAGGACCTGCTTTGCTCTCCTAGCTGTGAACTTCCTACGTCCCTGGCATGGGATGGAATAGTGACATCTATCCCAACCACTGGGATGTGCCTGGGCCCTGAGGCCAGCTGGTAGAAAGCAGGCTGCCTCGGGACTGGTGAGGGCTCTCCTCCAAACACAGTGGCTGCCTGCCACAGTCCTTCTGGGCATAATCTCTGCAATGTGAAGCTGTGATCCATCTCTGGAGATCAGCTGGGAGAATAGTCGCTTAGGCCAAACACTTGCTAAGGAATGTCCCAGCAGTTCAGCAGTGGAGATGATCATGTGCACAGTCCAGGAACCTTTCCTAATGCTGTTTAATTTATTGCTGTGAATGTAGCCAAGATGTGAATGAGATCGAAAGAGAGCGGCATGCGAAATCTGTTCAAGAGGAAGCTTAAAATGCTGACAGATTGGGGTAATTTTTACTTGCATCTGGAATTCATGCTTTCATGCTTCTGATGTAAATAAATCTCTGAGGCAGAAGTTGGGAGATGCTGGTTTATTCTTCAGGAACATTTCTGGTCTTAAGATTTTCTTAAAACGCCAGAGCTTCAAAAGATATTCTTTCCTCAACATGTTTTTCTGTCGGTGATGCTTGTCAGCCGTACATGACTGATTTTCATATAGCATTTGCTGTTTCTTCCAGCTTCTTAGCCCTTGAAAAGAGCACGTATCAGTGGTGGTATAGCTGGTTTGCAGCTCCACGTATTGCTGGCTGTGCGCTAGGAAGCTCTTGGATGTTAGGTTTTCTCAGTGTTCAGGAGTTCACCAGTTTCTTTTGGTAGCCAAATCTTTCTTTGAACCAGCTGAGATAACACCTTCTTGTGCGCCAGTGCAACCAATGCCTTCTGTAATGCAGTGTCCTATTTTTAGTGAATGTAATGGATTGATATATAGGCTGAGTAGCATCCATCTGTCTGTCATGCTCAGATATTTTTAGAGCACTGATCTTTGTCATGCTGATCAGCACCAAATGCATTACATAAGATTAGCATCAAAATATATATAATGAAAAGTCAGCTTTGCTGCAGTTGTTCTTAAATTATTTTTAGTATACCCACAAAAATTGTATGGCTCAGTGCATTATCCCATCATTGTGTTCTATCTGTACTCTATAGGGATCATTTTAAAGTTGAATTTCTCTTCTCTCGGATCCTTTCTATCACAGGCTTTCTTCCTGAGGCTTCAGATAAGATTAATAGAATCACAGAATCTTTAGAACTGGAATGGACCTTTAAAGGTCATCTAGTCCAACTGCCCTGCAATGAACAGGGACAGCACAGCTAGATCAAATTGTCCAGAGCCTGATCCAGCCTCACCTTGAAGATCTCCAGGAACAGGGCATCCACCACCTCTCTGAGCAACCTGTTCCAGTGCCTCACCACTCTCACTGCAAGAGATTGAAAGTCAGTGATACATGCTGCAAAGATTTTAATAAATGCCTGCTTTCCACTAAGGCTGAAACTGAGCCAAACAATTTATCTCTCATTGTCCTTCAACACAGTTTGTATTTGAACTTGTCATTTGCAGGTGTAAGATTCCAAATTCTGCTTTACTTACATCCTCAGCTGCTATACTGTTCTTTAATGCTGCTTCAGTGGCTTAATCTCGTACTGTTACTTCTAATGGTATTTCCAATTTTCCACTTCTACTGAATATTCAATGCTGACATCTCCCCATCAGATACCTCTGATCCACTCGCTAGCTATTTAGAATGGGTTGGAATTAGTTGGTTTTTTTTTTGTTTGCAGAGTCAGACTGTGAGAAAACTGTCTGCATTCTTCTTACACTGCTCTAGAAAATTTATTTCTTTCAAATTTACTGTGAAAAAGCTGGTCATTTCTTTGAAGTATGTTTATAAACTAGTTTGTAATTATTGACGTTTAAAATAGATGACAACTTTCTGCACATCCCTCTCATCATCATAACTATTTATGATATTGTCACAGATTAATCTTTTCCTTGATTTCTTTCTTTGTGGGTTGATGCTGCATTTTATATATGGTAGTCAATATAAAATAGGCTGCAGTTTGCCTTTGGTGATGAAGTTCTGAAAACTGAATTCTGCCATTCAGTGGCTTCACAGATCTTCCTGAGAATTTCTTTCTGAGATTATAATGAAATGTGCTCTGCTCTTTGTTTATGCTTTTAAAAAACAATCTCTAATTTGTTGTTGTTTCTCCTTAGTTTGTAAACCTTGTTGCAGTAAAGAGGATGAGGACAGAAAATGCTAGAAGGGCAGGTGGAATAGAGAAACAACACTTAATTCAGCTTAAACTCTGAACTGAGAGAGAAGGAGCATATTTACATGGAATTTTCATGTCGTTTGTCGAAGAGAAAATGTCTGTCGCGTTTGATTGGGGAAATGAAGATTTACATAAGCTGTTTTCAGTGAGTTATTTAGATTATAAGCAATATGAATGACTTATTTTTTTTTCCAGAATTGAAAAGGTTAAGGTGTGTTATAAGGATCCAGAGACTATATTGGAGCATCTTGCTGCAATCGTTGACATTGTTGAGAAATGTAGAAATGTGAGATGTGGTTTAAAAATTGAAATAATGGAAGGATAAACTAGTTGAATGGGAAGGACTGGATCTTAGTCTTTTCTTAGTAATCGTGAAGACAAGGTTTTTTTTCTGAATCTCTCTGTCTATACTTAATGTTTCTCTACAAAAAGGCAGAAAGGGGCTAGACTAAAAAAGTTCTCCATTGTCTGCCTTGTCAAAAGTAAAAATATCCATAACACATTGCGAGAAAGAAAGGTGTTGATGTAGGAGGGCTATAATTCTGCTTTCCTCCTGGGGAAATGGAAAGGATTAGAACCTCATTTATGGAGGAAAGCACCTGTTGGACTGACTTTACTGACATATATTCCTGAGGGAAAATGTACCTCATACCAAAAAAACAAACAAACAAACAAAAAAAATTGTTTTGCTCATTTAATTCGTACAAAGTCTCTGAATTAAATGTGTTGTACTAACAAAATCTTATAGTTGATGTGAGCTATTTCTCTGTTTACTGCCCTTACTATAAGGTTTAGGTATCTTTACTTCCCGTTCTTCTCTCTCCCCCACTCCAGTTTGATACAGCTAAATTTAACTAACTGAATAATTCAATGAAGTAAGAGAGAACAGGGAGGAGATGGAGAGAGCAGACACTGTCTGGAATCAAATTCTTCCAGTGAAGTGAAGATACTGTTCATATGCTACAAATTTTGCACCACCTTTAATCTCCATCAAATTTATGAGACTTGTGATGGTTCTGAGTTGAAAAGTATGATGAGTTCTGACTGGAATGGCATGTGCTAAATTTCTGATGGTCATTTTCTTAGTGTGTTTTTACAAAAATTAATCTATATCTTATATTAGGTGGTGTTACATTGAATTGTGAGTTTTCTTTTGTGGTAAAACACTATTCAGGACATATTCTAACAATGAGATTTGTCTGACAGTTCCAGGGAAATGTATCTAGTCCTCCTGTCTAAGTGTCGAGTATTGTGAACTTTGGGAGGAAGTATGAAATGTAATGAACTCACAAGTAGTCAGGAGCAATAGGGAAATGACACTTTGGGAAAGGTTTTCTGTAAATAACAGGTCAGTTGGTGTAAGTAATGTAAAAGACTAAGTTTTCCCCACTTCTCTTTGAAATATGTGTATTAATTGTTTTACACTAGTACCTTGAAGACACGGTGTTACTGTCATTCAAAAACTTGGAACAGTACTATCTAAATGAGAGAACATAAAAATATGAATTCAGAATTAGGCACATTAAAGGAATTCATTAATAGGTATTTAAATAGAACATGTAGGAGGCTATTATATACTAAAATAATTTCAGAAAAGATTACTATTTCACAGCAAAATAACAAAACCAAGAGATGGCAGCGGGTCTAATTTGAAAATGGTTAGAGGTCAGCTAAGGATCTCCTTTGTTTTAATGGAAAGATCAAAAGAGCTTTTTAAGGAGATGGACATTCATTAGGAAGCTACTTACAATGGCCTGAAAATATTTAGAAGTAGCTAGTTGATAAGGCACTTCAAAAAACCAAACCAAACACTTAAATTAAAAAAAAAAAAAAAAAAAAGAATTAAAAATCTAGAGGGGAGAGTTGCATTAAAAAATAACTTCATGAAGCATTTTCTTCATTCTCATGTTGTCTTTTGCTGGTTAGATCGTGACTCACATAACAAATGTGTGATGTTAAGTGATACTGGCTAAACTCCAGAGAAAATCATCCAAGCATAAAAGGCTGGTTTTGAGAGTACTATGTGCTTCATTTTATCTTGCTGGGAAGGAGGCTAGAAGAATTCTTTAAATCTACTGTGCAGTTTTGTTGACAGGTAGAAGAAGAGCAAGACTGCACAGTCCTTACTGCATTTTGTTGTACTGTGCTCTAAATCATCTCCTGCCAAGTTAATTCTATTATTTGGCAATTGATTGGCAATAGTTCAAAGAATGTTAACATTGTAATGTATTTTGTATTTTATAATTATGGAGCAACTCTAATTAGAGTTTGACAGCGTTAAGCTCCTTTGTAAATTTCCACAGCGTAGAAGTATTAGAATCCCAGCTAATGTGTGGACTGGATACAAAAAATGGCAAATGGCAATTAAATAAACTGATTATGCTTTCTATGTATAGATGAATCCTATGATGTTGAACCTCCTGATTTTCTGTGTCTTGCAGATAGATGGATGCTGTTCTCATCTGGAAGTACATTCTTAGTAGTCCACTTTGTTAGGACCAACAACTGTTGCGATAACATGAAATGTGATTAATCATTCAGTCATTATTCTGGCAAGCATGGAAAATTTAGTAAACTGTTACAGTCAGAGATATCAGGACCAACACATTGTCTCTGAAATCTCTGGAGACTTGGGTTTGGCAGTTGGGTAAACTGGAGTCTTGAAAAAATGTCAAGTGCGAGGAGCAGGATTTTCAGTTGGCAAATGATTGCAAGTGCTTTCGGTTTTTCAATTTGTTAAGATTCCTTCAACAAACTGGCTTTAGGTGAATAAGTGCCAGCAGCTTTTGGAAAGTGAAGTTGTTTAAAGGATCTCATTTTTGAAGGACCACTTTTGATGATTTTGTTCATTGCCTTTGTCTCTTGTGATTCAAAACATGGAGATAAACCCTGTCATTTCTGTCACAGAAAGGCCATTTGCTGCTTTCCTTCAACTTTTTCTGGCTTTTAGAATATTAAAAAAGAAGGGGGAAAAATATATCCCTTAGGGAGCAACTTGATGGTTACTGTTGTTCTAGCACGTTTAGTGTGAGCATGACGATGGGTCATTTTTCTTTGATAAAGGACTTAACTGTCCCTCTCCTGTTAGTTTCACGAGTTTCTTCCCAAAATAGTTGTTGTGGAAGATTTTGAATGCCTTTGCTGAAGAGCTTCTTTCCTATATTCCTCAAATGTAAAATTTCCATATTTCTGGAAAAAAAAAAAAAAAAAAAAGAAAAAAAAAAAAAAAGAAAAAAGAAATGCTAAAAGCTACAAGAATGTCCTGAGGGTGCAACAGAAATGTTTTTATGCTTATTTGACATTTTTGCCTGAACTCACAGGTGATTTCCCCCCTTCATGTCTTGAAATATTCCATCTTCAAAAAACTAGAAGTCATTTCAAGAACTTAAGTTCTTATTTATGATTTATTATTAATTTTTAATTGGTTATTTTTAAAGAGGGGGCATTCATTTTAATTTATCCTCATTTATCAAGGACCTCACATTCCCTCAATTCATTTGTATCTCACACTTCCAACCTCTAAATTATGTCTCTAATTTTTTTGCAAATTGTTCTCTATGTACTAATACATCAGCTGGCATCACTAGTGGAGTTCTGATTATTATGTATTTTGCTGTTAAACAGGGTCACATTTTTACAGAAAAAAAACCCAGCAAACTGATTCTGGTAATCTTCCGTTTTTCTTAGGTGGAAAGAGATTGTAAAAGGCTCCTTTAGCCATGTGGGGAACATTGAACTAAATAGTAAATCATCCCAATTATTTGTAACTTACGGGAGGAATCCCAGGGCCGAGCCCTGTTGACTCAGAGACTCTGAAAATGGATTCTGTGTTTTATAATAAGTTGTTGTGATCAGGCAGGAGGCCAAGTAACAGATGGATTGATTGCTTTCTGCCAGAGCTATGGCCACATCAGCTGCCTCTATTAGGAATGTATTTATTGTTGAAAATGTCAGCTTGACAATTGGAGTTCAATTTGTGCTATCAAAACATATTAGTCTTGTGATCCTAGAGTTGGATCAAACGCATTGTTGAGGGGCTCTACTTTAGTCTTATTTTGATTTAAGATCTTCTCAGTACTCCTAAATTACAGTGTTGTTTCCTGCTCTTAAAGAGTGGGTTTGCTGAGGCTGTTTTAGAACAGAGAAATGAAATAAGTGGTGTTTTCTAAAACTGTCGTGAAGGATGTGCACAAGATCACAGTTACTTTTGGTGTAATACTGAGCTTTTTCACAAAATGTGTTATCTGTGAAGGGAATGGTAGCAGAGCAAATCAGCAAATCAACGTCTCTTCAAAGCTGCCACCTGTTTCAAAAAAGGAGGTTAGGCACCTCCAATCAAAAACAAACATTACAGGAAAAATGCATCAATACGTTGGAACATTCCTACAGAAATACCCACCTCAGTCAGCATTTTTTATCACCCAAAAGAGAATTGATAGTTTTACTTTTGTTTTTACCTGAATTCTACATTCACTGCTTCATTGGATGCCTGATCTGGTGGGTGCCAACCCAGCCCATGGCAAGGTGTTGGGACTGGGTGAGTTTTATGGTCCTCCCAACCTAAACCATTCTGTGTTTCTGTGATTTGTGGTGAAAACAAGAATTTACCCCAAAGAAATCATAGCACATGTCTTAACGTGAAATCAAATCCATGCTGTCAAATCAAGTATCTCTTCCTAGACAGTACACGTGCATCTGTTGCTGTTGCTCTAGATTCCCACCTGCAATCTGGAGGCAGGAGGATCATGGTAGGGTTCATATTAGTGAAGGCTACAAACTGAAATAAAATGCTTCATGTGATTCTGAATTAGATCAGACCACAGTGCCAAGTTATGGCTTAGTTCTCTGCCATGTGAGGCTGAAGCAAATCAGATGGCCTTCAGCTGGCTTGTTCCTCCTTGTGACAAATTTTTTGGGTATCAGCTGTCTGCAAGTGTCATTTTGGGTTCAGTAAACTACTCAATAAATGTGTCAGCTATTTCATTTGTATATTGCTGAACCTGAGCAGACCTTGCACTACTGAGCTTTATTTCCGTTAGAAACCCTATTAAAAATAAAGTGCCAGAGGAAAACAAAACAGAGGCAGAAGCTCAGCTGAGACACAGCCTGACAGTTGGGTCTGGGCAAGCATTTCCTTAGAGTTGCAGTTGACTTCAGCAGGAACTTCCATGTACTGCTTATCTCAGTTCTTCAGCACCCACAAAAAAGAATGTGTTCAGATGCAGTATTAGCATATATACCATGTTACCAGACATTTATTTCATGCAGAGCTGTGTACAACTTCTACAACACCGCTGTCAGAAGGGTTTTATGGTGAGCTGAGTTTATAAAAGTTGCCCATAACAGAAAGCAAACTTAGTTCACTTTACTTCTAGTTCCTGTATTTCAGTTTCCCAAGTTTCATTTCTGAGTTCACTAAGAAAGAACACCTCAGTCGGTCACCAAGAAAACAGTAGGGAAGATTCACCTGCTGTAACTTAGTTGCCTATAATGAAGATACAAACATTGAAACCAGATCTGGATTCCCTTAATAATCAATGGTGAGGGGAAGCCCACTGTATTTTAAACTTACATGTTAGGATGAAATTGACAGTGCCCTAGAAGAGTCTGTTTTATGCCATTAGTTTCAAAGGGATCTATGAATGACCATTTTGGCTGTAGATAGATAAAATCAGCTGAGAAGACTCTTCATTCATATCTCAAGATAGACAAAGCTTTTTATTGATTTATAACTTAGAATATAAAGTATAAATTGTCCTTTAGTTATGGTGTAGTTTTTCTGCAAGCATTTTCAGATTCAAGTCTTTATTTTGTGCACTTTAAAGGACTTTTAGGTAGAAGTACTCTTAGGCCTATCTTTAAGTGTTTTTCCAAATGTTAATCCATAAGCTTTAAGTAATGAAGTGCTGTGTGTCTGTGCTGTAGGACATAAGCGGGTACTGAACACAGAACTCCACTCCCTCATTCAGTCTGGTACTGAGTTTATGGCTTCCACCATCAGGTTTGAGTCCTTCCTCTGCACAAATGGTTTATGCCTTTCTCTTGCAACATACCTTGATGAGGTCCTTCCAACTAATTTCTCTAAAATATAGCCACATCTGTCTCTCATGAAAAATCACCCAAATTGCTGCTCCTCAGATTATGTTGAATTGGATTTTTAAAAGAAAGTTTTCTAACCTCCTTTTTCCAGCTGCTACACTGAGCAAATTCCAACTTCCTGCCTTAGAGAATGTCAAAAGGACAATGCCTCCAGTGTTTCATCCTCATTTTAGTCTAGCAGTTATCCTTTGAGGTTTCTTGAAATGCCCAGCAGAGCAGCAGTTCATTTTCATGTTCTTGAGTGTGCCACGAGACACAGCCCTTGTGATGCATGGAGCAAAAGCCCTTGCTATATTAGCTTGTGGAGACCTCTCTCTCTCACTAGTACCTAATATTGCCACTGTGCTGGTATTTCATGCTAGCAAAGGGAGCCAATACTGACGTGTTACCTATCCTAGAATTGCCACTTGCTGGGGTATGGAGCACCTGTGCTTTGCTAATGCCCACAAAATCGTTGTAAACACATTTAAAGGTGAAAGTGAAATGAGTTCACTCAACTGAAGTGAAAATAAGAAATCTATTGCAATGTTTAAAGATAGACACAGAAAAGTGGAACTCTTACAGTCCTTGTTGCAACTCATTTAGGTCTGGCTTCTGCATAGTTCCTTTCAGTTTGTTTTCAGCTAGCAGAGTCAAGCCAGCCTGACTCCCAGGGCAATTGATCCCTGGAGATGGGATCTGATCTTCCAACCCAACACTGTTTTTTAGCTGTTGCTTTCCCCAAATAAATTCTGATTTGGGATGAAGGCACCTCTTCTGTCTCCCAATTCCTATTTAGCATAAATTCACCCTTCTGGCATTCTACAGTTTTGGATAAATATAAGTGATTAAAAGAAAACAAATGCTGACTCCACTGCTCTCTTCAAAAGGAATTGTGTCTTACAGCCGAGTAGTTGTGGCTTAGTCACACTTATTTGACTTAACCTATTTACACAGTGCAATCCCCAGCAGACAGATAACAGAGGAAGAGTTGCATTACCACTGTGCTAAAGTGCATAAGCTACATGCAGCACAGCACTCCAAGAGTTCTTGCTGTATAAATGAGAATGATGAGTCTAATTCATTGGTAAAACTGAGTATGATGAAACAGAAAGCGAGGATGATTTGTGTCTAAGGTAAAAGGGCCATAAGCACAGTTTGTTGGGACTGAGAAGACACAATGATACTATTTTCCTACCTGGATACACTGAATAGTGATCAAATACCTGAAATCCAAGTATATGCCATTGGTGAAGCGTATATACATGAACTGTTGGGTAGACCTCAAGACAGAACCATTTTAAGGCAAGACCGTAGAAATCGTTGGGGTTACAGCAAGAGAAGGGAGGGGCCATGTGAAATTCTGCTGTAGCTGTGGCTGGAAGGATGGCATACCTTGTGGAAGCCAGCGAGTCCGGGCTGCCCAGTACCTACTGCTGCTTCCCACAGTTGTGTTTTCCCGACCAGTGATTTCATTTTGAAATACACAGGGGAGCAACACATCTTGCTGTCAAAGTTTAAACTGATTAATTTGAAGAGAATTTAATATTGTAAATAATTTTAGAAGGATCGGATGCTTCTAAGGCTTTTTTTGATTTTGCCTGTAAATCTGTTGTGCTCCAGTCCTGTATGCAAGAATTCCTTGTTCTGCAGAAGGCTTGTGTTTGTACTTGTTACCATTTTTATTCACCAGTTCAGCCTTTTTTTTTACCAGCAGAAGTTACATAGTTTAATGATTTCATAATGAGTTAAAAAAAAAAACTTATGAGACCTTTGCAATAGACTCCAAGGAGCTGAAATTGAGGTGTCTAGAATGTGAAATTCCACTGTCCTAATAGAGTCTTTTATGTGTAATAGCTGTAAATGTGCAAAATAACAGCTGAGTTGAATAGTCTGTACGGTGCTTCAGAAAAGTGTGAGAAAAGCTCAGTGTGCTGTGTGAGGTGGCCAGCTGCATGGACAGGGTGTTGTGTTTCTTTGCACAGCTGTTTTGCTATTAATTTGGGAAGCTGTGAGTGTGAGAAGCAGAATTCTTAAAACCAGTCAGGTCTGTCAAATTGAAATAGTAGGAGGCAAACAGAATTGTACATGGCTTACATGGCTGATCTCATCAGGAAGGCAGGGAGCTGCTGAAATGATTTATTTATCAGCTAGTCGAAAGATGCGTTCTGATGTCAAACGATTAGAGATGTGTTAGAAAAGACTTCTGCCTCTGCAAAGGCCTCAGAAACCTGTTTATGCTTAAATAAATCCTAAATTTGAAGAAATTTGAATGAACTGATACTGTCACTCTAGTGTTGTGAATAAATCTGTGTTCATGTGTGCTTGTGAGAACTTGTCTAAAACTTCTATTATTAGCAGTGCTGGCAAACAGTAGATAACTTTATTTGCATGATGGCTGAGTTTATGCTGAATGAAAGGTATGGGATGTACAGGAATAGGCTTTCTCTAGCAAAAATTTGTTTTGCATACCTTGAAAATCTTCAGGCAGTGTTTGTTCCTCTTCTTGAACAAATTTTGTTACCACGCATTTGGTATTTCAGAGCTTTCTGTACAACCTGCAACTGGTAAAGATGCACATCATGAAAGTTTCTTGATGACTTGTTTAAGGAGTCAAGTATGTTTTTACTGAGAGACTTCTGGATGTAGGCATCTTCAGGAGTTTCCTGGAGGATAACTTTGTATCCTGAAATATGGATACCTGGTGAGATAGCTATATCCCAGTAAAGCTTTCTTTTAATAGCTATTCTTGCTGTAATATTGAGATATGCTTCTAAAATTCATATGGCATTTTGTTGATCTTTGTATTCCATTGGCTTTTTATGCACAAGAAAAATTCTGGTTGTTTCCCAATTACAATTTGTTTTATTTGAAATTATAAATATACACTGCAGGATCCTTGCAGAACTGTTCTGGATTTAATTGCTGTTTATGTATCATCCTGGAAGTTTGATTTCTGTGGTAGTAATAAAAAGCACACAGTAGTGTTTAAAAGTGAAGCGTTAGTTTTCTCACTTTTGCTGAAGGATTTGTGAGTAAAACTTTTTAAGGGCAAGAGTAGCAGTCCTTGCATTTCTATTTTCCTGCTCACTTATGTAGTACAAATCATTAATATGTACAAAGCTGTAAGCCACCTTTTAGAAGAAGAACAGGTCTTAGGGAAATGCTCGAATAGTTGACAAAATCAAGGTGTGAAAGCTCATATACTGTTTGCAGTTGTGCTGCTGCTGGCTTATATCACATCCTTGGACAGGTGATTTCAAATTCTTAGATTATAAGGTTAAGATGTGCAGGGAGTGGGTATCTGCAAGGGTCTGAGTGCTGTGGTTTTGGAAGCTGAGACAACTGTCTTTCTTGGTTTGTTTCTCTTGTCTTATTCGTGTTAAACGAAGGTGGAAATCAAATGAATTGAGGTGAGTTCAATGGAAGAACATTGAGACTGAGGAATGAACTATGGTTTTCTTCCACAGTCTAAGTTTGGTTAACTAAAAGTTAGAGGAGATGCACGAGTTAAAGAGTTGATGGTGTTCTAACCATTTCTGCAATCACTGCAGCTGTCTACTCAAGGAGATGCCAGCCAGGTGATTGGACCTCTCACAGAGGGACAGAGAAGGAATGTGGCTGTAGTTAATTCACTACACAAACTACACCAAGCAGTTCTGAAGGTAGGCTTCCTTGGATATTCCCTGTCTTTCCATAATATAAATTTCTTTGCTGTGTTGTGTGTATATCACCCCACTTGCTGGTGAGAACTCTAACAAATATTGGCAGATTTGGGGTTGATAACTGCATCTTGTACATTTGTACAGCTTTTGAAGACTTGGTTGGCCCTTTTAAGCACTGCTATGTGATAAATTGTCAATATTAAAAGAGAAAGGAAAGATGTCTTTATAGAGAGTAAGCACATCTCACAGCCATTGTTTTTTTCTTATCACAAAATTCTGTTTTTCTGCTGGTAAGCCCAATAGCCCTTGCCTGCATCTGTCCCTGCCTGAGCTTATCTTTCTGAGGAGACCTTCCCTGCTTTCCCACACTTGTGGCCAAATAGAAAAGAAGAAGGAAAAGGGGAAATCAAGAAAAGCAGCACTTCACATGCATCTCTGTGCATTGCTGCTGTGACCCAAGTCTGGCCTGGAAATGTTTTTCGTATTCAGCTCAGTTATGAACAATTACAGTTTACTGACTCAGTAATATCAGTGGTTACACAGCCTCTGTAAATTAATACAAACAGATATAATGGCACTTCTAGTTAATCATGTTTAAATCCTAGCCTGATCAGAAACAGAATCATGAGTACTCCTGACTGTGGATATGTTTCAAGAATGTTTAAAAAGGCCAAAAAGCTTATAAAATTTGCTTGGATTTTGCAAGCAGATGGTAGATTAACTTTTAAGTCTGCTTTCTCTGATGTATTTAGTAATAAACCTCATGTGCCTTAGTGTTGGAGGGAGTTTGATATGATTCAGTCTGAGTTCAGTACTTATCTGGCTTAAAAATACTACTACATAGATGTTCATAACTGTAAGGAAATTGGTTGTATATTCCTCAGGTCATTCCTTGACTTTCAGTTTGAATTTTACTGTAGCTGCACATAATCAGCTATTCAACATGTAGTATTACATACAAATTACAGTACTGAGAAAGAACATAACCTTTCTTTCAAATGTTTGCTGTAGAGCTGCTTGTACAGTTCTCTGTAAATTCTATACTTCGCAGCAAGAGAATACACCACTTAATTTTATTCTAGTACTTTTAATCCTTCAGCTGTATTTCAGTTGAAGTAGCAGTAGCAACAGAGTCCATAGGAAATTTGAGAGTGAGGAACCAATATTGGTGCACTGAAAATTCTGTCTGTGTAAAACATTTTTGATATTACATATAATGCACATGTTACAAAAAATAACTCAGTATGTTTCAGTATGAAGTTAAGTGTTGTGGCTTCTAACCATTGTGAATGTTTATTAACATTTATTATTAACAATTACTTCAACCTTTGTAGGTTGTTACCAATCAGAACTCATTCCCAGCAGCTGCTGAGGAAGCGATCACAACTGCCTTGAAGGTAATTGAACACCCAAGATTGAATGCACTGGGGAGGGGGCTGAGGTTTGCTTTGTTTGTTACTTGTAAAATGGTGGCTTCTTTTTCCCAAGTATTCCGTAGTGTTGGTATATGCTAGCCACAGATACACAAATATTCTGTAATTTATATTTTGCCCTATCTGCAGCTACGTAAGTGTTGCATGTGCTAAGTCACAGCTTGAATAGCATTTGTATTTAAGAATATTCTCATAATGGATGGAACCCAGATGTCATCTGACTGTGAAAATAAATGCCTTTCTCTGCAGCATTCACACAGCAGTAACTGAATCCTTTATCGCTACCCCTGACACGCAGCCATGCAGGCACATAAAATTATGATCTTTATGCTATCTGGTGCTTTTCTGAAGGGCAGTGTGGATGGGCATGCAGCCCTCCGGGTGCTGTGGGTGACAGCTATCCACATCTATCCTGCTGTGCACTAATCTAGGAGCGGGTGTGTGCAGAGGAATGAAGGGCAGCTTGCCTGTCTTGGGGGAATGAGCAGCTGAACCAGGTGTGTATGCCAAAATGTGTGTCTACAAACCAGGAATGCCAGATCACTCTGCATCTTTTTATTGCAATGCTTTATATACATAGAAGTAGTAAACAGCCTTCTTTATGTACCACACTGGTAAGATCAGTGAAAATCTGGTAAGAGCAGTGATAAATGCTGTCTTAGGCTTTTGTCCTCCTATTTAGCAATTTCTAATACACAAAAAAGCACACTTGGAACAAACTGTTTGTCAAGGTATTTTGAGGTGTTAAAATGCAAATGGTTGTAGTTTCTGTTCCTTACTCCTCCTTTCTCTTATCCATTTTAGGCAGTCCATGATCTAATGGGTAGTGCTGTTCAACCATTACTGAACTCTGTAGGAGATTCAGTAGAAGCTATTATCATCACGATGCACCAGGAAGATTTTTCTGGGTAAATACCAGTGTTTTTAAAATTTACTATTGCCTTAGTAAGACATCCTGTCTATGCATAATAAATTGTTACTGCCATATGCATAATAAATTGTTATTGCTACAGCGTCCTTGGAGCAAGAGCCCGTGTTTATTAGAGGGAAGGTAGGTGATGTATTATGGTCAATTAACACAGCTATCTATTGAAACAAATTAATGGGGCAGCATATGTATTCTTCACTTTTTTTTCCCCCCATATCTGTTGAGTAAAATTCATTTTAAAATGAAAGGAAAACCAAGCAGGGGCCCTTTTTGTCCTTAAAAAAACTCTCTTCTGCTTGAAAAGATTCTCTGCTTTTTTTTTTTTTTTTTCCTTTTTTTTTTCTTTTGCCTTTTTTTTTCTGGATAGTTCCCAGAAATGTCAGTACTCTTATTTCTTAAAATAAAGCATAAAACCTCTGATTCAAAATTACATACAAAAAATTCTTAACATATTACAAAATGTGAAATGGTTCAAAAAATCTTTCTCATTGAAAGCTCAGGTTTAGCATGTACATTTTTGTGAAGTTTCAGACACCATTTCAAGTACTCTTTACCTGCAAGTATCTCGAGTCTTAACTATACTTGAGACTTGCTTTTGAGCATTGTTTTGGTTGTTATTGTCTGTTCTGATGTGTCTTACATCATCATGAGATGTCCTGCAGATGCAGAAGATTTGGCCAATAAGCATCACTCCTTTGTATTCTGTCTGTGAAATTCACTGGAAAAAAAAAAGTATTTTCAGAGCTGCTTTTGTTTTCCTTTTGGCTTTTTTAACAAAAGCAAAATCTGTCAATATTTTACCCTCTCTATCTTTCTTTTGCTGCCTCTAGTAAAATATCTCTGAATAAACTCATTGCAACCAAAGGCTGAGTTCTGTTAGATATCCTGTATGCTCAGGTTACTGAGCTTGGAAGAGCTCAGTTGCCAGGCTGTGTTTCAAAGAAAGAGAAAGGTGATTTATTTCTGTGTTTTCTAACTTCTGTGCTGCTTCTATGATAATTTTATTTACTTTATAATCCAGAGTTTGGAGCAATCTAGGAAACTAATTCTAAGAAAATGGATTTGGGATAGGTGAAAGTAGTGACCCTGTGACATGTGCTTGAATTTTCTTATCCATTTTTAGAGTTGTAAATTAACAGCTGGGATATTCACATTTAGGGGCTGAATTTGAGCTTTAGGCTCCAAATTCATGGAGGCTCTGTAAGTCAGGTTGGAGTGGGATGATTTCCTGCATCTTGCTAGGAAGGGATGAAGAGAGATTTTTTGACCACAATGTCAGAAAGAGCTGCAGCATTTGGAGCCTGAATGGTACTCCATAAGAGTCCATTCATTTTTGGTGGTATTTTAAACATAAATTTATCTGTCCCTATTTCTTTTTTTCCTTCTTTTTTTGCAGATCATTATCCAGCTCAGGAAAACCAGATGTCCCTTGTTCTCTGTACATGAAAGAACTACAGGGTTTTATAGGAAGAGTCATGAGTGACTACTTCAGACATTTTGAGTGCTTTGACTTTGTCTTTGATAACACTGAAGCCATGGCACAAAGAGCAATTGAACTTTTCATTCGCAATGCCAGTCTAATCAGGCCCCTTGGTGAAGGTGGGAAGATGCGGCTTGCAGCAGATTTTGCACAGGTACCCCTAATACCTACCCTATTTCTGCTTTTTATCATTGCTTCTTTGTGTTCTCTGAAAGGTATCATCAATGCTTTTGCCCCCAGTGAAGTGTAAGCAGACAGCTGTAGAGATCTGTGCATTCCAGTTCTAAACATTTTCTTTGCAACAGTGGATCCTGAGAGGTGTATCCACTAGCAGTTGGAGACCCCTTGTCATTGCAAAGCACATTCCAGGAGGTGTGACAGCTCCCCATCAAGTGACTGTTCCATTTAAATTCAGTTGCATCCTGAAATTTTATCCAGCTTGTCTGACCTCCTTGATATGTCCATCACTTGCCACCATTCATTTACTTCATTCTTTCTCCTAACGCAATGGTGTGTCATTTTCTTAATTGCTTTAATATATCACAGTGCCAGCAGCAGTTAATCACTAACTCACCTGCCTTGCAGAGTAGGAGGCAAACTAGAGAAATAATAATATCCTGTGGAAGAACTGCCCTTTCATTTTCTTCTGGATTCTCTTTATGATCTGACTTGCCTGTCTCTCTGACTTACCTATGTCTTTGTACTGAACTAAAACACAAAGCAAATTGCCAGATTAATATCCACTGCTTGTCTGTGTTATCTGTTGTCATCAAATCTAATTTGTCAATAATAACACTGTGTGATTAACTTGCAAAAAAACAAAGGCATCCACTAGATTGGTGTGAGGGTACAGGTTATCGTTATCCAGGTGGAAAAGAGAATGAGGCTTCACTTGTCTGCATACTGAGCACTGCTTCTGGCTGGTAGGCAACTGGGGTAAGAGAGGAAGGCAGGAAGGGGAGGAATTACTGTTTCATTTCCTTGTTGTGGCTGTTTTATTTATTTTGTATTTAAGTGCCCAAAAAGGCAAGAAGAAAAATCTTTGTCAGGAGATGCAGATCAGATTGTGTGGCCCTGTGTCAGCCCTTCAGGGTCAGAAAACCTTCATGTGTGAAAGGCTGCCTCTCTTTCCATGTTCATGCCTGGGACTTTAGATGTCATATCTAATGTAGGAGATGGATATTGGTGCATTTTCATTTGGGAAATTTGTTTTGGCTGTAGATATTGAAAGAATCAACTCCAGCTCTGTCAGCTTGCTGATTCTTATGCAACTGTCACTTCTTAAGCAGTGGATTAAACCATGCAATAGGCTCACATTGAATGAATTTGGGGTAAAGTTTTTGTATTCGTTATTCAAAAATAAAAAACCAGCTGTTAATCTTAGGAGTTTAGGGGAAGTGTTCAATTGCTTTCAGTGGGAAGATTCCATTCCCTCCTGTATTTTGAAGACTGGCATAAAATAGATTAAAAAAAAGGACACTTGACTCCTCCTCTGGAAAGAATATCGACATTTTTTGTAATTTATGCTGCAGTGCTTAAGTAAGTTGTATAAATTTAGGAAATATCTTTACCTAATTCTACAGTAAAGAGCATCTGATCTAAGCACCTGTTATTATAATACTAAAAATATCACTGATTTATCTTTTAAAAGCATATTTTTCTCATTTTGACACGGGTTGCCTTTTAAGTAAAAAACGAAAGTGTATTTCTTCTGAGTACAGGGGAATTTGCATGTTCATTCCTGCCTTGATGAGCATAGTTCCTGGGTGGACAAGTGAGTGAATATACATTTTTTATTTCTTTTCTTCTGAATTCTGCAAGGAGAACGGGAAAACAAAGAAAGAAAAAGGTTTGGAATTTTTTCTGGTCTCTGGCCTTCAACCATTTCTGCTTCTGTGAGCTGACTGAAGTTGTTCTCATCTTCACACTGCATGATATCTTTGTTTAAAAGTGGACTTAGACCAAGAACTGGCTGGATCTACTCTCTCTGGTTTTGGAGAACATGTCCATGATGCCAGCTGCCTGGTCTGCTGCTGGAGAGGGTGTACGTTTGTCCTGGACCTGTCAGCTGTGCGCTCAGTGTGAGTTGTGGCTGCAGTTGACTCATTTGCACACTGTTGTTGGCATGGTGTGTTCCTGTGTCAAGGAACTGTCTGGATTCTTCCGAGGAGAAGGGCAGGTGGCTTCTGCCCTGGGTCAAGAAAAGCAGTGAGAAGGAGCTGAGCTGGACTTGTGGATGGGTGGGAAGGAACAACTTTTCCAAGTGGTTGCAAATGCTGCAGGCAGAATTTTTTCAGGCCTAAAAAGGCACTGTGTTGTTGGACTGGTGCCTAAAGGAAAGTACCTGCCTGGAAAGACTGTATGTGTAGGAGGAGGTTTGCTTATAAATGTTTCTACTTGTACTCTGTGTTGTGGAGTCATTTTGGATATTCTGAACTCAGAAAAGGTTACATTTTCCTGCTTAAAAATAGTGTTTGTGATTAAAAAAATGATGTTTTGGGGTTACTTGGAGCAAAAGACCTGGGGAATCTGTCCAGATTTGTTTAACTTGAGGTCTTACTAAAACACAGAATCATAGAATGAATTGGGTTGGAAGGGATCTTAAAGACCATCTGGTTCCAACCCTGTTGCCGTGGGCAGGATTGCCACCCACTAGATCAGCATGTATGTTGCAAGTCAAATAATTCTGGGTTGCATTTATTGAATGTTCTTAGCACATTTCTGCCAGGGTACTCAGATATACCATTGCCTCTTACTCATCCCAATAACTTTGGCTGAGAGTCCAGAGTGAAAATTTTCCAACCACAGACTTGTTCTGCTGATAGTTGCCTCAAAACAGCTGGTATTGGTACACAGAAGGGGGAAGGGAGAGGTTTCAAGCTCTCGTCATTCAGCAAGCTCAGCTACTTGTACAGTTGTTGTACAGTTGTCTTATTGTTGTCTTATCCCGTTTCTACAGTGTCAGTGGTGTTACTGACTCTATGGAATATAATGTTATCTTGTGCATTACTGCTGTTTCAGAAGTAAGGCTGGTTATGTGCTAGTTGGCAGCTGTAAATGTAGGTATGATAGGCATGAAATATGGCAGAATGTCATGATTTCATAACGATCAGTGCTTACAGGAACACAGAAGCATTTTAAGCCCTAGGAAGTGCCTGCAATGCTGCAAGCTTATTATCACATACTGTGCTGTTTCTTAAGACTCATTGTTTGAAGTACCTCCAGAGTATAGGGTGAATTCACTTCTGTTCATGCTCTCAGCTTTTATACAGGCAATTGCACAAGATTACTTTTCAGTTTGCTCCTATAAAGTCCTGTATTGGGTTGTTTTCATTTTTGTGTTACTAAGATGACCGTGATTCAGTATTCATGCATGTAATACTAAATTTTACTTTCAAATTTTTTCGAATTCAGTCAGGCTAGAAAAAGTGTTCTCCTGGAGTAAGCAAGCCCTGATGGTTTTTCAGTGTTTATGTTTCCAGGGAGGACTAGTTCTTCTCCAGAGGACCTTTTAGCTTGCTTGATATTCAGAGTTGCTACAGCACTTACTTAGAGGCATACTTTGGGATTTGTGGTTTGTAGTTCACGCCTTCTTAACACCTGATAGAATTGCTGGACAGTGCAGCCAAGAGTGAAATATGTCTAAATGCAGTCAACTGAGAAATTTATTTGGATGAAATGGGTATTGTACAGTAATATTTAACATGAAAATTAATAGTCTGCTGCATAACACTTGTGAGTCGATATAAAGAAAATAGCTATTCATTGATAAAAGTGTAAATACAACTGCATTGAAACAACTAGTCTTGATGTTGCAAAAAGTAAGTAATCCTTAGGCTTCATGCACGAAGGCATGACATGTTGTGCCGTCTTTTCATCTTTTCATGTTTGGTGTAACAGAAAGTTGGAGTCACTGTCTGCCATGAACCCTGTATTGTGTCATGACTGATTATTTTCAGACATTGTTGAAGGAAATGAAATATTTTTATTAGTCCAGTTTGAACTAACTCTGTGCAGTAGACAGCTTCCTATACTTCTCATCCAGATGTGATTTATCCTTGAAGCTTTTTTGTAGCTGTTCAGTACTGTGATAAAACAGTTTTGATGGGACACAGTTAACACTGCCACCAACTCTTGAAGTTTTTATCAATATGTTAGTGCAAGACATTTTGGGTGTATTGAATTTTCCTAGAAAAATGTTTTTACTGTAGAAGTTGACTGTGCTAAATTCTAGCTTAGGAGTGTTTCTGTCTCCTGGTTAATATATGGTCAGAATCCATTTTCCTTAATTAATATGCCTTTTAAAAAAGCAAGGATATTAGGCATTTGTGGTTTTGCAAGTGTAAACAAATTTGTTCCTTTGAGCAAACATGATGATACAATGTAAAAATGCTTTTTTTGTCATCTTTCATAAAATATTCTCCTTTTTTAGACTTCTACAGAGAAAACGAGGGAAGCATCATATTGTAATCACAATTGTAATCATGAGGACAAAAACTAGTAAAGCTAAAATGAACTTAATGTTTAATGCCAACCATCCTGCCACAGCAAAGAAATTGTTTTCTTAAGTGTGGTATTTTGGAAGCATTACAGCTGAAGGATTTGCTTCAACATCAACTATTTTGGAATTGCTACACGGTGGAGAAATCAAATTCCACATCCCTTTAAGGCCAGCTTGTTTCATATAGTAATTCAGAGCTCTTCTGCTCCCTTGCTTTTTAAAACATTCTCTCCTGCTGAATGACTAGAAAAAAGCATTTTGAGTTAACATTTAAAAACTTGGAATTCATCTTGGCCAGGAGGAAATATAATTGCTAAAAATTTAATGCTCACATTTTCCAACTGAAAAAACAGCTTTTTAGTAATGAGAGATCTTGAAAATAGCACAATAGACACTAAACAATAGCTTCACTGTGGAGTTTTTCAAAGCACTCCTCAATATATATGCATTATCTGTATCTATACTATGTATTAAGTTCACCCTTGAGTTGCTGAACATAATGCAATTAGCAAAGCCAGCCGCGTGATGGATTTTGTACAATATGGCTAGCCAGTGAATAGTTCAACAGATAATTGACCAGCTAGCCATGGGCTATGGCAGTGTCATCTGACAAGAAAAGCTAATACAGCTTTTTTAGGCTTAGAGAGCAAGAATCATTGAGAAGAGGAATATGTTTTGTATAAAAGTTGGGCAGGCGTCTATCACTGCGTTCTGTGAAGAACAGCAAAGTACATGAATATATCATGGCAAAGCAATGGATTCGGAATGAAGTTAGAGGAAAGGAGAGAGTCGTTAGGCCTTCTTCCATTCTAACTGTCCCTTTTCAGTGTGCACTTATGCTTCCTATTGCATCTCTTCCAGCAGATCCTGAGATCCTGTGATAATGTTTATCTCACATTAGTTGAGGTTGCACATTATGTCTTGGATGCCTGATTTCTCAGCAGATTTAATGAATTTTCAGGTCTGCTATCTCGGAAGAGAAATTTGGAAAAGAAAAAGATGCTACTTGTCCATATGTTTGTAAAACCCAAAAATTTACAAAAGGCCTTGCACACATTGTACAAATAGTGGCTTTCAGGCAGCCAGAAGCATCATCCAACCTGCTAAAGCCCACCAGAATGCTTTGGAAGCTACAGCTGTATCTCATAGCAAAAGCTGTTACAGCAGAACCACAGTGCATGAATTGACAGCTGATACAGCTTCAGGTGATGATGGGTAGCAAAACTGAAGTGATGTGCACTCGATCCTCTGCCCAAATCCAGCTCTTTAAAAACAGCAGCTGTTCCTAGCTGAGTATGTCCTCCCAGGAAGCCACTCCTGGAGAGTGGTGCCTGCCCACAGGGTGCTCACAGTGATACAGAAGCCATGCAGAGGGCCTGCAGAGGGGATTGCAGAAGAGGCAAAATGCTGTGGCTTCTCATCAAGTCATTGGACTCAGACAAATAGCTAAAAGCAAGTGGGGAAAAACAATCTTGGTTATTATGTGAGGTATAGTTTTCATTGGAGAGATTGGCTTATAAGGCATAGCAGACTAGTGTTGTAAGGTAAAAAAAAAAAAAAAAAAAAAAAGCCTAAAAAAAAAGACAAAAATGAGTTTCTGTGGTTTATGTACATTTTTACCACATTAGTTTTCACTCATTCCCACTCTTTGTGAGTCAGTTTGAGATGGTATAGTGTGCTGCAAAGCTTAAAAACAGTTTTTTTTCCCTTTGGCAACTAGTGCTTCACGAAACAACCATCTGCTGCCATTAAATTTATCTAGCTCTACCAATTCTAATAATTTCCTACCATGAATAAAGGTTGAAGATGAATTAACAGAATTTTCCAAAGAAAATCTTATTCTTCAGCATTTAAGACTAAAAGTGCTGATTTATGGAAGCTGCTAAGTGTATTCAAGAGAAATCATTTAAATTTGTTTTGATACGGAGTTGATTAAGCTGTAGAAAGTTTCACTTATGTCTCATTACATCATTTTGTGTTTCAGGAGAGAAACAACCATTTAAGACTTACCAAGCAGAATTATATTTTGCTCTGCAGGGATCTTCCTCCTCATGGGTACGGTTTAATCCATGCATTCTGTCTCCACAAGTCAGAATGGCTTTTTGTCGCCTATTCTCAAATTCTCCAAAGCACCCTAAAGAATGATTTTTCTCCCCAGTTCTTCCCAGCTATGAGCCCATGGCTCCCACCAGCTCAGGGGCACCAGCTCCTACAGGATGTCAGTGCTGTTGCCTGAAAAGAAACTGAAGAAATCAGAGCTGCCATTTGTTTTCCAAGGTCTGCTGGGATCTTGTATCATTATGCAGCAAATCCTACTTATAAGCTCTTCTTCTGGGCCGCTTGCTGCTTGTCCCATGCAGCAGAATGGAAGCTTCTTGGCTCCTATACATGCACAGAAGTGTGGAAGCAACTGGCTGACCTTGTGTTAATCTTCATCACCATACAGAGTTTGTGCTCCTCCCTGCAGAAATCCTAAGGGTGAACCTGCGCGTGCTCAGCGTTGCTCACTTGTGCCAGCAAATTCAGAACAAGGCACTGCAGCTGAGAATTCCTCCTGAGCAAGATGATATTGGCATCCCATGGCATGCTGAACGTGAGGCATGTACTACAAAGCCTCTGGGCCCAGGGAGCAGCTTTGTGCTGCGGGAGCTTTACAGCTTTACCCATCACCTTTCTGAGGTTCTCCCTCTCCATGTGTGTAGAGGAAGTGTAAATGGCAAGCTGGGGCGCTCTGAGTCTCCCAGATTTGTCTGATGGAGTGTCACCTACTGAGTAGTCCTACAACATGACACACCTGACCTAATTCAGATATTTCCCTCAGGGTTTCCCGCAGCAGAAGTGGTTGTTTCTCTCCACTGACGATGAAGCTAATTTACAGATGTTGAGAACCAGTTGAGGGGACTCCCATTATGCACACAGAATCTCAGAGTGGCCGAGGCTGGCAGTGCCCTCTGTGTTCCTCTGCCCAACCCCTGCGCCAGCAGGGACACCCAGAGCAGGGTGCCCAGGGACACAGCCAGGCAGTTTCTGGAGATCTCCAAGGAGGAGATCCGCAGCCTCCAGACAGCTGTGCCAGTGCTCAGCCACTCACACAGCACCGTAGTTTTTCCTCAGTTTCTGATGGCACCTCCTGTGTTCCAGCTTTGTATCTTGTTCCTGGGCATCAATGGGAAGTATGCCATGTATTTTTTAAGTGATGTGCTGCTGTTGAAGGTGGATTGCAGGCCACTGCTTGCAGGATGTCGTCTTGACTAGCATTAACTGCTAATAAAATTTCTTCTAGTTTTAGAAGAACTGAGGCAACAGAGTTTCCCATATTGTCTTTGTTTAAGCTGACAGTGACAAGGAACCCCAGCAGTGCAGTCAGGTGCTTCTTGGGAGCTGGTGTTCCAGCTGAGAAAATGAAAACTGGGAAAAGCAGCAGTATTGAAGACTTCATTGTAAATACCGTATTATCACAAGTGCTTTGGAGCAAGTTCAGCAGTGTTACTTAAATGGGAGGCTATTGTATGGTGGTTTTCATTTCTGATCCTTTGAAGCGTTGTGATTATGCATTACTTGGAAATCAGTTTGAATAATTTTCTAAATTGGGGATTTTAAAAGATCTACACGAAGAATAAAATTTGCATCCCTCTGTTGACTGACACTTCAGGTATGCAAAACAAAAGTCTTAATCCACGTCTGGATTTTCCCAATGTTTCATTTTTTTAGTGGTGGTGTTTGTATTATTGTACACGTTAACCAAAATTTTGCCAGGTAATGGCACTGAAGAGTTCAGTCTGGGATCTGGAGGTGAAATTGTTTTCTCACTTCTGTGTCTTAAGTGATAATGATGGTTTTGTGATGGGAATTTAGTTTCATGTGAATGATGTAAGAACCTAAGCAGAATCTGGCTCTTGTTTGTAAAGACAAGTGAACTGCATATTGCTTAAAAACTAGAGTTTAAAAATTGCTTGTTTTTAAAGATGGATTCTCAGAACAGAGAGTGGACAGTTGAGTAAGAAATAATGCTGTTATGGATGCACTTTTGTCTGTGAGTCCATGGTAATAGGTCCCTGCTGCCTTCAAGTTGATATAGGTTTTGTTAGGTTTCCTTATATAGGTTTCCTTGCATTTAGGGCTGAGCATTCATGAATGAACTACCTAAATCTTCTCCTTCACCTAAGGAAAAGGTTTCCAGCTGAAATATGTAGGTTGCTCTGAAAGTAATGCCTCCTATTTATTGCCATGCAAACTTCAACAGATACCAAGAGCACGATAACACTATTTGATAGAGCAAATCCTCAACTACCGAACACTGTTTTCCAACATAGTCACCACTGTTAGCTGTGCATTTTTGCCAGCAATAAACCGGAGCCTATATGCCACGCTCAGAAAAATTTGCACGGCTGTTCAGAAAGTGGTTTGTCTTTCCCATCACTGTTGCCAGTGCTGAGATGCACCACCCACCACCTCACTGTGCTCACATCCACTGGTTGGTCTCCATAAACATCCAGCAAGTGTCAGTGAATGTCAGTGGGTACAGTTTCTTCAGTGCGGAGGAATTCGGTTCCACAGCTTTGTTTCATCCACACTTCCATGTCAGACCCCATTCTGTCAGTCTGTCCCTCTGCTGCCATCTGTCGCTCAGCAACAAAATGTAATGGGATATTGGTGGGAAGGTTCAGCCCCTATTGCCGTACCACCAACATCCACCTCTGCTGTCATGGGCCAATAAAATAAAATAGCAGGCATTACTTTTGGAGCAGCCCTTGTATGTGTGCATTTCTACTGCATTCGTAGTGGTTTGCAGAAACCTGCCCAGATTTCCTTTCTTCCCACTCTGACATCAGAATTTTGGGGCTCTTAATGGAAGTGGTTCATCAGGAAACTCATCACTGTCCACATGAGCTCAGACAAACAAAGCTTCAGCTGCAGGAAGCTCACAAGAGCATGTCCCGTTTTTATCTATAGCTATTGTTTGTGTGCTGCTTGCTGTGCTGCCAAGGATGAGCAGAAGATTTGGCTGAGGCACTGCAATATGAAAGAACAGCTTCTTGTCCCAAAGGCAGCCACCGGTGAGAAACTGATGAGTTGGCCTGCAAGTCTGGGTTATTATTTAAAGGCAGACCACTGAAATTCTGAGCTTGATACTTTGGGATAGTCTAATTCAAATTCAAATCCTTGTGTTTACAGATGGAGTTAGCAGTAGCACCGCTCTGCCGCCGAGTCTCTGACCTAGGCAAATCTTACAGGCAGCTGAGGTCGTTCAGGTGAGTTTGTGGGCACAGCAGCCTGCAGTTGGTTCTGTGATCAAACTGTATTTCAAAACTAATTTATTACCTTTTGTTAGTTCTGATTGAACTGAGGGCTTTTTTGGCAACACCCACAAGCAAATTAGAAATAGATTAAAGTTCTTGTAAATTTTATGCGGAGTATGACTATGATTTAAAAGTCATTGTCATGTAAATCATGGCCAAATGGTGCTTGTGTTGCTTTCAGTGCTGCTTCTTTATGATAGTGAGTTCTGAAGTTGCCTTACATCTTTCCACTGAAATATAAAATTTGCAGTTCTGTACTGTTTAATTAAAAATAGGCAACTTCGGTACATTTTTTACAATCTGAACCTTTGTTGAAAACCTGAGATACAGACCACTGGAAAAAAATAAGGTGATTTTATCCTGTGACAATATCGCCACTACAAAGGTATTGTTCTAGTACATAAGACAAGACTTTCCTTCCTTTCACAAGTATATTGTTGCATTTTTCCAGACCACTGCTGTTCCAGACCAGTGAGCATATTGCCAGCAGCCCAGCCCTGGGAGAGGTTATTCCATTCAGCATTATTCTTCAGTTCTTATTTACAAGAGCACCGCCAGAGTTAAAATCACCCTTCCAGGTAATGAGATTAACCCGTCTTTGTTTTCTAGAAGTCCTGAGGAGGAACAAATATTTCTGTTTGCCTTGGCTATTTTAGTTAAAAATATTCAAGCTTGCATTTTATGAGACTTATTGACTTTGTTTTCATTGTGACAAAGCTGTTATGGTCATTGATTTCATATTTTCATTAACAGTAGGAAGATGATAATCTGATTTTGAATAGTCTGTCAATTCTTTAGTATTCTGTCATCTCATAGAAGAAAAGGAAGGTCCTATTGTACGCTGCAAGTTGCAGTAAGAAATCTAGATTCAGTTCACTGCCAGGACTGGGTGCACAGCTGATGTGGAAGATACCTCTATGCTTTCAAAATAATGCATTGAGCTATTTCTGTTAAATAGTCTCCAATTTCTTAACTAACTCTGCATCGCTGCAGTGTTAACAGTGCCTTTTACTGACTTCACTTATTTTATCTTTGTTTCTGCAATTAGCGTGTATGTCCTTTTCCACATTTATGTGTAATTGGTGTGTCTTTTTGTTCCCCTGTATCAGAGGGCTGAGTGGTCCATTGCCCGCTACTCTCAGTGGCTCGATGATCATCCTTCTGAGAAAGACAGGCTTGCACTCATACGGTAAAAGTCATATTTATTTCTTCTGAAAATGTAAGACAATTGGACAATAACATTACAGAACTAGTGCATAAATCCACTGGATTCAAGCTTGAATGATCATTTGTCTCCTAATGGCCCCACTTATCCAGCCATCTTCCCAGTGCCCTGGCCCAATCTCACTGATACTCACCTGAGTGGCTCAGGAGAGGCTGTCATGTAGATCTGTGCCAGACTCAAACTGGAAGCCAACTCCGTCCTGGCATTTCTGTGCATGGAGGTGGCCAGCTTTTGCTGAAACTGTAAGCTGACTCCAGCTCCAGCCAACGGTGGTTGTACTTGAGAAAATCTGCTGTTATCTGTCTTCACTTTTAAAGCAGGATTTAGAATACACAATCAAGAGGAGTCTGCTATAAATATTTATTGTTCTTGAAGCTGATAGCACAGTGTAGTCCACTGTAGTGCTTGGACCAACTGAGAAAATACTTACTGATCACCAGGAGATGGTAATAGGATTTATTTCCAAAATACTAAAATGCAGATATGCGTCTTCGTATGTGTATTAAAACAGTATATATTGAAAATCATACATGTCATTAGTCTAGTTTAGCTACAAAACTAGGCTTCTTGAATCTCGAGTCATGGCATCTTGAATTATAGGAAATGAATAAGAGATACAGCACTGATAGTAGGTACACAGCTGTATGTGTAACTTAGCAGTGATTAGTTTTACTGTAGTCTTTGTCTTGATTGTACTGGCTAAACTGTTCATTTCTGTGCACAAATTTGAGAATGCCATCCTTAAACTACAACACATTATTGTCTTTGCTTATGATTAAACTTTGTTCAGACTGATTCGGTTAACAGCCTTCTGGTGGTCACGTCCAGATACTGATAAGTTGCTCTGAGCACAAAGTTGTTAACACGGTTGGGAGAAGTGTATCTTAGGTGGAGAGTGTATCTTCCCTTGGACCAACTCATACTGCTGGCAAACAGCCTTTTCAGCTCAGAACTCATATTCATTTTGCATGAGTACAACTATAAAAGTACTTAAATTTCACAACCCTAAGAACATGCTGCTGTGAGTTTATCACTTGAACATTTTACAGTCAGGCTGGTCCCTGTGCATCGTACTGTGCAGCACTTGGGCTTTGCCTGAATGTCCTCTCTCACAGGGCACGGAGGAGCAGCAGTGGAGACCTGCTCTTCCTAACACCGCTGGTGGCATTCCAGGGGTTCTTCCTTATGGACGGCTGTTTATCCCTGCTGGTTGCTTTTCTGTCCATCTCCAGTGCCACCTCCAGCAGACAGCCTTTTGCTGAGCCGTGATTTGCAGAGCACATCCCTTCCCTGCGGGAGGAGCTGCCCCTGTAGCCCCATGCATCAGGGTTGTGCAGAGCACAGCGAGGCCAGGGAGCGAAGGACATGATTCTGCTGGGCGCACTCTGCTAACTTGTTTGTGCATTGCCATGTGCATCACCCTTTGACCATCTCTTGTCATGATAGTCACTTCTGGTAGGCTGCTGATCCCTGCAGAAGACAGGCAAGCAAATCAGGGCTTGCGCGGCCATCTGTTCTGCTCATACTGTATTTTCCTTAATACAGTATTTGAAGCTTTCTGAGCCCGCTGTTCTGTCCTTTGTCCTCTGCGCCTCCTTTGTGTGTATGAGCCTGAGCTGAACTGCAGGCGGCTTGCTCATTTGTCAGGTCTTCTATCTCTCCAAGCCTTCGTGCTGCAGTTGAGCTGTGCTAATTGGACCTTGTGCGTCTTGGGCCTTCGGATCTCTGGCCTACTTCAAGAAATTATCTTTGCATGTGGTGCAGCCTTGCAAATGGTAATTTTCTGCAACTTCAATTTATAACAACTGTGCAATTACTCTGGGGACTTGCTTCTTAGATATTAATTCACACGTGTGATCAGAATCTTTACAGCTTTATATTAAAGCTAATTGCAGTTTTTCTTCAGCACTCGATCTTAAATGCTTCCTATGCAGCACAATGTTCACAATGTTAGTACTATGAATTCTGAGCATTTGGACTGTTTTTATGCATTTATTTCTGCTTGTATTCAGCATAAAGGGTGGGATTTACCTGGCCGGAGGTGCATTAGCTATACTCCCTTTACAGAGAGGAGCAGGCACTGCTGGGGCTGATTCATCTCATCCTGAAGCAGGCACCTAAAATAGGTCAGCTGCATCGTGCCCTGAAAGCTGCATTTTCTCTGTTCCACGAAGGGTGCGTGGGCATGAACCAGGGGGCTGTCAGGCCGACAGCTGCCCTAGGACATGTAAGCTTGGCTGAGATGGCCCTGCTGTGTGGCTGGAGCTGTGTGGGAGGAGCCCTTCTGTAAGCAGCCAGGGCACCTTTTCTTTCTTTCTTTTGGTTTTTAATTTTATTAAGTTTGAAAATCCAGCCTATCTCCCATAAAGGAAACCTTACTGTTCCACTTGGCAGGGTTTGAGCCAGCCTGAAGGACAGGGTCCCCCTAGGGTGAACACTTCTTTCTCAGACTTGCTTCCTCCCATTACTGAGCACAGCGAGGAGCTTATCTCCCAAAGGGCTGATGTCTGTGCATGTCCCCGCCAGCACCTCTCGTCCATGAACATGCTTGGTGCCAGCTGTTCTGGTTTGCCCAAGCCCAGATGCACCAAGCACTTCATTAGGTAATTTTAAATAAAAAGGAGATGTCACTTGTGCTACAAGTGATGCTGTTGGAGATTTTATTAGGATTTACAGTACCTCTCCTAGTACAGATTAAACAGCTCTGCTGTTGGACAGGCACGCTCTTGCACATTTTCTACTTTCCCCTATGACTTGAAGCTATGCCAGCAGCTCCTAACAAAGGACCACACCACATCTGACCCCGCTGCCCTCCAGCTGCCCCACCAGCTGCCTGAGGCCAGGCATGGAGCTGGGCACAGCCCTCTGAGCTTCCCATCGCCATCGGCCCGTTCACCTGAGTCAGAGCCCAGTTGCAGTACTGGTGTTCACAGTATCATGCAAAATTAATTAATTAATAGATATCATTTAGAATTACTCTAAGTTCACCTTCACAACCATAGCCCAAATCACACACTTTTTTTTTTTTTCTTTTTGCAGTTAGATACACATCTTGGGTTGAAATACCGTTTTAAAAAAAGAACTATCTGGGTCTTATATAATCAGCTTGTCCTGATTTCCAAGAAAGCTCATGTTTTTGCTCAAGCAAGTGAAGTAATTTAATAAGTGCTTTAAAATCCTTTTCCGTATGTGGGAGGGTATCTTAGATTTTTTTTCTTACTTCTTATGGCATTTTTAATGAAGCATTAATGTATGCAGAACATCCCACCAACCCTCTTTCCATAGCTCTCTTTTACAAACAGTATTTGTAATGTGTACCATAGCTTGTCTTTGAAAATAGAAACAGATTGCTGAACAGGTTTTATGTCCTTTATTAGACTGGAAGATGCTGAATATAGGGCATTATTTAGTCTAATCCCTTTGAGAGTATGTTTTGTATATTACATAAACAGGGTTTCTTCCATCTTCTTAAACATCAGTAATATAACTATAATTTACATCTTCTATATGACAACAGCTGTGATCTCTGTGCTGCAGACTGGGTGTTACTGTTTTCACCCCTGATGCTTTTGATTTTTCCATTATTATGCATTGGTGTTTTTACAGTGTCCTCTACAGGAGCAAGTGTACCTTTTCTAATAGAGGACTTTAATAGTACAGTGATGGCATCTGAATTGCATTCTTTGCTGCCAGAATAATTTACAAAAGCTTCTTTGAGCTAGGACCAGTCAAGCTTACAAAAATAGTATCATAAAATACACATTTCAGATGGTAGCACTGCTATTAAATGCGTTTGTTGCCAGAATGAGATGCAGTCATGTGGGCACTTCAGCAGCTTCAGTGAAACACGTTGTGAGGGGTTTTCCATTTCAGCCAGCCTAAGCTCCGTCTGTGAGCTCCAACAAAGCATTGCTTTCCCTGAGCAGCTCCTGCACTGTTTGTGTTGCTGCATGTCGTAGACCCAATGTCCCACTCTTAAGTTAGATACCTGTCTTCAGAGAAACAAAACTTCCATCCAGAATGTACTTCTGAAATAACATCTGCTTTATGAACATTTGTGCTTTGTGACCTCTCCCAACCCCTTCCTCCCTCACGCTTCCAAAGCTGCCTCCCTGCTACTCACTGGGCTCCTTGGACTGGGCTGAGGACAGGGCAAGGAAGCCTGATGTAAATACTGAATTTGGTGTGAAGTCAGAGTTCGACACAGCACACCTTTGGCTTGGGTTGGGCCATTAAGAAAGGTTCTGCTGTCTGGGGAGAGGTTGGCTTCTGTTTTAGTTCCATATAAAACTGCTGATTCTGAATTGCACTTTAACTGTTGACTTCAGGGCATTTAAATGGGAACGTGGGACATGGGAAGGAGTGAATGCGTTTAATGTTATGGTACTGAGAAGGTTTTATTTTCATTATTTAACGGAAAGCTGTGCAAAGTGTGTTTTACTAAAATGCCTGAGAGTTCACCCTGTGGTGTTGATGGAGCGGTAATTATTGTTTGTCTCTTGAGCGGAAAACAGTTATGGTGTTTCTGGGCTGGTGAAACTGACGAAGTCTGACTTTGTTGCTTTGAAATGAAGCTGTGAAAGAGAAAGCACAAGGAGGGAGCTGACACAGAGCTGCTTCTGTTGGCTGTTTGTCTGCTGGGGAAGGAGGAGGCTCTGGGCAGGCCCAAGGCCTGACTACCTACAGGACAGCTGGCAGGGACAGCACCTGCCAGTGTCGGAGTTTGCCTGTTAGATCTGATTGTCTTGAGATGAGAGAGAGAAGAAAGATAACAGCAGCCAGGAGGCGCACCGGCAGGACTTCGGCGCTGCCATTGGGCACTTAGGGTGGCCTTAATCTCATTCCCTCTTGTTCGATCTGGTGGGAATAACGCTCTGGATAAGGATTATCAAGGGTTGATGTGGAATGTCTTTGGGCGCTGCTTTTAGGGTAGAGCTGCCTCTCCCTTTCATCTGAAGTATCTGCTTATCTCCGTCGTCTTTTGCAAGTTTTTTTTTCTAGCAAGGAGATAATGTTGGGAAGGGATAGCAGTGTTACCATCTGGGTAATGAGCCAACACACGACTTCACCAGGAGGTGTTGGAGCGTTCTAAGTTAAGCAGGTCAATATGTTTTTTTCTATTTGTGGCTTTTGATGACTTAAAAACTATTTGAAACCAACAAACTTTGAAGACTGCATAGAGGAAAAGACAGAGGGGCACTTGTGAGTGGGAGGGGAGAAGGATTCTGCAGACGAATGATTGACAACTACAGCAAGAAAACTGTTACAGGAGCTTCTTAACTGTATACAGGGGACAGTTCTTTGTAGAAGGTGACTAAAATCCAATGTGTTTAACGCTTACTGCTGCTCTGAGCACTGCAGTGCTGACCTGAGTGGAAATGTGATACACATCGGAGTGTGAAGCATCTCTCTTCATCTTGACAGCATCCGTGAGCCATCCCTGCGTGCACCTCCCACCTCTGTTTAGTGTTCACCATGTGCTCTGCATGTGTCCATTGCCATCATGGACCTGCAGGACTAAGAAACACATTGAGCCGCTCTCTCTTCCCCCGTCTTGCCTTCTCCTGGGATTTAAAGCTTACCTGGGGACATGGCCTGTCACTGCAGTCAGCATTGGTGACGGGAGCAAGTTGAACTGCCCCTGAGAGTTGAGGGCAGCGAGCAATCCTGTAACTGCTGCTTCCATCCCTGTAGGCTCTGTGATACTCTCAGAGGGAAAAGCAGGATGAAAGCTTTCAGGGAGCTGACCAAGTGCAGAAAGGCAGCTCTGTTACAGCTAGATCAAATATTCAGTCCCTGCCATTCTGCTTCTGAAGAGGCATAACTTTTCTCTTGCTGCTTCTTGATATGCCAAAAAAAAAAAAAAAAAAAAGCCAAGGGACTGTTTAGGATATGTTGGAACCAGGTGTGGAGCACTCAGCACTGTCTCATTGGTGAAGAACTGTTACTGAAATTGAAGAACTCTCAAGCGCGTGCAGGTCTGCTGCACCTAGGGCTGCAGTGGGCACTGCGCAGTGCCTGCTTCATTTCCACCCTGTGCTCAGCAGGAGAGCTGCTTGCAGCTCCTTCCTGTCACATCAGCCTTGAGCTCTGCAGTGTGATGCGCCTGGAAAGTTTGACTGCAGCTGTGTGTGTCTGTGTGCCTGTGTTTGGTCACATTGTTTGTGTGCTCCGGCCGGGAGGCTCACGAGTCGCTGCCCAGCAGTGAGGTGGGGGCACCCCAGGCTGCAGCACCTCCAGCACACACACATTCAGGACCACTTCCCCAGTCAGCAACCCAGAGCTCAGCTCTCCTGCTGGGGCACGAGCAGCCAGAGCTGCAGCTGTGCGGAACGGAGCTGGGGTACCACAGGAATGCTCTGCGATGACCTCTGTATGAGCACTGCTGGGGGGGCACCGGGTGCCCGGTCTGTTGGTTATGTGTGGTTTTCTCCTCAGTATCACCATTTTGCTGTAAACAGCACCATGGAATGTAGGATGAACAAAGACTTTCAGAAGGACCCTCACCCAATGCGTTGTATTTTATGAAGAAAGGGGAGGGATAATGGGAAGGAAAAATGAACTAAATTTGATGCTGTGTGTTTGAATATCCATGAAACTAGCCTGGCCTATTTCATGGAAAAGTGTGTCACAGCTGAACTTCACATTACAGTCTTTGTCGTACAGATGCATAATTGAACACTGCTACTTAATAGCACCATTAGGTAAAAGGAGGCCCTCTACTTTCAGAGCAAGTCAAGTCAAGCTGTGCACAGACAAGTATGCCATCACAATTGCCACTTTTAGCATGGAAGTTCTCTATTTGTGTAATCCACACAGGTGTGACATTCTACAACAGCATGTGAGAAAAACACAGTGAAGATGTATGAGCGCATAGATGCAGTCTGTCTCTGGCACAGAGCAGCATCTCCCACAGGACAGCATTTCAGCAGCCCGAGCCAGGAGAGCACCTGAGGGCAGCTCAGCCATCCGCCGGTGCCCCACTTTCATTGTGGAAGTTGTGCTTAGTGTGTGCAGCAGCTGGAGTCTATTCTTTCCCTTTCTAAAGGTTACCAGTACAGCACTGTGCCTGTGTCTGTGCGTCAGAGCTGTCATTTCAAGCCATCTGCAGCATGTGCTGCTGATTATTCAAATGTTAACTTGTTCACTCCTCAAAACATGCTGGAAAGGAGAAAAGAGTGTGGAACAGTTCTGTAGAGCTTTGCAGGCTTTGTTCTCCGCTTCCATCCACAAAGATACGGGAAATCATTTAAGGAAAATTCCGTAGCAGGGAATGGTTTTGATTAATTTCAATTTTTGGATCTGGAACTTACAGTACTTTGCACACAGTTTTATTGCTTTAACAGCTTTGGTGTTTTTTTTCCTTAGAGGTGCACTGGAAGCCTATGTTCAGTCAGTCAGAGCACGAGAAGGAAAGGAGTTTGCTCCCGTCTATCCCATAATGGTTCAGCTGCTGCAGAAAGCCATGTCAGCCCTCCAGTGAGCAGGAACACAGCCACTCCCCGTGGTGCCACAGCTCTGCTTAGGGTTCATGTAAAGTACCTCCACGCACATACGCTTTACAGTGAGGTATGTTTACCTACTTGACCTGTGGAGCTTCTCTCCTCACATTCTGATGGGAATTTACACACAAATGTTGTTATGAAATTGTACCCTTGTTATGTGCTGTTAAAAATTAATCGTTCTCCAACATTCCTTTTGCATTTAGAAACGCGTAAAATTAGAACATACTCAAATATTACAGTGTAATTGCTGAATATCTCTAATAAGGAAGTAGCTCTTTTTTTCCTACAAGTGCAGTCTTAAAGAGTTGAATACATATTAGCCTTATTCAGAAAACTGTCCTTTTGAAATGCCAGACTCATCAGTTTCCATCTAAAAATCACTAATTTTAACACAAGGAAAAATACTTATAAATAACATCAATGATTTGCTCTTGCTCTTCTGTCACTCGGGAGTCATTTATAATGATTTCACCTCTCTTTTTGCCTCAACTGTAATAAAGAACACTGCCTTTCCAATCCTGAACTCAGTATTTCAAGTTCTTCAGCAGCTTCCGAAGCATGAAGTATAAAAACAGACTCTTGCCAGGCTCACACAGAGCTTTCCTGGGCTGGGGGTGACCTGACATGGCATCATCTTCATTTCATAAAGTACACAGCACCAAATTTTAATGAATTTATTTGAAATAATATACAAGAATATAGTGTGCAAAAATCTTAGGGGCAACATCACGTAGACGTGTCAAACTGAAATTTACAGTTGTGATTCTTAAAAAAAAAAGAAACACACAGCTGTTTAGTACATGAAAAGCCATGATTGTAGTTCACAGCAGAAGCAACTGTAATCCTACTGCAGCCGCTCTAAGTCAGACAGTTGGAGGAGGAAATAAAAGTAAAGTGCAAGTGTTGCACGTATAGTTAAGTGCAAAGTTTGCCCCCACCATAAAGAGGTCTTATGGCGAAATAAAATATTGCAGAATATGTGGCAAAGACCAAACACAAAGTTAAAACTACTCGGTGACGACGTCAACAGCACCATTTTTTCTTGAGATAATGTTGTTTATTCGTTTTGCCCTGGCCCAAGCCCTTGGTTCTGGTGGAAGTGAGGGCTCTGCTACTGCCAGCTGGTGCGAACATCTCACTGCGGATACAGATGCAATAGGTGGCGACCCAAGAAGCAGCTCCCGTGCTACAGCTCACTGTGCTCTCCACTTCCCACATGTCCTGCCAACTTGTTGGCATCTGGGCAGACTGGGAGGCTACTGGTAATACACTGCTTGCCATTTCATAAAATCCCAGCCCCCAGAATCGTAATTAATAATATGGTTGTGCAATACATATAAATCAGCAATAAGAATCGATGTATATAAACAGCTGTTACATATTTTAAAATTCCCCTTTTTGTACATTTTCTTTTAAAAATAAACATTTATACACATCTCCTTCGCCTCTTTCTGAAGTACTTTAGCACCACAGGATATCCATTTTCAAGCCTATATTACCTGATACATATATGAAGTTTGGAAGAGAAATAAGGCAATTTGGTTTAAAATGTTGATAGTTTTAGCTTACTTAATGTTCTATTGTAAAAAGCAATCCGCACTCCTATTACATCGTTTCTGACTTGATGGTGCCAGCATTTTATGGTCACACAAATTCACAACAAATAGACCTTGATCTCACATCTTCTTGCCATCAAGCAACAGCCATTTTGTCATCGTCATGGGCAGAATCCTGGCTTAGTGCTGTTGTGACCCCTGGGGGTAGAGAAAAACACATCAGCAGTTACCAAGGAAAGGGGGAGCAGGTCCTGAACAGACAGAAAACACCATTGCTACCATACAAACACATGTGTCTGCATAATGGAGAAAAAAAACCCAGCTTGACAAAACTTACAGAATTTGTTCGTTTTCGTTTCCAACAATCAGGATTTAAACGCTTCTGTTCTTCTGCCAAGGCCTTGGCTTCTAGCGTGTACATCCGCCTCTCCTCATTCTTCATTTTCTTCCACCTGTCACCAAGTATCACGCTTATGGCTCTGCAACACACATTTCAGACTATGGTCAAGAATGGGATTTTATAGTTTTTTAATTTATTTATTTATTTTTTTTTTTAAATCCCAGCCCCTTAGGAAACATTTAAAAAAAACGCACAGAAGAAATCAAACATTTCTTCCCAATCACCTCCTCTCTTCTACCAGTTAAACAGCTGAGACTTCTGAGAGCTGAGTGAGGCCCAACAAGCATTCCAGAATTTCCAAGTGTGTGCATGCGATACGCAGCGACTGGCAGAAACCGGCAAAGAGGGATGTTAAACAATGCTGAGAACCACCACAACCACAGTTGCTTTGCCCTGCTTTTCTACCATAAGCCTGTATGACAGATTGACAGATTTGCTGAAAATATGTTCTCTAATAATTAGGGCAATGATCTGAGCATGACCTCAGGTCTGACTAACTGCTGCCCCCGCGTCTGGTTCGTGATCTGTGGAGCTTCCTCCACCTCCAGCCCCCAGCAGGGAGAACACGAGTGGGCCGAGCACACGGCTGTGTTCCCATGTAACATTCCTGCACAGAGAGGAACCGTTTGTTCCAGCACAGCCACTGGGACTTCCAAGAGCTGAACGAGTCGTTTTTCTGCTCCTTGTAAGCTTGATGACCTCTGGACAATATTTCCCCACGCTGCTGTGCCATATTGCTTAACTGTGCTCCCAAATGTTGGATCAATATTCTATTAAAATGTTAATGCCATCCTTTGGCTGAATGCAGATCTCTGCACAGTCGCTGCCCTATCAACAGTTATTAATCTACACAGCAGGTATGGCAATGGCTTCAGATGACAGTGATGAAAGCTGGACAACCAGATCTAAGAAAAAGGTGCATGCAACTAGAAATACTGATTTTCCTTATTAAAAAAGCTCCCTGTTGGCAGTGAAACCATTCCCACACATCCTCCCAGGGAAAAGCAACACGACCCAGAGCAAGGTGCGCTGAGAAAGCCATTGCATTTCCAGCTAAAAACTCCAAAATGTTTGCTTTTCAAATGCAATAGATAAGCCTACAGAGAAATGGTACCTCCAGACTCCAACTGCATGGAGGCACTGAAAATAAGGGCTCACCAGCACGTTTAAAAAAACTCAAGAAATCTAAGGCACAGACAAGAGCTTCATTTCTCCAAGGAAACAGTTCTATGAGTGAACCTCCAAGATGGAAAAAAATGCTTACAGAGACATCTGACATAAGAGACACGACTCTCCCAACCAGAAACAAGTACTGCAGAGCTGCCCCTCCAGCCCTTTCATCCCAGCACATCTTTGCCATGCTCTGTACGCTGCCTTTTTCCTCTTCCAGTGCTGGTGAGATGCCTGGCAGCGTTACAGCAGCATGCTGCCACAGAGGGTGCAAGCCCTTACACTGCAGTCCATTCCAAACAAACTGTGAAACAGAATTGGAGGCAGCTTCAAGTTCACTCAAGTAATGATGTTCAGCGCTAACAAATGCCAGCAGAATTTTCTTCACTTTTTGAATGTGTGCTGCCCAAATGATCCGTCTTTCAGAAAGCACAACTGAAGCCCAGCTACGGCTACAGCAAGAACACGCACAGAAGCAACAGGTGTGAGCCTGATGACCAGGTCTCTGAAGTACGGCCCTCAGGTCTGGTCCACAGCAGCACAGGCACACTGGGCTCGGAGCGCCTGCAGCTCGCTATCTCTTCAACATGTCCTGAACCACTTTATCTCCGAACAGACATTTTAGCTCTGAATATTTCAAGTTCTGTCCTCAGCCATGTGCACAAAAAACACAAACACGACAACTCCACAGTATGGAAACTGGCACTGTGTACAACCACGGTTAAGATTTACTCAGCACTCTGAACACCAAACATACTTGTATTTTAAGAACGTGGCAGCTGCCTCCAAACAGCCACAGTAACACTTAAGCAACAGCAGCTGAGTGCCCAGAAAGTCAGTTACTGAGCTCTCACTGTATTTTATGGATGCCAAGAAAGTGCATTCAGAAGGCACAGGGAGCAGTGCACTCTAAAGCTTACAAGTAACTCTCTCCACTTTGCATCAGTATGAATGTGCTCACTGAAACATTCAAACTATTCTCCCACTTATCCAACTGCAACTCTGGCTCACTGCAGCCATTTAATCAGCACTTTTTAATTAAATAATCAAAAACTTTCCTAGCTGACTTTCTGTCACTTTCTCACTTATAGTTGCCATGAATTTGAAGACTGCAAATCTGCTTCACTGAAATTACTGGGAACACTGCAGAATGTCACTGCCAGGGCACACGAGATTGCCTGGAATTTAAGGACATTGCCTGGAATTTAAGGACGGGCTGTTTGCATGGCAGGAGTTTGTTTCTCAGCAGTAGCTTCAGCCTCCCCAGCAGAGGAGCCCTCTTAAAGCACCATCACCTTTAACTTCTGTCACATTCTTTTATGCAAAACAGTATTATTTTTTTTTTTATGGTCACAGTTTTACATACATTTCTTAAATCTGATTTTAAAATGGGTTCATTCGTGTGTTTTCATTTATATTTACAGACGTACAGCCAGCACAACATAGCATTGTGCTTCAACATACACACACAACAAGCAGCTTTATAAGCATGGACGAACAAGGCAAGATCCTTTCCCCCAAGCACACAGATGCACAGCTCTCCCAGCACATTCCACCAGGTCATTCTCTGCTTTTAGGACAAGCACAATTTGCCTATGTGCTGTTTGGATTAAGATCTTTCAGACATCCAATCAATCAGTAACTCATTATCTAACAAGATATACAACTTACAATAAATGGTAGTAGCTTCGTGGATGATACAGTATTACGTCAAGACCATTATGGCTATACTAGAACAACCAGGACTTCCCTGTTTCTCTAACAACACCCAAGCAGAGAAGCTGGTACTTTTTTCCCCACAAACATTTCTCACCAGTGCCCCACAGACTGCTGTACACCTGCGATGCTGGCGGTGCGCACACTCCTACCTCAGCCGCTGTCCCAAACGCTTTCTCAGCAGAAGGCAACTTTGCCAAAAATGGCTTGTGTCAAATGTACAGAGAACTGCAGATATTTAAAGCCTGCCCATACATTTTGCGTTAGCATCTTTCAAAACTCAGTCTTTACGTAATATACACACTTGTTATTTCAAGTACAAAATTTAGTCCACTCTATGATTAGAAGCGGAACACGGATATGCTGCCAGCTCCGCAGTAATAACCACACCATAATGTCATGCTGTTACCTGTTGTCCTTCCCTGGATACATCTGAGTATATTCAACTCTGTATTTTTTGGCAAAAAGCATGAAGGCATTCATTGGTCTTTTGCACTTGTTTGGAGAAGTGGCACTCACAGTACTTGCAGTCCCTGAGCCGTGGCTTTTGCCAGCTTTGCTGCACAAAGCAGTGGAGGAAAGATGGGATGCCGCAGCAGCTGCACAGTTTTTAGTACTGCATTCTGATCTTTCAGCATCTTGATTGTTTGATCCTCCGCACGACAGAGAAGCGCGACGCTGGCGAGCCATGCTGCTGAGCACATACACTGCTGAGGAGTCCAGCGGTGTGAAGTCGTAACTAGAAGAAAAGACATACCAGAAAACAATCAGATATTTTAGATGTGCAATCCTGAGGCAGCTGCTCTCTCTCCATCCCTGCTACCTTTCTGGTATTCTGCTATCTCTTGTGTCAGTGTGTGCTTTCAGTCTGTGCCTGACACAGACAGGTGGGTAAAAAGGGTCTGGGAGACCAACCACAATTCTGTACCATCTGTCGTGTACCATCAGCTCCCTGGCTGTATGGCAGTGCATCACACACCGTCTGAAAATGTCACACTATTTGAAATGCTCTCTTTCTGCATTTGTCCTGCCTGTAATGCAGAGCTGGTCGGTGCACAACAGCTACTGAAGTGACAACTGCACGGGGAGGAGGAGTGCTGAGTTCCCTTGCGAAAACATGGTAAGAATATGAAACCCCTGTATTAAAATAAACAGCACTGTATATGCTCTTGCACAAATAACTAAATCATTCTAAATCGTTACACAGGAATTCTTTTACAGACAAACCTTCCACTGAGATTTGAAGAAATGTTTGGAGGGTCACAGTACTGCAACTGAGTTCAAAGCTGACACACGTCTGCCCTCTAGTGACAAAAATGTGACAGCTCCTCCCTGCTTCAAGCATTTCAACAGCTTGGTGAGCTGCTTCCATACAACTTGAACCTGCAAAAACTATAAAACTGCTGTATTTTTATGTTGGCCAACAACTACAGAGAACTGCAACCACTACAGAAGATGTGATAACAGACAGTCTCTCCTGAGCGTGAGCAGATCAGTCTGGAAACCACAGGCTTTATCATGCAACATGAACACCTACAAAGGTGCTACTAAGCTGTAACTTCCAAACTCTGGATTAGCAACCACCTTGCAGAGTGCAACTGTAAGGTTCCTTCTACCAGCTGCTCAGTGTGGCTGTACTTAAGCAAATTATGGCAAAAGGAAAGGATTAGAAGATTTTCTTTTTCCCAAACTAACTAGCACAGAAGTACTGCAAGTGACGGCCCAGCCCCACGTGCACAGGCAGCCCCTTCATGGGGGAATGAGGCCAAAGCAAGGGTGGAGGTTGAAGGATTGTCTCCAAAATCCCGTGGAGGAGGAATACATAACAAAGCAGGGGCAGTGCTCATAACCTCCAGGTTTACAAGGTAACACAAAAGAATCTCCCTGTTCTCCGAACAGTCCTGCAGTGCTCCTCATCTCACAGCCACAGAATTTTGCTTTTTGATGATTCTGCCCTGCTAACCACCGCTGCTGCTGCAAGCTCCCTTCTCACAGACATTCCCTTCAGACCAAAGAAATAGAGACAAGGAATCTGAGGTGTCCAGCCATGCTTCAGCTAGGCTGCAGAATGAATAAAGAGCCACAGTTCTTCAGTAAGACTCAAATGCAATGATTCTACCAGCCCTCTTCACATGCACTTCGGAATAAGGGTTAGTAAGTTAAAAAAAAAACAAAACAGCAAATGTCCACACGAGATATGCAAGAGCCCTTCAGACATGAACTGCTAACAGCACTTGGAACTCAGTTTTTCAACTGTAAGAAATAACATTGAGCAACTGGCCTAAAATCGGATGCTAAAAAAGAGCTAACATAGATAGGAACATAGGTAGGAAAAGACTCATTCAACCACACTTAGAAATCTCTGAAGAGCGTGGAAAAATCTGTACGAGTAATACTATTTCCTTAGGATAATTCATAGTGGATGGGATTTCTGAAGGTCACCTAGTCCACGCTCAGGCTCAAAGCAAGGCAAACCTCAAGCTTCTCTAACGTTGTCTGAAGTGAGACCTACTTGCTGTATTGGGAAAGAAACACAAAATGCAGAATTTACGAAAATAACAAGTTATGAAAGTACTGAAACACTGTATTCTAAAGCCACAGCATGTGAATTAATGCCTAGGAACCACTGCTTCAGGGACACAGCAGCCTATGAAGCACATCAGCAGCTGATTAACACTACTGTGGGACAACCATACCGTGTTTTTTAAAGCTAACCTGTGACACCTGAAGAATCTGCACAGATACATTTCCTACTGCTTCACCTGATCAGTTTGAGACTATCATAAGCAGAGTCTGAGAAGTTACTTTAGCCCAAGAGATTACTTTGCAGTTCAGCACAGCACAAAACCACACAGCTTTCCTGATATTCACTTTCCCTCTCAATTGCCTTGCATAACTGTAAGTATTCTCTCTCTCTTCTATGTAACGCTTACATTCGGGTAGACTTAAGTAAGGTCCCTACTCATTAAACACAATAACCACTGAGGCCACTTTATTCAAAAATTACCTTTTAAATGTATCAAAAACACCTGAATCATCAAAGTTAATGGCATCAGGGTGTCCAGGAGGTAGACACAGATCTCCAAGATGCATTTCACAGCATGGAATGCCATGCTGTACCACAGTCAAGCTTGGATAAAAAGATGACCAACCTGAAGTGGTAAAGAGTTAAATTAGACAAACGGCCAGACAAATCTCTCTAGTCTTAACTGGAGCAATCCTACACGTCTAAATTCTATCATTTCATTAAAATGGTCTGATGCAGCTTCTTTCATCCAAAAGAAAAATCAGAAAAATCTGGAAACTTTTATCATCAGAAGTTCCACATTTAATATGACAGAAAAGTCTCTTATATTTGCTTATTTCCTTTCTCCCCCCAGTTTACCCATTTTCCTGCATTCCACTCATATATTTGACCAAACCTCCTCGAGTTATATACAGTATTCCTGTAGCTTTACTGTTCTGTTGGTTCAAGTTCTATTTTTCTTTACACAAATAGCACAGTGATTCTACAACACTGCTTTTATAAGTTCCATGAGTAACAAGAGACAGTAGTAAAACCTGCAACTACCTCCCTAGGAGCATTTTAACATAAAACCGAGTATACTTAGAGTACTTCATACCTTTATTTTTAACGTAAAAAGGGTGATCAAGTCTGCACTCTACTGTGAGCAGGCCATCCTCCACTGTGCCAGGATCAAAAGTCAACTTCAGCACTGACTCACCAAAGGAAATGCTTTCCTCATGAGAAATGAGCTTCAAACCATCGGAGCCATAGCCCTGTAAACATGCAGACAGTCAGAATTTCCAGGGAAGGAAAGCATACATGTTTGTGATACCATCAGTGTATTATCATCTTACAGTATATTACGAATAGCAACATTCTACATGTGCTATCATGAAAATAAAAATTGATAAAACCTACCTAAATGAACACAGCTCAGATGCTTTTTGCCAAGACACGCAAACAGAACAGTGAGCAGCGCTAGGCAAGTTCCACACCAACCTCTCTTCCCACACAGTAAATAAAGGCACAGAGTAACACTGCTAAGTCAATACTGCACTTCAGCCATTGAAGGGAATGTGTCAGAACTGAGGGCTACCTTGTAAGCACTCACTGAGAGATTTTCTTCTTTTCCACAGCCTTCAGATCTCACAAAATCTTCAATGTCCTGCCATTCCTTATTGCGCCCTTTATGAAAGCACAAACGAGAACCTAGGAGATATTTTGAGGAGGGAAAAAAAAAACCCTAATAAATATTGCCATCACATAAAAAAGAGAAAGAAATCCTTACCCAACGATACGTTGTATTTACCTTTTAGAAAGCAGTGCCAAACAGTTGAGGGCCAAGAATGGCACCATCCCAGATCATCATCATCTGAAAGTGACGACATGCAGAAAATACCAGACTCCGATTCGCTATTTGTCTATTAGAAAAGGCACAATGGCATTGACACGTTAACATGCAAGATTTTTAGGCTGGTGCTGTACATATTTAAGTGTTCTCTAGTTCACACCTGGATCATAATTCTGCCTTAAACACAAACAGGAATGTTAACAAGAAAACAAAGATTCAAGGAATGCAGGAGATGAGAAATTGAGTGTTTTCATTAACTAATGTTCTCACAAACTTGATTTGAAATGTGCTTTCTTTTTTTTTTTTTTTTCATCCTCCAAAACTCACCTGAGCCCATACAAGCAGTTTATAAGCTATCACTCTTTAATCATCCACAGAAGTACTGAAAGCATTTGTTGTTCTATGGAAAAATTATTGGAAAGCTGCAGGGCCAAGTCTGCTCTCGATAATACTAACAGAAAATCCACCTTAAAACTTAACAGTTCATTTTTTTAACCAGCTTCTCTCCTCAAAAACCTTAGCTCACACATCTTTATTTAGTTTAGAAAGGTTTTGGACATCTCACCCTTTCGTGTCTGACCGGTGTTTCATCCAAATCACTCTTGGAGAAGTTGGGATCACTCTTTGAGGAACCCGGTGGAGGACGTGCATAGGAATGTAAACTTTTGCTTGTAGCTATAATGTGAACAGGAGATGATCTGCAATAGGAAAACGCATTTTAAAACATTTCAGAGTAAGGCAATGCAAGACATAACTACCTTTACACTAAACTACTTTGATTTTATGATATTTCACATAGGAAATCTTACCGCAGCTGTTATGCATACAAATATCCTGTCAGCATTCAGATTTTGAATAACCAAGAAACACCTTCCATATTTTTGTGAGATATTAAAAGCACTTTTCCAAGGGTGCTGTCAGTGCTGCTGGCTGCTGACAGCAGGTGACTTACTGTGCATACGGCTGCAGCTACACTGCAGTCATGGGACAGAAGATACAGCCAACAGTTTTAAATTTCTCTGTGAAATACATTAGAAAACACTTCTGTTTGCGTGAGCCAGACCCCAAACAAACATTCCTCACAACGAGACTCAGTACAGACTGAGTACTGGATGCACCGCACAGCTCCTGTCCAGCCCCCAGCTGACAGCACCACTTCCCTCATCGGCTTTTCCTCGTCACAATGGAGAAGTCTGCACCGATACCTTGATATCAATGTTCCGTCCTTAGAGTAGGACCTAAGGACACCTGCTTGGTCACAGTACTGAGATCCCTGCTGCATTACTGTTAGCAGCACTGTATTTAATTTTCTTATTCTAAGCCTAGAGCAAAGCCAGATGATAAAAGAGGAAGCCCAGAAAAATGCTAAGATACCACAGTATTTCCCACAGCCTTAGAGAACTTGCAGATTACACATCTAAAACAATAACAATGAATTCCACCAGGTTTTCAATTAGCTCATAAAAATAAATAGGAATCAGTGCACTATTAACTATTACTAATTACATCACACTAACAAGTATTCAGAGATTAGCACGACACATTCATCTGCTGCTCCACATGAGGGAACTGCCATAAGATCTGAGCTCAGAGATCGCCTTTATAGCATCCTACTTCATTGGCGATTGGCAGTTAAGAGATATCTGCAGCAGATTCTGAAGCAAGTTGCGTGCCATCATCTGCAAAAGGAGTTCAGGTACTACACAGAAAGATTAATAAACAGATCTACATTTCAAAGTCAGAGGGCAGATGGTGGGAAGAGTGAAGGAAATGTTTCTGGAGACATAACATCGCAATGCTGAGCCAGAACTTTCAATTAACGTCAGTACCTGTTATAAAAAGAGCACTGCATCAGAGGGCTCTGAGGACTTGTGGCGATGTTTGCTAGTTCTGTCAGCCAGTTGACCCCACTGTCACAAGAATGAGCACTTTCTGAATTGCTGTTTGAGGTATGTTGGTTCCACGAAGGCCTTGAACATTCCTGATGTGAAACATCGGTGCCAAGCTGAAAAAGCGCAGATGGGGCAGAGTCTGTCTGCACAGCCTGTAGTTCAGGAAGATCATCTACAAACAAACACACAAATTACCATAATTACACCCACTGATAAATACTAGTTTACAATGAAACTTGCAAATAAAATTCAAAACCAAACCACAACAAAGTAACTAATTGTATTTTCTCATCTCACAATTACCAGCATTTCACAAACCCGACTCACAACACTCACAGAATGTTCACAGAAACCACTGCATCTCTGGTCTACCATACATTCAAACAAACACTTTAAGAAAAATGTCATGCAAAGAGGCTATTAAATCTCCTTACTACGCTGACCAGCTGATACAAAAATGTACTGCAAAATTCTGCAGATGCGCTTCAGTAAAAGGCCACTGAACTATTCTGTCCTAGTGGATATGTCACTAAAAATAATCAGCATCAGAGGCTGTATAGGGTACAATTTGTCATGTTCCCACCAGTGAACTGGAATCTAACAGCTCAGAAATCATTAAAGCTGGGTATACAGCCTGGCAGGTGCAAATACCCAGCAGTAACCTCACATTTCTCATGCTACACAGGTAACAAAAAAGAGCCCAGCTTACTAACAACACTCTGTGTCTCATGTAACTAAGTATCGTTGTTCTTAGTTACTCTACCATTTCAATTAAATGCACTAATATTACATGGATTATATCAATCCTTTTTAACAAGCACACTACTTTTCTCCAGCATTTAACTCAAGTTAAACATTTCTCTACTTTGGAATGCCTGGTAGGAGTTGACCTAAAGTAGGGCAACTTCCCTTTAGGAGGAGCTCTTGAGCTTTCTGTTTGTTATTCTTGAGCCAAAAAAAGCTCCTCTGGAAATCAGGAACGGAAACTCGCACCTCTAAGTTCAAAGAACACATTTAAGTCAACAAGCCAGTGTGTCAGAGCTGGAAATAGGTTACAGGGAAAAGTGGTGATAAAGCAGGACTTTCAGATGCCACAACTCACTGCCACATTCCCTGCCCTACCTGCATTAAGCCAGTCATCTCATTCAGTCAGCTCCCAGTAACCTCACCACACGAAAACTGCAACCAAACAAGCCACAGAACTCGCCTCCTCTGCAGGCTGTGTTGCTTACCAAGCTCCATGTGCTCATCACAAGATGCATATCCAGGAGAAGAGGGCAGGTTTTCATTACATTTCAGCAACTCCAGTGACTCATTCATCCCTGAAGTTCTCTTGTCCACTACCAAGAGCAGCTTTTGAACTGCGTTAGGCATCTGATTCGTCTTCACTTCCCACACCATGTTAGGATGTTCCAAAGTATCTGACTTTAAAGAAACAGAGATTAAAACTTGCATACACATAAACCCCCTTAAGTGTTACAGTGTCCAGGGACTTCTCCTGATGTAAGTTTTTATGTCTGTTTGCTCAGGGCTGGAATGTTCCCTGCAGGCCTGTGACCGTGGTGTCCAGGAGCCGCCCTGGCCAGCAAGGCAGTCAGCGCCAGCACTGCCCACTGCATGCCCTGAGCCGCTCACCACCACTGGTGCAGCCAGGTGGGTCCCAGCCAGCTCCCAGCCCCCCAGGTGTGGGAACCTGGTTTTCAGAGGGTTTGCTCCACCATCCTCCTTCCAGGTGACTTGCTGTCAGGTCTCCTAACGCCCTCAAGCACCACAATTCCCCTCACCTGCAGGAGCCTTTTCACTACCCTGTCCATCCCAGTAAGTTCTTTACTATGAGAGCGGTGAGGTGCTGGAACAGGCTGCCCAGAGAGGTTGTGGATGCCCCGTCCCTGGAGGCGTTCAAGGCCAGATTGGATGGGGCCCTGGGCAACCTATTATTAACCTAGTATTAAATGGGGAGGTTGGTGGCCCTGCATGTGGCAGGGGGGTTGGAGCTTCATGAACTTTGAGGCCCCTTCCAACTCTGGCTATTCTGTGATTCTGTGATCCTCACTAGCTCCAGCCACAGCTTCATGTGTCAGAGCAGGCACTGTGTGTGGGCTGGAAGAGGAACACAAAGCAGGCCCCCACCAGCAGCTTCTTGTACAGTTTCATTTCCCCAGCTCTAGCACTGCAACCTTTACCCCCAAAGCAGCATTCTTCTTTATCTTTGACAGCCGAGGAGCTGTGGTAATTCTACACAAGCACTGTCCCTGAAAGCTGAAAAACAAGGTTAGCTAGTCTAGCAGTTTAGTTATCTACTGCTCTTCTTCAAATGATCCCAAATTGAAATAACCACAATCACTTTCTAAGCGTCACATGGTCCATCACAAAACAGCAAAAAATTCCACTCAGGAAGAAAGAAACTGCCGGGTTTGCCACATGCGTGACCACTGAGTGCCTCCCCAGGCACTGCTTTACATCTAACAGCAGCTAAAAGCTAATCATCTACGGAACAGCACGGCCTCCAAGCTCTCTTGGTGTAATGCATCAGGGGGCACGTGATTACGGTTATGAAAGAACGTTTTGTTGTAACAAACGGTTGGATCCACTCGAGGACAGGAGCCACGACAGCGCCGTTCTGCCTTTAAATAGCTGCAGGACGAACGTGAGAGAAAGGAGAACGTGCGGCCCGACGAGCTCCCGATGGAGCGCCTCGTTCTCCGACGCCTCATCCACACCGCAGCGCGTTCTGCCCTCGCCATCGGGCACAGCGTGAGGCGGAGCGCCGTGCGCGCTCCCATTTTCTTTGGAGGCACGAACGCATTCCCGGACTGGCGCCCTGCGCTTCGTCAGCTCCTCGCGTTTCGAAGAAAAAAACACCGCCACAAAGCGACACGAGCGAGGAGCCGATTGGCCGCGGCGCCTCGCCGCCGTGCTCGCGGCCGCTCCCCGCACAGCCGCCACTGCCCGCCCCCTCAGCGCCGCGCCCGAGCCCCCCCGCCGTCACGTGACCCGCCTGGCCGCGGCCCTTGTTTATAAACTCCCCGCCGGCACCGCGCATGCGCGCAAGCCCCATTCATTCACAACTGCGTAACAGCTCGCCCCGGCCGGGGGGGCCGCACCGTTCCCCTCCCCCACTCCGCGCGCCCCCGCCGTCGTCCCCCGCGCGCTCCTTTCCCCCAGCGGCCGCGGCGCGCGGGGCCGGCTCCGCTCCCTGCGTGGCGCGGCGACCCCGCTCTGACAACCCCGGACGGGAGGCCGGAGAGCGGGGGCAAAGGAAAGCGGGGGGCTCCGCGGCACCTCGCTTGCCTCCACGTCCCGGCGCCGCCGCCGCCGAGCGCCCCGAGGGCGGCAATAACGCGGCCGAAGCGCAGCGCCTACAGAACGGTCCCGGCGCCGCGGGGGTACAGAGCGGAGTAAACGACGCGCCCCGCGCAGCCGCCACCCCACGGCGGGGGTCCCGCGGCCGCCCCGCCGTCACCCCCGGCCCGGTAGCCGCCGCCCGCCCCCCCCGCGGGACCCCGCGGCCTCCGCAGCGACAGCCCCGAACTTTGCAGCACTTACCGAACCCGTCGCCATTACCGAATTCCTCTCAGCTTCCCCCCCTTGCCTCGTCCCCCTGCTCGGTCCCGCCCCGCGCCGCCGGGGCTCGATCGCAGAGTGGCCGAGGAGGACGCCGCTTAAGGGATCGCCACTTCCTATTGGCTGCACGCGCTGCCCGTCAGGAAGGCGCCCGGAGGGCGGACATGTTTTGACTCTCCCGCACAGCGGATTGCACCGTGCCGCACGTCAATCACGCGCAGACGGCGCCGCGATTGGCCAACACCTTCCCCTGCGGGCGCAGAGGCATCCCGGGAGCTGTAGTCTTCGCGGCCGCCATCTCCTGCCAACTCGGCCGCGGTAAGACGACAGCCCCCAGGATGCTCCGCGCGGCGCTCGGCCGATAGTAAACAAGGGGCGCGGGGACACGTGGACCCGCGCCGCTGGGCGCCCGCAGCCGCGCAGGAGGAGTCGTCCGGATCTGCGAGGAGCGGGACTCGGCCCGGCCGCCCCCGCTGGGCGAGGCTTCCAAAGTGCTGCCGCCGCCGCCTCCGCTGGCCACCCCCTCCCGGAGCCGGGGCCCGGGCTGGCGCTGGGTGCCTGCCCTTAGCAAACCCGCGGGCCCCGCCGGGAGGAGGCCGGCGCGGAGCGGAACGGCGTGAGTCAGCACGATTGGGGCGGCCCTCGCGCTCCGCCAGTCGGAAGGACCCCGCCGCCCCGCGCTGCGCAGTGCAGCTCAGAAATAATCCGCGGTATTCTAAACAACTGGGAGAGAGTTTCAAAATTATGCAATTTTGGGACTTTCCGAGAAGATAATTAGTTATTTTTTGTGCTGTTCCCAACATCCTCCCCCTCTGCCGAGCTGCTCTTAAATGGCGCTGGTGCTCCTGTGGCAGCTCGGTAGTTCTGAATTTCGGGTATGCCCGTGGCTGGCTGGGAAAGTAAACAACAACAACAACAACAAAAAAACATTTCTACAACGTAAAGAGAAAGGAGCCCTTAACTGGCGGCCCCTGGCAGCTGTGGGTTCCGTGGAAGGCACCGATAGCGACCGCCAGAGGGAACGCTGTGCTCAGCGCAGAAGGCTTGTGCAATGGAGAGGAAAAATCACGTTCAAATCGTAGCTGGCCATCAACAGACAGCGCGCACTGCAGGACAGCCCGAGGCTCGGCCTCTCCAGGAGGCAGTCCTGGTAGCCGTACCGCTCCGCTCTGTGGGCGCTGAAGGGACGTCGCTCCCAAAGCACGGTGCCTTCTGCAGGGCGGAATGCGGACAGCGCTTTATGTAGGTGTGCCGTCCCTGCCTACCCCAGTGGGAAAGGAGCGGCACGCACGGGCCACATGGAGTGGCTACAGAAGATACAAAATCGTGTTCTGGAAAAAGACTGCCTGCCTCAAGGCTAACACCTTGGTTGTGGAGCATGTTTCCACCCCACTAAGTGCTTTTTCTACCCAAAACAAAAAGTGTTTTCTCAGTCTAGTTGTAAAATACATTTGCTGTGAGGGTTCACAGTTATTTAGAAAAACTTGTGCATAAATACTACACAGAAAGCACAGTCCTCTCAGATCCACTGGCCCAGATTCAAAAGACAAATACCACTGCTGAATTAGGGCCTTAGTATCACACTTACCACCTTACAGAGAGCACAACAACGGAAATCCTACTTAGGATCTGGATTAGAACTTCGTAAATATGGGAGTTTGAATTGTTTTTAAGATTTTAGAACCAGAAACATAGCAGCTTCTTTATTTTCAAATCTATCTTCTTTGCATGTGGAAAGTTCAGTCAGAGAAAATGAGTAAGAGGACAGATACTGCATGCAGTAGATGGCAGCAAAACACACAGAACCTTATCGAAGATTACCCACTAGCCCCCCCGCCCGGTTGAAGTCAAATATCCTCTAACATCCATGTGATGATGTCAATCCCATACTCCTCGCTCTGTGCGTCTAGGCTGCAATTAAATCATTGCTCCATGCACACACCCTGCCTCACCTGACGCCGTGCTCCAAATGAATGGCTGCTCAGGGAATGAATCAATACTGTGCAACACCGATGGTGCTGTACCTTTGCTGATTCAGCTGCTTTTGCTGTTTTAAGAGAGGCAGATGATAACATGGGGGATTGTGAAGTCTTAGTTAGGAATTCTCATTACCTTATACATGGATAGCTACCAAGAAGCATAAATAACCAGGAATGACTCCAAGCACACAGAAAGTGATACAGATAAATTTACATTCACCCTCACTGTCTTACCTAGTTATTTATTTCTGAACATGTCCAGCCTCAAGGTGGTGAAACCACAAAGTAGATTAAAATAATAACAATAATAAAAGATCGGTCATAGTCACACTATTAAAATAAATATTACATCCTGAATTTGTGCCTATCTCTAATTCCTCATCGAAAACCGATGTCCTATCTTGCTTTTTATGACACAATTGCTATTGCTGACTCTCCGAAGTACAGCCTATCATCACTTTAATTCTGCTATACAGATGCTTTCACATCCACATGTGCATATCTTTCCACCCTTAGTAATTAACAAATGACTCCACATAGTTCAGATAACCCTGTTTACCAGGCCTGCCACCTTCACCCAGCACGGCAGCCTGTTCTGCAGGTGTTCTACAGAGCCTCGCACCTCAGTCTTCTGTTGCTGTGACTTTTTTATCTTCTACAACTGTTCTCATTCTCTCTAGAAAAGTATTTTGTCATTATAGCACAGATTCTAGTTCTAGCTAAACTGTTATCATCTACCAAGACAAAGCAAGACAAAAAGTGGCAACAGTATCAGGAACACGACAATGAGAAACAATCCTGAAGAAAGGGAAATAAGAAAACCTTTGCCGGTCCAAGGCTAGTAAGAAAACAAATCAAGAACAGACTACAGACGATCCGGAGGTTTTATCTAAACTGTAGTGCCAGGGAGTGTTTGGGGGCACTGGAATACAATCATCTGTACTGTACTTTCTTTTTAGAACAGTCCTGTACTTTCTTTTTAGAACAGTCCTGGAGCAGTTTTTGTGAGGCCAATAGCAAATAATTCTCAGACATGGTTTGGGAGCTAGCATGGACTATTCTCAGTAGGCCATCTGCGTGTGGCCACTGCATATAGAAAGCTACAGCTTATAAATGAGTCTACACAAATTCTACAGAGTGGCAGAACATTGACTATTTCATGCCCCAGTAACAGCAAACAGTGTCAGGCACATATTTTTTACTGTGGATGTAATGGTACAGATTTAGTTAAAAGAAAGAATGGGAACTGAAGGCACAGTGAAGATGAGGTTGCTTAACAAACACATCATGCGACTCCACAAGGACAGAGCTAGGAGGAGAAGGGTAAGGTACAGCTTGGTAAAAGCTGCACTACCTTTTCCAAATATGGCATTTATCAAAACTGAGTTTCCAGCATCCTCAGAGGTGTGGGCAGCACATCTCAGGGGCTCGTGTGGTCGTGAGGGAATTACTCCTCCATACAGCACTGCCTGCACAGAGCACAATCTCCTCCCAAAACCTCACAGCTGCTCAGATAAAATAATCCAATAATTTGAAAAAAGAAAGGACAAAGCATACATACCATGCCACAGTGCTATTTTTAGTCTGTCCTAATTTCATTCACCTCAATAAGAAGAGATTGAGTCAGCACATCCTGTCAGAATGGACTAGTATATGTAACTCCTGTTGGCAGTTCTTCACACTGCTTTGACTGAGCAATGTTTTCTTTATATAACAGTTTGGCCTTTTCCCTATATGGCATACACAGTTCTAAGGAGGAAACACAGCCAATGGCAGCACCATTGCTGCTCTCTAGCTCTGCTGGATTTGCCATTATAGAAGGGACAGGAAGAGGGACAAGGAAGAGAATCACTGCACAATCAGCAGGGCACTGCGTCCCAGCAGCCCCAATAGCCATTGCAGTTCTGCCACTGCTTCTTCACCCAGCTGCCAGGATAAAGTTCATTTAGAAAGAGATGGGGTGAAGGAAGAGACAATGTTGAAAATGTAACAATTTTTTTTTTTTTAAATCCTTTCAAGGTCATTCAGCTTACTCTGGTCCACCAAGTGCAGTGCCCAGCCTGTAAATACCGGACTCAAAATGGGGATGAAGAATCTAGAAACAGTCTAGGTATCTATCTGAAGGAAATCCAACTCTGGGTGCGGATACAATCCTAAATTTTGTAAGGTAGCCAATACTGCTGATTCCAACATACTCAACATGCAAAGAAGCGGGCATCAGTTGTTGGGGGGTGAGACCTGACAGCGCTGGTGGGGAGTCACACTGCTGCTGTGCGTCAGTTGGTGGGTGGTAATTGCACTGTGGCTGGATGTATTGTTATCATTGCATTTTTGTTTCCATTTTCTTCCGCCCTGGTAAATAGTTTTTATATAAATAGACACATTCTATTTTGTTTCCAGTTCTCTCCCTCGTCCCATGTGGGGAGCAGTGAACACACAGCCATGTGGTGCTGAGCTGCTGCCAGGTTAATCCACAATGAGGCTGCAGATGGTGCCATAACGCATTTCATAGCTTTGCTTCAAGACCTGTCTACTTCTGGATTTCTGCACACAAGAGGTGCAGCGACTGCCCCAGACCTTGTCTCAGATAATCTCCTGAAGCACAAACAAATGACATTCAAAACCACTCAGAAATGACACTAGGACCAAGGAGCTTTGGTTTCCTCAGAGTTTGTGTCTTGTGGTTGACTGGGGGCTGTGGTTGAATGTCTGTTCCCATGGTTCAGACATCCATCAGCATTCAGTGCCATGCATATTCTCTTGTGCTTGGTAACATCTGAGCTCGTGACTGCCCTTCTCCTATAGAATTTATCTGTTTTCTTTACCCAGTAGAGCACATTTTCAACAAACTAATTGGAGCGTTTGTTAGCTTTCCTCTTTAGAATGTAGCCATTTGCCAAACATATTTAAATCATCTGCAGAACTAGATCTTTGAGGTCTTTTTCGACTCAGGCCGTTCTATGATTCTATGACTCTATGAACTACAAATTGCTGATGAGGTTTGGGAACTGAGAGAGGAACAGAATCTAGATGCTGAGCCGATGCCTCCGCCACACTCCTTCAGCAACTTGACTACAAAGACAACATCCTCATTTGGGGATACTACTTGACTCTATTGGGAGTACTGGTCAAGTAATCTAAATATGGACATAGACACTCTCATAAGTTAAATATGACATTGTTCAAAACTATTACAACTACCTTTTCCTTTTTGAAATGCACCAATAATTGAAAGTTGGTGACTTGCTACGATTTCCTTTGTAAAGTGAACTTCTGCCACATCTCTGACACTAAGTCTGGCAAGCCTGAAGCACACACATGACAGGACCCAGGAGAAATCCCAAACGCTGACTGATGAAAGATATACAGATTTGTACCAAACTTACAAAGTGACAATTTATCACCATTGGTAATTCACCAACATAGAAAATTCCAGAAATCATTCAGTTCTCAGGAACAACACAAAGAAACTGCCTCAGCAGGAAGCCATAATTTGGGACCTAGAAAATCTCAGTGTCTGATTATCTGACATTTGTCACTCCCCACAACCACAGCACCTCCCCGGCTATGTGCTAAAGCAAACCATCCATTACAAAGCAGCTAGGACAAAAACCACACCAACACGTTCTCTACAGCGAATAACCAGAATATGTACGTAACTTATGAAAATCAACATGAAAGTGTTAAGAATTATTAATGTTTTAATAAATGAATATAAATAGTTCACTTGCAACTTTATAATAATGGAATTAAAACACAACAATATCAATAAACATGTATTTATATATATAAAAGTGTTGTTTATTGTAAGGAAACTTTAAATATAACCAACAATATTGAAAATATCGTGACTGGCATTTACAGCCTTGATCCTAGTTTACTGCCATACAAGTAATTTCTAGCATTTCTCTTAATCACATTAAGCTAGTGCAAAATTTAGGTAGCTTTCAGAGATTAAGCATACAGAATGACAGGAGTGTAGATTTTAGTTACCTGATATCTCCTTCTAGTATAACAAGCTTCTCTTTTTTCCGTAAGTCAAAAGTATAAAGGCAAGTTCTCATATGTGCAATTATTCATAGCAGGTTTCTAGATTAAAAAAAATGACACTTGTAAATTTTGCTCAGATTGGGTTTGTTAAGAATTTGACTTATAATTTATACCATACTATATGGCATAAATTATATATTATAATTGTATTATGTAATCATAATTTCATATGCAGGTATGATTATATAAATTGTCAGAAAGTATCACTAACTACAGGATAATAATTACATCAACATCCGTAAATATATGGCATTAGAAAAGTCATTATCTAAAGAGGAAAGATGTTATCATTCAGGTATTCAAAACAGGGCACAAGCAGCCTTCCTACAATTCTTGTAGTACTGTTTTGGCAGAACCACTGCCTGTTGCCATTATGTGCACTAGCTTGCTCTGTACATCAACAGCTAGGTTCAGTATTCAGATTGGGCCATGCCTGAAATTTCCAGGCACAGACCTTCGTAAGCAATGAGTCCTGTGCTCCTAATTAAGATGATAGTCTCTCTCCTCAGTCTCAGAAGGTATCCCATGCTATTAGAGCTAAAAAGGTATTTTACGACGACCTACATTTTTTGAAAGCAGGACATGTTAGCTTTAACAGCAGCATTATTTCCAGAATTGTAGAAAGCTTTTAACTACTGATCTTTAAAAGTCAATATACTTTTGCACTTGCTGATAAGGATTTTTTCAAAAACAAGCTTAGTTTAGCATGGCTCTCAATATCAGTCACTTTGTTAACTGGACCTGGTCTTTGATAGCTAAGATTAGACTGCAAGAAGAGAGATATACAGAGATCCTTTGAATTGAAATAGGTCAAAGATTTAACAGATTAAAAAAGGTGAGATCTAAAAAAAACTAACTAGAGAACAAGCATAGAGAAGACAAAATGCATAAATATAAAACAGGGAGAAGTAAAACGACATAGGTTATGTATGATTAGGCAGAACATGACAACAACCTATGCCTTTGCTTCTAAAGCATGGAGGTTAATTTGTCAGCTGTTCTCACTCTAGACTATACAGAATACACATAACTAATAAAAAATGCAGTTTATTGCAAAAATATACAAGTCCTCTAAATTGCATAAGATATTACAATGTCGTGCTGAAACATGACGTATTAAACGAAGAGGACTTCCAGACAAATTACAAAACGTTAAAAATCAGATTTGGTTCATGAGCGTTACACAAAATGCATTGTCATGCTTTATCTTACGATTAGTCTTGTGATTCACTACACTTGTGATAAATGCAACATAAAATCATGACAATCGTAATAGTCAGAAAGTAATATCTACTGTATATCTTCTGTATTAATACATATAAACACTTTGTGTGCACTAATACTTTCAACATATCACATTCAAACTAACAGTCTTCCCAGAAAAACTGCAATCATTTGGAAGGACAGAAGATGGTTTAACAAGTTCATCGCATGTGGGTTTTTTGAAGTCTACTCTTTAAAGAAATGTTGTATTAAAGGACTTGATTTTCAAAGGTGCTGTGGTCCCACAGGTCTTCTTAATTTCAGGTGGAACCATTACAGCTAAGCACTTTAAAAAACCAAGTCCCCAAGTCATTGAATTTCTATTTTGTTTACTAGTACTTCCACTGTAATAAGTCCAAAAAAAAAGAAAACCCCAAAAACTAAAGAACCACCCCAAAATGCGCTCCTAAAATCACAGAAAATGCTTGGCATCTATAGGAAGAGAGACAATTTCTCAGTGGACTAACCACTACTGTGCTATGTTCTCATAACTGATCCTGTTGCTCCAAGGTTTAGTTCATGCACTGGTGTCAGCAATGTCCATGTTTGTTCCAAACAGAGCAACTAGCTGCTCTTCATAGTTTGCAATGTTTCTTTTCAGAATTTCCATACAAGGTCCCAAAAGCCTTTCAAATGCCTGCACGTCCATAACTAAGATAAAAGGAAAGAGAAAGAGAAAGAATGTAATGCACTCATCAGAGGCAGGCACCAATCTTAGTGTTTATGACATTCCAAAGGAAAATTTTAAACGGTAACTAGAAAGATTCTACTGAGGTATACACTGTTTACACAGAAGAGAGCCACTTACCTTAGCTAACAAATATTCACCAATACACTGCTGTCATGAACCTTCATAAATACTAGCCTTTGCTAGGCTTCTTACTTATGAAATATCTTCAAATTAAGATTTATGTGATTCAAGAGCTCCACAAGAACTCTGGAAGGGCCTGGATTCCTCTGCAGAATGCAGTATTAAAAGCCTTGGAATTTCAAATAAAACACATCCATTCTTGATGTTGTTGGCTATATCTGGGGTCTAGCTTGGCTTATTTTCTTGCTGTTTTTACCTGTTTCCACTCACAGTGGAAATGAATAGATATTTACTTCCTAGCAAACATACAAGAAGTTGGAAATAGCAATCCATGTCACATCAGTATTCTCTACCCAACCAGAATGTTTCCCTTCACTGATCACATGGCATTATCCACTGTATTTCTAGCCAACAGGCCAGGGAGGAAACTTCACACTTCAGTCAGCTTCCAACCTTCATCCTGCAGCCCCCTGGCTCCTGAGAAATGTTCAGATCTCTGCTATTCAGAAGTGCCAGAGATGAATCACCAGTACAGTCTTCTTCCTCACTGCTTCTCATTCTTATCTTTCTACGGTTTTTACTCCTACTGCCTGCTCATCTGTGTGAGTTTAGAGATATGGATTTAAAAAAACAACAGCTTTATAAATTAGAAATAAACTTTTTGTTTACTGGCATGGTAATCAAGCCATCCTTCAAGAAAGCCAAAACCATATTTTCCATTTTCCCATAACTAGATGTGGGTATGTAGAAATTAAACATTATGACCATGAAAAGGAATGAGTCAGAAGAGGTTGTCTATAAGCAAACGGCAGTGTGATAGAATGATTAAATTAGCAGCTGGTGAAAGAATTTGTTAAAGCTTCAGTCATGGTGATAAAATGGGACAGAAGACTTACCACAAAGTTATTTTATGGGTAATAGTCAGAATAATGGGAAAAGAGGGAAAAGAAATTCTTTAGCTAGCTGCAGTGTTGGACAGATTTTTCTGATAGCTACAAAAGGTTTGCAGCAATACTATCTGCACAGTCTTGAAGCAATTTTACTTCTACATAATCACAGAAAAGTCACAAATTTGTTTTCAATACCAGTTAATCATAATTTTTGCATGTAGCTAAAATAAATAGAAATACATAGTAAAATGTGATGTGATCAAGAAGCCTCATTTGGGTAAATGTAATTAAACCTTATATTCTGGAGAAAGACAGAGTTCAAAGTTAAAACAATCCGACAGATTATATAATTGTTATATTAGATACAAAGTATTACTGAGCAGTACCTAAACACTTGACAGTGCCAAGAGCAAACGCAGAAGCAGCTCGTGGTTTGTTAGTTACAAGAGCAAGTTCTCCAAAATACTGTCCTCTTGAGCATCGAGCTATTTCAACTGCTCCATTCTCTTCTACCTCTACATCTGGTTTACCCTAAAACATCAAGTAAAAAGAAAAACCGAGAACAATATTTGCTGAACTCACTTGTATAAGCAAAACTGACAACAATAATAGTAATGTTTTGAATAAATCAAGATTAAATAAAAATGTGTTTTAGGGATGTTTTACCTTCCTTGTCATTATAATCCTTACTTCCCCAGACTCCACAATGAAGAAAGAATCAGCCATGTCGCCCTGTAGAAGAAAAAAACAAAGTGGGTAAAGGAAATGTGGAATTCCATTTTAATTTCACACTACATAACCAGGGTGAAAGTAACGCCTCTATTTATTTCCATGGAAACCACAACAAAGATCATAAGAACTATTTTGATGAAGCAAATTCTCAGCTACAAAACACTATTTTTCACCATTAGCTATGCATTTTTACCAGTGATGTATGAGAACCTGCATGATATGGTCATAAAGATCTGCACCAGTAATGGTGATCCATCGTTTCACAGCTGCTCTGATGGTGTTGGAAAATGCTAGGAAAATGCTGCCTGTGCAGTCATCTTTCATTGGCCTGAATAGATTGAAATCAGAAGGTGCCAAATTCAGAATATACAGTGGGTGTGGGCTGGACAATCCAGCCAAAATTAGGAGTGCTACACATGCTCTTTCATATCAGATGCCATTTTGTCAGAGTGCCCCTCTGTTGCCATCTGTCTCAAGGCAGCAAAATGTAAGAGAATGATAGGAGAAGGCCATACCACCTTACTGCCATACCACCAACATAATAAAATATGAGGCATTACTTTTGCAGCAGCTCTTGTAACATTAAAATATTGGCAGCCAGTGCCTTGAAGTTTACCTTTTTGATATCACTGCCAAAGAAACCACTTTTAAAGTGAAATACTCTTTTAAGGCACAAAACAGAACACCTATAGAGAACTGACAGCAAATACTTTTCATGAAAAGACATAGCTTATACAAAAAGCAAGGAAAAAAACAAATATGGAAGATGATAGGATCCTTACTCCTGTTTCTCCACCTCTGCATTCTTTCTTAATGATTTCTCTTACAGTTTCCCATATACAAAAGCCTCCAAGGGCTGTATCTGATATACAGTAAATAATTTTGGGCGAGACAATCTCAGTTGCCTATTCCAAAGAGCTTCCCAGATCACAGAACCACAGAATACCCCAACCTGGGAGAGATCTAAAAGAATCCAAATTTCCGACTCCTGGCTCCACACAAAACTACCTAACAATTTAACCCTATGCCCTAGAGCATCTACAAGAAAAGCAAGGCAGGTCTTCAGTGCTCATTAGTCTAAACTATCATTTGATAATATAGTTTGAATTGCTAAATATATTAAAAATGTTGACTTGTTTATTCACACCAACAGAAAGGGAACTTTTTCAGAGTACTATGTAAGTAAAAAATTAGCTTCTGAAACAGTATCACTCCTCCAGGTTCACTGTTTTTGTTTTGATAACGGAATATAGTTTAAAATCAAGTATCATTTATAAATATTATGGTAATCGTTGCTTATTGGAAGAGAAAAACTAAAACAAAACAAACAGGTGTACCTGAGCAATGATTTGTTCACCATCCTTGTATACTTTGGTGCCAATCACATCAACCACTTTCAAACGCTCAGATACCTTCATTTAAAAAAGAAAAACATCTGATTAACATTACCGTATTATATTTAGAAAGCCCATTTATACTTCTTTCCATGAATCTTTACATCGGATAGCATATCTTTAGTCTCCTGTTTTGATAATCATTAAAGAAAGAAAGAGCTGCTGAATAGCATTTCTGAGGTTATAGTATAGTCTTCAGAGGTGGAAGTGTTGACAGAGGTTACATTTTGGATGTCTTACATCCACTTCTTCCAAAGTTATTTCAGAAAAGCATACATGTACAAATGTAACTGTTAAATGAAGATATTTTGAAATTCCCTAAGTAATCGTTTAATTTTACTATTATCAAGAAAAATTAAGCTCAAGAAAATGAAAGTAAAAGAAAGAAAAAAAGCCACCAAAATTTTAAATACTGTATTGACAATGGTTCTTTATCCTTCAAATTTAAAAGATAGAAACTATGATATTTTTCTAAAGTAGTATGCTAAATCCAAATTTTAAGAATTTTACCAAGTACCTCTGATGCAGCCATTAAAATAATGCAATAGAAAGCTTACTTCTAAAGATTTAAGGAATGGCAACGACTCAATAAAATTTTCATACATTCTTCTCTTTTTGGCATTGTTTTTTACAATGATTCTTCGGAATGTTACCCTGTCCTGTAAACACAAAGAGAAGAAGAGAGTTTAGCAACAGAAAACACATACATGGTAGAACATTCTTTAGAAGTAGCTGAAGATGTTCGTATTACCTAGTTGAAGTAACTCAGTTTAGCTATAATGCTAGCTGCCTAGAGTCAGTTAGAGAAAGCAAAATTCCTCTAGGGGTCAACCATGAGCTCCTAAAAATTAAGCTCCTGATCTTAATCTCATTCACATTGTGAAAAGCTTCTCTGCCCTTCGGCAGAACATACATACAGAGTTTACTTACGGCCAGATTTGCCTAAACAGGCTGACTACATGATGAGCACTGAGGGATGTGAACAACAGCTATCTCTACCTTGGGATCAGCCAATAAATTGATACCAAAGCCTTAAGAACGGCTAATCCAGTTTTACTGTTTTGGTAAATTCTACTGCTGTTGTGGAAGATCTAAATAATGTAACATTGATAAATAAGCTCATATTTGAATTCTTCTCTGAAATCAACAGCATTCATTTCGCAATTTGGGAAATTAACAATAAAGAACAGTAAAATAACTTTTTTTTTTTTTTTTTTAAACTCAGTGCTTTCTTGTGTATCCGTTTTTTTTCCTGCAGTTTCTGCTAAAAAAGTGCTAGGAGTTCTCAGAATTGTTAATATTAAATTTTCTAAAATAATAATTCTACTTTTTTTAAACTGTTATAGCATATCAGTGCCATTTATATCATACATTTAAAACAAATGAATAATACATTAACGTCAGTATTTCACTTACCAAACCCCAGATGGCACCAGGAGAGGTAGCTATAATTGTAGCTGCTCTGGGTGTGTTGTACATTAAGGCCAGCTCACCAAAACTTCCTCGGTTGTCATAGGTGCCAACACACCTCCCAACACCATCACATTTTACATAAATATCGTATGTCCCTCTGTTAATAAAATATATAAATAAAGTGAGTAGAATCTAGTCCTGTTCTTTGCTAAGCACTCTCACTTTATTTTTATACCATGAGTACCCAAAATAAAGCATTTTAAATACATATTCCACTTGCTTAAATTGTATTAACCTGTCCCCCTTGCTGAGGACAACTCCTTCACTTCAATAATTATTCAGTAAATAACAAAAGTAGTTCCTCTCTAAAGTGAAGGATAAGGCTGTCAGTTTTGACAGTAATTCTCTGTAAAAACAGACTGGATTTACAGTGATCTATTGATTGCCAAAATTGTATTCATTAAAAATGAACTAGTAGTATACATGTTTATTAATTTTAACTATACTATGTACAAATGTAGCATATTATGTTATGAAATAACACAATTTAACATCTAAAATACTTCAAAACAGTAATTTGTAAGGTAATAATTAGATGAATTCCACATCCAATGAATGCGCATGAAAAGCAACATAAGATTATGAAATAAAGAGATCATGTAATTATCTAACATCATGAGGATTTCTCCCCCTCGTCTGTTCACTCAACTATTACTTTTTTGTTTTCAGAAAGCAGTAAAATATGGTATCTTACAGAACATGACACAGCCATCCTCACTGATGCTAAGCCATCACCTTGTATCTGTACAGTACATGTTGATAAATCGTGTAAATGATTTCCAAAAACTGCTCTCCAAGTCTCAGACACAACTGCATCAGTTCTCATGTGTTCTATTTTCTTTCTCCCACACAAATGTGTAAGAATCAAGTGCAAGCACATTGAGAAATAGATTTTTCTCAGTGGACTTTCCCATAATACTCAGTGCTACAAGACACAGCCATTCACCTATCAATGACATAGAAGTTGTCACCATCATCTCCTTGATCAATGACATGTTCCCCTCCTTCAACCAGCTTTTCAAACATCGCGTCCAACACCTGAGACATCTGTTCCTGTTTAAAAGAACACAAAGACAAGAAATTATCATCTGCTTTCAAAATCTTACTCTTCAGATTAACTAACAGCTCCACTTCTCAAATATGCATAAATTGCTTAGAGACATAAAAATGTTTACGCTGCAGAGATGCATGGGTAAGCCAGAAAGACAGATTCTACTTCCTACTAATAGTTTTTTCTCTGTCAGTGTTCCGATCCCAACTTCCCTTCTTGTACTACTAATGACAAAACAGATCTTGACTGCAATAAAAATTACTCATAAGCATTCAAAAAATAGAATTTCAAGCTAGCCTTCACTAATTTCATCAATTATATAGTTGTGTGCCTCATTGCAAACAACACACTTACCTGGTTTTGTATTCAGAAATATTTTATCACATCAAAATGGCTGCAAGTACTTTGAAAATCTGAGTTACATCACATCTGCATGATGCTGGGACAGAAGTAACCATAATGGTCTGTAGTGCTTTGGTTTAGTAAATGCTAGGCTTACTGGGAAATAGGAACGTACACATGGTTATAAAAATACTTTATTAAACTGAATGGAATATGAATGCCTGGAGGGAAAAATTAACAGAATAACAAAATGTCAACTTTTGAATTATAAAACAAAAAACTAATAACTAATCATACTGTTTGCTTTGCTTGCTGTAGACCTCCTAAAACCTAATTAATTATTTACATTAAAAAGCAACAAACACAGCTCTTTTGTGTATTGATACAAATCCTAAAAAGATAACTTAATAATTGAAGTTTTATTTCCAGTTTATTCAGAAATGTACTTAAAACGCTGAGAACAAGCACAAAATTCTCAATGACATTTTCAAGCTTACCAAGTATGTATAACATTGGAACAAAAAGTGAAACTACTGAAAACCACAACAGTATTTACATCCTCAGGCATTTTTTGAATGGTTCAATTCATAGCAATCCCAACCACTGCAAAATGACAATTACCTTTCTGAACAAAACCAGCTAACCCAGTCCATTAAGAGTCCTTCTGCAGCCCATGGGCAGAGAAAACTATACCACATATCTCAGAATAATTCTCTAGAGATTGCTTTCTTCCTGCTGACAGAGGGCTACTCCAACTAAATGATACTTCATTTGTAGACAGATAAAGTTAGGTGAATGAATTCCATCTTTAATTTATTGAATTTCTTCACTTACGCAAACCTTTTAAAAAAATCAAGCTGGTGTTATCAGATCCTATTTAAAAATGAAAGCAGACAAATACAATTTTACTTTACAGAATTAATTTATCATGTGTGGGCACAGAAAAGCAACAGATGCACAGCATCCATCCTCAGTACGTATCATGGGAAAGTACAGAAGGACATAATGCAGCCTACCTAGGCCAGCAGGGAATCCTCTATGTCTTGTTTTAGTACTTTTTTTTTTGTTATAGGCAGGTACGTATTTGCAAAAAATAAAGGTCATGTAACTATCCATTCATAAGTGAATAGCTTATAATTCAATTTAGGAGAAAAGCGTATGCGTGCGCACGCCACTGGGAGACACTGAAAACAATACACAGTTATCTTCTGAAGCACGACACATGTAATTTAACTTTCTGAATAAACTGCAACCAACTGAAAGACAAGTGGTCCTCTTTCCAAAACTTTCCACACAACATAATGATAGAGCAGACTGCAATAGCCAACCCAGGCACGTGGCTCTTGATGTCACCATGAGAATTACAAAACCTGCTTGCTTAGCCTGCTTCTACGCGAATCCTCTTGTTTCCCTGCCAAAATGAGGCTCAATCTACTAGTGCTCTCTGTAGTTGCTCTGAAAGGATAAAGATGGGTAATTTCAAAATTAAAAAGTAGATCTGCTATCATATGCAAAATTAATTCCAGTATTTTGTAAAGTGGCACAATCTGAAAGCAGTTTGGGTTTGAAAAATGCTTATAAAATGAAACCAGGAAGAATTTTTTTATATCACTGTTTGCAGATCTGTGTAATGCTGTGGCAATCTGGTAATCCGCACTGCTAGAATGATACTTTATTAAAATGATGCAATTCTAATAGAAATAAAATTTATAGAGAAACTGAACTATTGAACATGGATGTCATGAAATCCATGACTTTTGCTAGAGTTTCATTATCTTAACACAGCTTTTTCAAGAGTAACATTTACCAGCTCTTTATTCTTAAGAACAATTTTCTCTACAAATAAGAATTGCCAAAACTGAAGTTCAAATTATTTGAAATTTGATTACATATATAACATTTATTTACATATTCTGATTAATAGCAGCAATGGATTTTTTTTTTCTTACATTCTTAATGGTGAAGCATGCAAATATCAAAAAAGGAATCTTTTAGAAAATCGTGGTAATCTTGGGCTGCTGCCATCAAAGCAACTTAGATTTTATTGGGCAGCAAAAAATCCTTTAATTTCTTTAAGTATGAAGAGGCTGAGTAAGAAATCAGATTTTCTGAAAGACACATTCACAATATAAACTATATTCATGTAGCAAGATTTTCTTTATAAAGATTTTTTTTTCTTTTTTTTTTTTCTTTTTTGGAGTGTAGTTACGCATTCCTGACAAAATGTCTAACAATTGGACTTTACGACAGAGTGTGATTTCACAAAATCACTTACTAGATAAGTGAAATAAACAAACTACAGTTACTGTCTGAAGCAACTTTGATTTCAGGTGAGGATTTAGAATCACAGAATATCCCAAGCTATAAGGGAACCACATGGATCACCAATTCCAACTCCTGGCTCCACACAGGACCACCCAAAATTCAAACCACCCAAAAATTCAATAGAGTGTTGTCCAAATGTATTTTGATCTGTCAGCTTGGTGCTATGACCACTGTCCTGGGGATCCTGTTCCAGTGCCTGACCACTGGCAAAGGGTGAAGAACCTTTACCTAACACCCAGCCAAAGCCTCCCCTCATGCAGCTCCATACTGTTCCTTTAGGTCTTTTATCACTGGGAAACAGGAAAACGAAGGATCGTTGGTTCGCTCACCAGCATCAGCCAGCATGATACATCCTCTCCTACAATCTAAAGTGGAGATAGTGCAGTTTTCTCTCTTATTCAGACCAAGACTGCCCCTATCCTGGTTTAGTACCAGCTTAAATGAGGAAGTTCTTCTGCATGTTTAGATAAATCAGAATCAGAGCCAACTATGAAGCACAACTCACCAGGACCATGGGATGTGCTCAGGCACTGGTATGGTACTGTCCAGGCTATTCTGCTCTTGGCAAAACTGTCAGCCCAGCTGGAACAGTCTGGGCTTGTGCTAACTATTGTTCCTCCTGATAAGCCCTGGTCACGGTTTGAAGGAGCGGACAAGCCAGGACTTCTTTCCAGAAAAGAGTCTAGACAAAACCACCCTGCTTACTTGCCTGGTTTCGTGGGGTTAGCAGGAGACTGAGGTGTAAGAGTTCAGCTGTACATCCATGTATAGTGATAATACACTGCTTGGCTTAAGGATCACTGAATGTCCCCAGATCTATTGTTACTGATTATAGAACTGAAGAAAGGTGACAAGAATGTAAAATTTTAAGAGTAAAACAGCCTAAAACAGCCTATTGCAATCAGTCAAACTCTGCCTGTTGGCATCCTTTCTAATTTCCTGACAAACAAAATCTGTCTTTCTAGTCAATCAAATGACATTTTCCCTGTAATTAAAGTGTTCAAAATACTAAACATTTAATACGAAAAGCATGTTCTGTGACTAAGTAGTGAAAAACAGTGAGCAGGTATTCTTAGTTCTTTCATCCCAAAACATGTAAATTAACTCCACAACCTCTCTGAGCAACCTGGTTCAGCATTTGTCCATCCTCATGGGTAAAAAGGCCTTCACTTACGCTTAAACAGATATTATTTACTTACGTATTATTTCAGCATCTCACAATGTCTCCTGCCTGCTGCACGTCCTTCTATGGCTCCTTCACCTGGCAGCTCAGCACTGAGCACAGCACATTGGTGATGCCCCTCAGCCTTCAGGAGAGACATCAGACACTCTCAGGAGCCTGAGACCCGGACAGCTGTATCCTACCTCTGGATCTGGCTTGAAATCTCTTATGTCACACAGCTGGCTGGTCCAGCTGATGCTGTGGAGCACTCACTGGGCCTCATCATCACTGTTACTACACTAACTTTAGTATTTCCATAGCCCCTCATGCACTTTTTTTTCAGGCCCCTTCAAGCTTCCGTCTGCACAAAGCACCTCAGCTATAATGTCTCCGCTACTTTGTCCTCTTTGCTGTGCTCCAGAGAGCCCTCTGTCCTCAGTGGAAATTAGACAGGAGCTCCTCAGCAACACTGTAGTAGAAGCCAGATGCTCTCTTCATGTGTGCACATACTCTAAACAGTACCCTTATGACAAAAAGTAGTTGCCCTCCTCTTCCACTTTATCCCATGGTGGCCACATGAAACTCTAGCATAGAAGCAGAACTTTAATGTCAAAAACACCTCTGATAGTTATCAAGGTGCGAGTGCACAGCAGAGCACCTAAACAGAGGTTTTAGGAATCTCTCAGATTAAGAATTATTTTACTGCGTGAAATTTAGATACCAAGCACCTTAATGAATCACACAGAATCACAGAATCACAGAATTGCAGGGGTTGGAAGGGACCTCCAGAGATCATCGAGTCCAACCCCCCTGCCAAAGCAGGTTCCCTACAGCAGGTCGCACAGGTCGGCATCCAGGCAGGTCTTGAACATCTCCACAGAAGGAGACTCCACCACCTCCCTGGGCAGCCTGTTCCAGTGCTCCGTCACCTCACTGTAAAGACGTTCTTGCGCATGTTTGTGCGGAACTTCCTATGCTGCAGTTTTCAGCCGTGAATCTAGGCTTATCATGATATCCATGTAAAAAAAAAGCGTGCAAGCCTAATGTATTATCATTTCATATCCTAATGTGCATACTAAAATCATTTACAAGTTGAAGTTCTCCATGAAAACGTGTGCTTGTGTCCATAAGGCTACTTTCAGCTGTCTGTAGGCCTCATCAACTTCTTCCTCCTGATTAGTCAGCCTGTAATAAACACCCACAACTGTGTCAATCACGTTTACGTTCCCCTCAGCGCTCACAAATACGCTCTTCACAATTCACCCCTAAGCAGAGCTCAGTACAGTTCAGTTCTATCTCTAACATAAGGAACAACTTCACCAAGTCGGCCTCACTGGACTGTCTTAAAGTACATACCCATCCATGACAGCATTCCAGTCGTGTGAGCTGTCTCAACCATGTCTCCATGACTGCAATGAGATCACAGCCCTGAGACCACACACAGATCTCTAATTCTTCATCTTTGTTCCCCCATGCACACAGCACTGATTCAGGCACATCGGAGAAGATGCAGGTTTCCCTGGGGGAATGCAAGAGGATCCCTCATAGATATACACACCCTTGAGGTGGCTGGTCTTGTGGCTCCTGTCATGGGAGGCAGCTGAGGCAAATTTGTTGCTCTTCTGGTTGGCCTGGTTCATTCCCAACACAGTTGCAATGGCATGAGCATTGCCACTTAGGACCCCACCCCCACTATCAATTAATTAATGTTCAGCAAAGTACTATGAAGCAGACACAGTACTAGAACAGTGACGGGAAAAAAACGAGACAAAAAAAAGTCAGCCAAGTATAGGAAGGAAAATCACAGGAAGAAAAAAAATTACAAATCAATAAATCAGGATCTTGAAGATGAAGAGTAAATCACAGAATTCATGTCTCCAGCACCCAGTGTTTGCTCTTCAGCGCAAAAACCATGTACATATACTCCCATGGAACTGTGATCTTAATGCTTCCAGTGCTATCGATCCAACTCAAAATGTTTAGCTCCCTTGTGTGACATCCACTTGTAAACTCATCAAAAAGCCCTTATTTCTTCACTATCAAATAATCTAATTAATATTTAGATGTATGATCAATACTTTTGAGTATTAATCAGTATTTTCCTCAAAAATTCTTCTGCACAGTTATATATTGTTAATGTTCTGTCTCTGACATACCACACATGCCCATCAAGCCAGGCTCTGTAACAGAAATAATACTGGACTGCAAGCACATTGTAAGTTTTTAAGATGAAGACACCTTCCTTTGGGCAGTTCTTCTGTGAAATGTTCATTAACTGAGTACAGGCCAGGTGAAGAGTTTCCCCATTTAGCAGATATGATGTCAATATGAATTTTGTCTTAGAGAAGAAAGGAGAATTGAGTTCATTCTATGAACCATTCTATGTTTGGGAATCCATTAGTTTGTGAAGAGTTTTATGCAATCTAGGAAAGCAGAGTATTAACATGTTCATGCATTCTGGGCTCTCTCATTCATATATTCATATATGTATTTGCATTAATTGTTCTACCATCTGTAGTCCCAATTTTTCAAAGCAAAAAAAAAAATTAAGAAAGCAAAAGCATTATGAGAACCTTCTGTTGGTAGCTCACTTCAATTAAGGCTTTTGCCATGAGCAGAAGAGTCCACTATTCATATAACATGGCTGCCTTATGCTTTCTTTCATCTTCTGTTGAATTAATCAATTATAATTGATTAATCAATATCTGTACTCTTTTATAATAATTCCCCAGGTGAATGAGTGGCAATATGCCTGGACACTGCTCTTGTACAATTGTAGAGAATATGTATAATTCATTACTTTTTAGAAAAAGGTCAAATCTTATTTGAAATATTCACTACAGGCATTAGCAGGGCAATGATCTCCAAAATAAATTTTCCCTGAAACAGAACAGATCTAAAACTGTTTATGGATTTTTGCTAAAGAAAGGACTTGAACTTTAAGTGCTAGGGTGCAGCACAACTTTGATGGCACCAGTCCCTTTAGCCTCCTAGTTACTTTGACAGTAAGTTGGTTCATCACTTGTTTTTTTGTGTGTTCTTTTTTTTTTTTTAACTGCTACTCTGTGGTCCATATCTAGCCTGTAGCAGACAAACCACATAATTTGTTATTAATCTGCCTCAGCAAAATTTCCTCTTAAAAGACAAAACCAAAAGTGTAACTGCTAGAAGTGTCATCTAGACAGCTCCTGCTGCTGCTGCTCTTCCTCTCAGTGATAGAACAGATGTTGGGTAGCATGCACAAAAACAAAACTTAGTAATAGCAACTTGGGATTCATCCTTAGTAACGGCTCAAGGCATCTGGTCATCTTGTTTACTCCTTGTTGGCTTAGACAAAATGAGAAGGAAGGAAAAGAGGGCATGATTCAAGGAGGATGAAAAGAGCACCTTGACAGAAAGAAGCATTCAGCTTCTGATTCCACTGCCAGTAACCTCCAGTATCTATAGAAAGAAGGAGAGGGTGTGGGAATATGCCTTGGGCACACACTTTAGTTTGTTCATCAACACAGTTCTGCATTCACCTGCATAGTTCTGGACTTTCTCTTGATTCTTTCCTGATCCAGCCCTCTAACAAGAAGCTGAAGAGCTCTGCAAAACCTCTTTTCCTCATTTTGTTGCACACACATTTCATTCCATATTTCTCTTCCAGTAACTTTTCCAGTACTGTTACACACTAGCTAAAACTGACAATGAGCGACCCCAAACAGATGGGAAGTGAGCAACTACCAGAAAGGCAAAAAAAAGTTAGTATTTTAACATTTTAAAATGTTTTTTAAAGTGTTTATTATGTAATGGAATTAACTCAGGAGTATATTGTTGAACTGACATTAATTGATCAGTCACATCCTTAGCAACCCACGAAGTTAAACAAAGATCTGAGATAAATCAAACAACATCACAGGGAATTTTACAGGAGTTGGATTTTAAAGTAGAAAGTGCTACTTAGTGAATAGTATTGGAGCCTAATGTACCTTTATACTAGGCTGCTTTTTCATTAGAGCCTTTATACAAAATATCAATATTTATAAATACTTCTGCATAGGCTTACCTATCTAATATTTAAAAACTGCTACCAAATAAATGCTGGCTCACGACAATGGTATGTGTTTGGAATGTCCTAAATTGTCTCAAAGCCTGAAGGTTACCTTTTTCTCCTCTCTGTCATTTTGTCTCACATTCAAGTGGCTGTTTTTTATTTTAGTGAAGCCTCTTGCCTTTTCAAATAGGCTCTTTAATTAAAATGCTGAGCAGTACTGTAAGTCACCTCCTAACTACTGCAGTTTCTTCTTTTGCTTTTATGATACCCTTATCTTATCCTTTCATTCACATTAAAATACAGTGTGTTATGGTAGGATAAAGTTAGCAAAATGTGAACTGCATTTAGCATCATCACTGAATGCCATTCTGATCGTGCTTGAGGACATGCTGCTACACTGCATTTCAGAGTGGTATGCTATCTAAGAATGTGTTTGACACCTTGCTAAAGGGCCATCGGGGAAAAGCCATTAAGCACTTTACATTCTCTTTCCCATTCTACTCACTGACCTCTGCAACAACGTTTTTCATACACAGAACTACAGCAGGAAGAAGCTGAAGTGCAATGCAAGAAAGAAACAGTGGGAGTAGAAGACACACCATCTACACACAGCTTGATTCTTGTTCCAGAAACTGTAGCTTTAGCAGCTAAGATTAACAAGGAGGGTTTTTTACTAGTATGCCAGGGAGTAATTTCATCAGCTGGCATCACATGAACTTACGTTGTCAGGGGGAGAGGCAGAGGTGAGGAAGAATCCGGGTAAGAAAATTTAAACTGTTGCAACTACGGTCACAGAGCTCTTAAGTCACTGTCCAGGAGCACAGCAAGCAGGAGGAGTGGGGGAATTTCCATGGGACTACAGATCTGGGCTCTGGCGGCAAGCCAGACTGAGGAAGGCCGCGTTTTACTACCCTTGCAATCTTCAGAGCTCAGTAGCTTTCCAATGTTCTTTATGAATACAGTTATAATATAAACATCTTTACAAAAAATACATTATTTTGCTTTCTAGAACACTGTGAAGGATTTAATCTACAAGAAAGCATTCATAATCCACAGGACATAATCCTAAACAAAGGCAGGTGAGCAAGAAAACACTTGGGAGATCCCAGGAACAGACTTGAAGGCAGAGCCTCACAAGGGAGGCGTTGTGCCAAATATGTGGAAGTGACTGTGGGAAATCCTAACAGTCACAAGTAACTGATTCAGAAGCAAAAAGTAAACACATCACAGCAATGCAGTTGTTAGAATACTTCCACCAACAGGGGTGGTGATCCCTCAGAACTCTTCACAAAATCATATAAAGTGCCCCAGCTGGAGTAGTTCAATGCTGTGTAATACACAGTATTACAAAAGGACACGGCACTAACAAGGAACATACAAATAAAGCAATTCCACATCCAGTGCAGATGCCATCAAACCCCTCTGAGTCCCCGAAGTCACACAAAAAAGTAATTAAGTAGTGTAAGGGACAAATGTTTGGGTGACTTTAACACAAACCAGTACAGCGGAACAAGTTCCAATTAAACATACAGCACAAGGGAGCTAAGAGATCCTGTGTCAGTTCCCCAGCATCCCAAGAATGCACACATATGATTTCCCTATGTTGAGACTCTGCACCCTCCTCCAGCTCTGCCTCCAAGGTTTTGCAAATCCCTGGAAGGTTCTGTGGCTCGCTGCTCCCCAGGGCCTCTGTGGAAGGGGTGCCCTGGGTCAGAGCACCACTTTTGTGCTGACAAAAGCAGGAGCTGGAAACTCGCAGCATGAATCAAACTGCATTTTCTGTAATAGCACTTGACTTCCCAATAGAGTTGCAGGCTGGTCTTTCCATTAGCTCTCTCTCTCTCTTGAATTAAACTTAAAACTTTTTGTTCCCATGCTTAAAACTCTACATAATTACTCCTTCCCCCTCCTGAAAGCGCTGAATCAATCTTCCCAAGAAAGCATTTGCTGTGGTGTGAGTCACCCCAACCTCAGCATGCACCTTCTGATTGATGCACACAACTTTACCTTGAACAACCCCGTGCACTTTTGTAGGATTACCACCTCTGTCTGATCCAGATCACTCATTCACTGCTTTTCAGTTTTCCAAAAAGCCCGTAATTGGTTTTATGGACAACAGAAGGAAATAATTTGCAAAGAATATCTGCAGTGTTTTACGTTATCTATACTAAGTAAAATAATGATGTAAATGTCTTGCTATTGTCCTTCCCTCTCCTTCTGCTTCTCAAGTTGCTTGTTCAGTTACAGCTATAGTTAGAATGTAGGCTCTGGGGGTAAGTTTAGGTTTTCATGAGGTACTCAGCAGGCTTCTGGAAGATAAAAAGTAACTAGTATAAGCAATTCAAAGGTTCCAAGTAACAGATGACCCTCCATAAATGATGTGAATAAATAAATAAATAAATAAATAACAGCACAATCATCAATACATTCACATTAATGTACTCCAAGAAATATATTTTATAAGTGACAACAGTTACAAAAAACGGCACTTCTGGAGTTTATGGAATGGTCAAGAAAGCATACATAAGAGCTTATAAAGTCCAATCTGCAAGCTTCTATTCAAAATTTCAAGAGAATTAATTCTCATCAACACTTCTAAATTGTGTTGATTGTAAAGATGCTCTTACCGGATCTAGGTTCTTAAAAAGAAGAATGTCCTTGCAAGCCTCCTGCAGCCTGTTTCTTTGATCATCTGTTTTAGGGTGAATAATCTGAGAGATAAAATAGAAAAACCTTTAAAGTGATTATCATACAGCAGCAAATAGTTGAAGGGCTGAGTTAATTCACCTAAGTATTTTATACAGTGTTTTTTCATGCTTCATAACATTTTCCCTTCAAAACCTTCAGGATTCGAATAAATAGAAACAGCACTGTATCACCACAGCACGAGCAAATGATGCCTGTCTGTATTTAAGCTGACAAGACCTTCAGCTTTTGTAGAATCCGGTACATTTTCACAAGCCATTCTGGATACCTTTATTTTAGTAGTTTCTGTTTAAACATTACTGTGCTGCTCCCTAAGCGCACATATTCTGTAAAGAAACACCACTGATACATTTATCTATTTGCCACAACTACTTCCTAAAGAATATTTTGCAAAATAATCTCTGTGGTAAGTTTATACAAGTAGTTTAATGAGTAAACAACAGACTTCACATCATTTGAGAGAGACAGAAATTCACTAAATTACCAGTGTTTGGTTAATATGACTATCAGTCATTGGTTTAACTTATATTTTTATTATAAACTTTTTCAATGCTTTAATTAGACAGAAATTAGGTTCAATACAAAAATACAAGCCAGTCTTTAAAAGTCACAGGCTATTTTATATTAAAAACTGAGTAAGTGCCTTTAAAGGTGACCTAAGTAAAAGAAATAAATCTATTTCATTAGCTATTGCATTCTACATATGAAAATCTTAGTGATTTTGCAGTTCATCTTTTTTATGCCTTACCTAAATACTAGAATACTGATTAAAATACTGCAAGATTACAAGGAGGCTAAGTAAGTACTTTTAAGAGCAGAAATTATCTAAGCAAATGTAACTGCACACAAATGTTTCCATAACAGACCGTGGATCATGGGTACAGTCATTTAGAACGATATTTAACTGTGTCCTACACAGGTAACTATTACAGAGAATTTTTAAGTGTTCCCCTAACATGAAAAGCTCACGAATTATTAAAGAACATTACAATAATTATGGTTCTGAAAAGGAATGGTAATGCTAGTTACATAATGTATATTATCAGTCCTAAATTTTCTTTCTGAATGTAATACCTCAGAACTGAAAAAAAAATAATCAATAAAGCATTAAATACCCTGGTTTCTGCATCGTCCTCTTCTTCATCAGGATTGTAAGCTTCTGCACACACTGAAATATAAAAAAAGAAGTATAGTCTTAATTGAAAGTAAAATATTGTTTCACAAGAATTACATTCACAAACACTGCATGCCGTACGCAGCAACGTGACACACTCCACAGAGATTCACAGCAGATACTGCTGGTAAGAGTCCACGGCAGGTCATCACTAAACTGCTGGTCAAAAAGGGTACTTTTACATTAATTTTGGTCATGTTTTTTGTGCTTTGAAAGATCTCCAAGATACTCCACAGCTGGATACAGAGACCAGATCTTTCCCACTGCCTGTGTAAATACAAGGTTTTTTGATACAGTTGAAAATTTCTCCCTCTCTTACACAATACTGAGTTGTGACAGTTTTGGCTGGGATAAGTCAATTTTCTTTGCAGAGGTTTGTATGCTTTGTTTGCATTTGAGATGAAAACAGTGGTGATAACACCCCAATGTTTCAGTTGCTGTTGAGCAGCGCCGCCCAAGGATGCTTCAGCTTCCTGTGCTGCCCTGCCAGCAAGGAGCCGGGGGGGCACAGGGTGCTGGGAGAGGACAGCACGAGGACAGCTGGTCCAAACTGACCAAAGAAATGCCCCACAGCTTATGGTGCCATGCTCAGCTACGAAAGCAGGGGTGAAGAAGGAGGAATGGGGATGTCTGGAGTGATGGTGTATGTTTTCCCTAAAAGCTATCACATGTGATGAGCTCTGCTCTCCTGAAAGTGGCTGAATGTCTGCCTGCTGATGGGAAGCAGCAAATTAATTTCTTATTCTGATTTACTTGTGTGTGCAGCTTTTGCTTTACCTACAGTTTGGTAGGTTCTCACCATTTTGCCTACCTGATTCTCTCCCCATCCCACCTGGGGAGAAGAGTGAGCAGCTGCACGGTGCTGAGCTGCTGATCAGCACATCAGATGCAATACTGCACTGACATTTTGCAGGCTATATGTATTTTCATCCACCCACACCTTTTTCATAGCAACTTGATTACGTCTACTCATGTAATTTTCATGACTTGCATATGATTTTCCAAAATCACTGCTTCACCAGCTGTCCTGTATATGGCTATTCTGCCTAAGAGTAGTACCACGCATTTAGTAAGTACCACCATATTCCCCAAACCATTCCTGCAGTGTGCTAAGCTCATTGTGAATTCTAATCTCCAGCTTTATTCCAATCCATTCTCAACTTTGTGACAACAGTAAATCTACTAAACATACTCATACATAACCTAGATTATCACTGAAAAAACAGAACAGTATTTAAAACAAATGCTGATGGAACAGTTATCTGAGCCTGAAACAGCAGTAGCTGCTTGGTATTGCCCTTCTCCACGCAGTTTTGTGGTCATCCCATGCAATTTATATTAACACAAAGCACATTATTCCCTACCTTGTTTATAGGAGGGTCTTGCAAGACACTATTTAAGTTTCTTAAGCTGAAAATGTAGGAATCTGCTGCTTTCTTTTATTCAAAAGTTCTGCTCTCTTGTTATTTTACATTAAGTAGCTCCAACAAATCCGTGCCCATTGCTGTTTATCCCCTTTTCTCCAGATACTCCCAAAAGGTTTATTTGTCCATCATTTCTTTGAGAACAAGAATGACCCATGGACCTGTGACAGCTCTCTTCCTTTAGGCAGAGAAGCCACTACTCCATTTTAATCATCAAATTCTCTTTCTTTCATTTATCTTCTTCAGCTTCCCCATGTGGATTGCTAACAGGGCTGAGATTGACTTTTCCAGCTTCTTTCATTTCCAAGTACAGCACTGCTCAAGCACAGCTAGAATGCAAACACCTAACTTATTAAACACTCTATAATTCATCCTTTTTCTTTTCTAGGCTGAGTTTTCCATACACTCTTAATGCCACTAGTGAAGATTGACGTAATGTGTTAAGTAGAACAACCCTTTCCTAGAATATCCTCTTAGCGGTGAAGTACTTCTAGAAAAACTTCTGTTATTCCTAATGTTTGTTCTTGTAACTGAATCATTTTTTTTTTTTTTTGGCCTTGGTTTCTTTGATCTTTGTCTCTGTATCTTTTGCCATTCTGTTATACTCATTTTTAACAACTCAAATTGGTTTTAATTTTCTACACAGTTCCTTCCTGTGCTTGATATAAATAATAAAGTTATAATTTAGACATATTTATTTTACTTTTCTTTTATCCTCCTTCTGTGCTGTCACAATTTGCATTTGTTCCCTTTATATAGTTTCTCTGAGGAACAACCAATTCCCCTTATCTTTTCTCCAGATTCCTTTTCTGCAAGTGATGCCTACTGTCCCCTTTTACCCCTTTTGATCCTGCTGCTCCAATCTTTTCTGCCCACCTCTTACTGTTCCTAAAATGGGAGCTCTGCTATCTTACAGCAATTCTCACTCACATTAGCTTTTCTCTATTCTAGAACATTTTCTCCCTTCCAGTTGGTATCAAACAGAATAGTTCTCCTTCAATGGCTTTTCTGTGACTCAAAGTTTCATCCAAAGTGCACCACACTTCCTCTCCCGTTTTCTCTCCATACCTGTTCTGCTAGTTTTGTTGCACTGCTCCACATGGATTAAGGTTTCAGATCCTCTTGATTACTCCCCTTATTTCCCATATTATTCTACAAACACATTCTAAAGTAGGCACCAGATAGACCCAGTGGATTTCCCATTCCCCCATCCGATTAAGATGACTTCACTGTACTGCACATTTATGCAAAGTCCCAAAGGAAGCCTTGACTCTCACTACCTCCCTGTATTAGGCACTTGGCAAATCTTAAAACATCAGCTTTCTAAAACTTGGCAGCTTCAAAAACAAATGTGATCAAAATCCCTCAAATCCCTCTGGAACTGACCAAAAGATTTCCACCAACTTTACTAGGAACTGAATTTGGCTCCAAAGAACTACAGATGCCCACAAAAGGAAGTTTGAGATATCTTGAACAAGTACAATACTTTACCTCTAAATATACAAAATGTCCCTACCAACATTTTTATGGAAATATGGTATTTATGTGTTGTCTGAAATAAACTTAAGGGATTTTAATTTAAATAGCAACAATAATAACATGCAAAGTAAGCATCATAACCCATCACAATGTAAATCATTACTTTGTTTCAACTGGTATCAGCCTCTGCGCTGTAAGGCGAGCCCGTGTACATGGGATTCAACAAATGCATGTGGCAGTGTGCTCCTGGGTGAAAAAACAGCCTCAACCTGAGCAAAAGTGACAACCAGTCCTTACCTCCAATGAAACCTTTGCACGAAAAAATTAAGCAAAGCGGGAATTTAGTTTACAAGGATTTACGCTGTTACAACAGAATCAACAGGTCTTGGGGAATATGGCTGAAGATGTAACAGTCCTCCAGATCACACAAAAGGAACTGAGTTTAGCCTCATCCCTGGCCATCTTATCAGTCCCTTTCACATTGCCGCAAGCAGGATCAGCACAGAAAGAGAGAATGTACCTGCAGTTTTCTGTGTCATCTGGTGTCTCTGCTCTGAATTCACTTGTCTCTACTTGAGAAACTCAGTCGCGCAATTATCAGCAGGTACCTTAATTAAATATTTCTGCTTTATCACTGAATATGTGCAATATGTATCTCTAACAGTTGTAGTTTCTTCTGGTTAGTGCCCATCTTCTCCAGTTTTAAAATGACTTATTCTCATCATCTGTCATGAGAAACTTCCCTTCTGGCTGTAGATCTCTGCTTATTTTACATTGGCTTGTCTTTTTGCCATGATTACAGATGCATTTTTCATTTGGGTCACAACTTACAGATCATATAAATGCTGTGGGTCTGCAGCTTCAAACACAGAATTTCCTCTTCTCCATTCTTATTTCAGTAGCCTGTCTTAAAAGCTTTGTAGTCCAGTAACCTATTAATTTCTGAATGTCATCACTAGATGTCTCATGGAAAAACTTGATACATTTTATTTCTGTTCCTGAAATATGGTTTTTGACATTAGGTCCAATGAACTTCATGACATGAGCAATGGGGTTTGGGCCATTAAAATCACAATGACATAAAACACCCAGAACTAAAGATGTTTATACTGTAGACATCCACATCTGCAGAAGTCATCTGCGTTCCAATTACAGCCAATGGAGAGAAACCAAAACTTTTACAAATCTATTAATCTGACCTGTGTTACGTGTCCAGATTAAGACAAGAGAAATTACAACTCTGACTAATAGGCTGAGGTGAACTCTATCCCTCTTAAGATGAATCCTGTTATTTACAGCAAGCTACTAGACTTACTTCTGCACTTTTCCATTTAGTTTGTACTCTTTAGAAAACAAATCCGTCATCTGATGGTTGCTCATGCAACAGTAAGTCTTTACTCAGAGAATTGTATAATCACAGAATGGTTTGGGTTGGAAGGGACCTTAAAGCCCACCATCCCCAACCCCTGCCATGGGCTGGCTGCCCCCCACCAGCTCAGCTGCCCAGGGCCCCATCCAACCTGGCCCTGAGCGCCTGCAGGGATGGGGCACCCACAGCTCTATGGGCAGCTGTGCCAGGGCCTCACTGCCCTCTGAGTAAAGAATTTCCTCCTAACATCTAACCCAAATCTTTTATCTTCTAGTTTAAAACCATTCCCCCTTGTCCTATCACTATCAAACAAAGGCACTCATACAAAAGTCACTCTCAATCTTGTTTATAAGCTCCCTTTAAGTACTCGAAGGCTGCAATGAGGTCTCCCCAGAGCCCTTTCTTTTTGTGTATTCCAGGGAGACAGCCTTTGGCCTCCAGCTCTTCTGACTAAGGCCTGACTGGCATCACAGACATAATTATTCTGAGCCACTCCACTGCTGGCGTTTGGAGCTTCTTTTTTCTACCTCCCCAGCTCATTCCACTCTCCCAAGAGTACACAGTATGTGCTGACTTTATCATGATCAAATGCCCTGCCACGTTTTGCTTCATGTCACTGCTGAATTTAGTATTGTACACTGTTGCTCAAAAAGCAGTCCTAATACAGTGCTTATGGACCTATTTCATCCTGTGCATAAGTACAGCTTTAAAAACAGAGATACAAACACTGTAAATATTCCTCCATTGGCAGCTAAGCTCAACAAAGTGAAACTATTTTTATTCAGTTTTTTCAGTAGAAGATTACATTTCACATATAAATCATCAAGATGGACACAAACACAAACAAGGCCAAATACATCAGCACAAAGTATATAAATCTGTATTATCAGACAGCAGTGCATTATCAGAATACACACGCACTGAACACTGCACACAAATCTAGATGGATTGCTTTGCCAGGAAGAAGAGGCAATCTTTTGTAACTCAAGCAGCACCAGAAGTAAAGTCAGTTTAGATATGAACAAATTCTAAAATGAGAATTAACATATAGTTAGCAATTGTAAGATCACAAAAAAAAAAAAAAAGTTACATGTGCTCTATTTATTCTCTTGATGTTTCAGGAAATAAGAAGCTATCAATAATGAAATGAAGGAAAGGTCATATGTATTATAGTCAAAACATGGCATAAAAAACAATGAATGAGTGGAGTCTTTCCAAAGCATAGGAACCGTTAGCAATAAAGCATGTTACAATAAGTAAGTAAATAAATAAATAAGACTACGAAAATATTTCTTATTCCCATTCAGGCTGAGTCAAGATCACAGTTTTGTCAGCATGATCACCAGGCTGCAGTGCGAAAACAGACCATCTCTTGCCTTTGCACAGGTAAGACATCATTGCCCCACTTCCCACAAACACCCCAACTGTAATAGTAATGCCCCATCCCCTCATGCAGGAGGAATGTCACCTTACAGGTTTAGCCATGTGGAAGTTGCTAACTTATCTTCAGGTTGGGATTATTATTTTTTTTTTTTTTCCCAGTTCATCAGGATGTTCTTCTCTTCATTTGCCAAACACAGAGCAGAAACACGGTGCAGAGCTTCCTTGTATGGCAGATGCTACTTCCATACTGGTTTGCAAATACTGCTGGAACTCTATCAAAGTTTCTGACATGATTTCCCACAGTAGTTCATTTTTTTTTTACACAGTGAAAGGACTGCACAGTAAGTCTTACCTGGTTCCACACAGCACACAGTAAGGTAATGTCAGCTGGCTCAGATCAGCCATTCGTGCAGAACCCTGAAACTATTTCAAGGAGCTACACTTTCCTTAAATGTAAACTAATCTGGAATGATCACTGGAGCTACTGTTGCCCATGATACTACATCTGATGGTTACTAAACTGAAACTTCATCTAGGCACAGTTAGGTGAATTAATATGCACAATGGCAGATACACTGTGATTCTGTGTTAATAGTATGTTATACAGAGTACTTACATTACAAATGCTATCCAAACTGGAATAAAAGTATACACGCTCAGAAAGAAAAAAAAACCAAAACTCTAGTAATGATAGAGACACAAGTATTTTTGAGATTTCTTCACATGTAAAAAACAAAAATTTGAATAAACTCCCTCCAAGTCTTCCAGATTTATGAGACAACTACTTTCAACTGGTCCTTTACTTAACAAAAGTGTAAAGTGTAAATGTAAAGCTGCATAAAATCCAGTCAGCTTGTCTCCTCTTCATTATTAGAAAGGTGACCTTTGGTTCATTAGGTGGGCACTCTTTTGGAGTACTGAGAGCACTGCCAAGAAAGTCTGTTTGAAAGCAGACTGCTCATGAAATACTGTTATTTGCTCTTCCTTTCAGTGTATGACAGAGATTTTCTGAGGACTGTATAACAGTCATAAATACAGACCAGATACCGGGCTTGTACTAATGGCAAAACCTTCTTGCTGGAAGGCTGTGCTCTGCCTGCACTAAATGCTTGCAAGGAATCAAACACTTCAGAAGAACTGCTCATGCAATTAACTCTTCAGTGCCATTTTCTGTTGTCCATCTGCTACTACTGCTATTTTAAATTAATCACACCTCAAGATATTTCCTCTAGCACTGCTAAATAACATGAAGTGCCTAATAATATATAGCATCTTGAATGAGATCCATGCCAACTGTAAGTCAGATCCTCCCAAGGACTCTCCATTCAGAAGTCCACGTGAAGTCTATTCATGTTACACCCATCCTCACACCAAAGTAAGGATTTTATCAAGAGTGCATCATTTGAAAAAACATGACAGTCCCCAGGAGACATTTTTAGATAACTTTATCCCAAATGAGCTATTCACGTGTGAGTGCTTCTACACAGCAAGTTCCTTAATAACATAGAATATAACAGCGAAAGTTGTTACATGTTAGACTGCACTATCTTCCTATACATCACAGGGCAAAGCACTCTGCATTAAAGGCAGCAAGTGCTGCTCATTACTGGGGCACAGAGGTACGTTCTTCCCTTCAATCATACTGTTGTGAATTGCTAATAGGCTCCTCCACTCTAACAGCAGGCTCGAACTTCACAAGTAGATGAAAATACTTCCCTGTTTGGAAGCAGCAACACCGAGAAAGGCTTTAGTAGATCCTCCATGAGGAATTGCATAGTCCCTAGTCCTTGTTACAGTCCTATTGCACTCGTTTCTGTAACTGAGTAATCTGACAAGATGAAGCTAAAGAAAACAGCCTTTTGGCTTATGATGAGGAAACAGTTTTGCATGGCTTTTCAGGAAGCGTTTTATTTTATCTATCTGGTTGGTGAAAAACAGCACAAACATACATTACAGAGTCCAGAACACTGCAGGTAGTTATTAAACAATAAAAACATTACAAAACTAAGATGCATTTTCACTAGAAAAGTTTGTCAGAATTTACTATAGACTATAATACTTTCTGTGAAGGCTTCCTCAGCTACAGCTGGAGTAGCATGCTGTATTACAACATACCATACTCTGATGTTGACTTGTATAACCTTCTGTTCCCATTGGACGTATGAGTCCAAGCAGTTCACAATGCTACAGTGTGTTATTTGGGACATAACTGAACTATGTATAAATATTTGACATGTTCTGAGCAGACACAGAACTCTCTGCATACTTTTCAACTTTATATTCACTAATACCAAAGGAAGAAAAAAAAAAAAAAAGGAATTGCACCCAGCTCTTTTCCTTTGATTTAATACATCATAGACATCTACAGATTTTTCTCTTACTGAAAAGTCAGATGTACACACAATGTGAACCGTATCTCCCCCCTAGAAAACACATCCTTTACATAAAAAGTGCTGGAACAATTTTTAAGACTGAAGCTGCAACTGTTGATCTCTGGAACCTACATTCTGAAAGCACACATATTCACATTTTTTTAAATAGCAACATGGTGGTGCCGTTTAAGGAACTATATACAATGCAGTAAACCACAACAGCAGCTTCTTTTTACCCTAAATGAGTTCTCTGTCCAGTCTGACGGTTTATTGCTTCTTCTGTGCAATAGGTTGAGTTTCATATAGTAGAGCCCAAAATGACAGAATTGTTGCCATTGATTTTTAGTGAAGCATGGAAACCTCAGCAAGTAACTATTTTGATGAATTCCAATGCATTTAAATGTATGTTAAAGTGAATAAATAGCATACTAACCACTTCCTGAAAAAAAATTCTAGTCATCTTTTTCAAACTTGATGGCAAAATGACATACAGACACCTTAAAAAAGGATACAGAAATAGGCACTAAACTGAGTTTATTACTCATTTATGTCTCCACTCATGTCTTCCTCTCAATGCAGTAAAATATATGAAAAGGAGATGTTAGTTTTGGTAAACCAGTAGGTATATTTGGGACTTAGTTATTAAAAGTAATTATTTTTAATGATGGGTTAAGTAGGAGAGCAGTCTGCAGAAAACCACCACAGAATTTACAAATCTGGCAGAGTAAAACATGAAACTATTAAGAGGACAGAAGGAAAAAAAAAAACAGAAAATACTAGAATTTTGAAGTAGCGAGAAGACAGTGAAGGTGAGATGTATGAATCAGTTCGCTGTAGGACAGGGTGGACAGATAGAGCTGTAAACAGAGCAAAACTGGGAACTGTTCGAAAAAAATAAAAAGGCTAAAATCATAGTAAATAAGGCAATTACCATAGAATCATAGAATCACAAGGTTAGAAACAACCTGCAAGACCATCTGGTCCAACTGTCCCATCACCACTGCTACCACAAGCACTAAACCACATCTCACAGCTCCTCATCCAGGTGCCTCTTGAACACTGCCAGGGACGGCGACTCCACCACCTCCCTGGGCAGCCATTCCAGTGCCTGACCACTCTCTGAGAGAAAAAGTTTCTCTTCATGTCCAACCTAAACTCCTCTGGTACAACTTGCGGCCATTTGCTCGGGTCCTGTTTGTTGCCTGGGAGAAGAGGCCAAACCCCTCCTCACCACAACCTCCCTTCAGGAAGTTGTAGAGTGCAATGAGGTCTCCCCTGAGCCTCCTCTTCTGCAGACTGAACAACCCCAGCTCCCTCAGCCGCTCCTCATAAGACTTGTGCTCCAGACCCCTCTCCAGTTTCGTTGCCCTTCTCTGGACACGTTCCAGGGCCTCAATGTCTTTCCTGTAGTGAGGAGCCCAAAACTGAACACAATACTCGAGGTGCGGCCTCACCAGTGCTGAGTAGAGGGGGATGATCACCTCCCTGCTCCTGCTGGCCACACTATTTCTAATGCAGGCCAGGATGCCGTTGGCCCTCTTGGCCACCTGGGCACACTGTCGGCTCATGTTCAGCCAAGCATCAACCAACACCCCCAGGTCCCTTTTCTCCTCACAATCATCCAACCACTCGTCTCCAAGCCTTTGTACTGCATGGGGTTGTTGTGCCCAAAGGACTCGGCACTTGGCCTAATTCTATTGGCCTGGTCTATTATGAATAGATAGCAGAGGAGCAGGTGAAAGACAGAACTCCAAGGCTCCCTAGCTTACTGGAAAAGGATTAGTGCTGAGCGAAGAAGCACTTGGAAAAATAGGAGGAGAACCAACAAAATGTAAGAATAATAGAATTCAAGAGGGAAAAACTAACACCAGATCTCAGTTCTGCTAACAGGTTGTGTGGTAAAATCATGGCTCCCACCTTGGTTCAATTGGACAGGGGAAAGGAGAAAGGGAAGGAAAGGAACTAGTGTTGCATATCTACAAACATGTAAAGATACAAAAGGCTTCGAGAAAATCTAAAAAAACGTGAACAAGGACACTCAAGAGAAGGTGACCTCTGGGCACATACTTGTGCAAAGAATGACCATAGGACACTAATGACAAAGCCATGAGCTCTGACAATCTTGTCCCAGTGCCCTTCCAGCAGGCTGGATTGATTTGTTCAAGACCACGTGAAAAATCTGCCAGTTGCAGTATGTATGAGCATCCAGGCAAAGAAGGAAGGCACAGATACTGAAACACTTAGGAAGCAGACTCCTCATCTCTGAAGGGTGACTGTCAGCTCCTCAGAGGCACATGCCAAAAAGTACTGCCACTTACAGGGCAGAATTGTTTTGGGCACCTGAGAGTAAGTTTAGTCTTGGTAGGTTTCACAGAAAACCTTATATCCATAAGGGATTTAGAATAACAAGCTGAGGACAGGCACCTTAAAGGAGTCATCCTTTTAGAAGAACGGTTGCTATAGAAAATTTACCTTTGCTTATCACAGTGATAGGATCAAGGGAATTAAGCTTGAATCAATCCTTCCCCATTTTACACTGAAGAGCCCACATACTCCCTCACAAAACAAGAGATACACCTCCTTTCTCCTGGGGCAAGGCTGCCAGGCAAGATGAAACACAGTAATAAGCTAAAGGAGCTGTCTCCTAGAATTTTAACATACTGATTTTGGTCAAATGGATAAGTCATACATAATCCTCTATATCAGAACTCAGATAAATCAAACTTAATGCAGAGGTGCCAGATCTAACAGGAAGACAGGTAGACAAAAGAGATTTTCTCTAAAATGCTCCTGCCAAGTTTTGAAAGGTTTGAGTTTGAACATCTGGTTTCTCAACAATTCCAGAAAATCCATCTAAGATTTTTTGCTGACGGGTTTTTCTTTAGATAGGCAGAAGAAGTGTAGAAGATGAATCGCAACTATAAGATAATACACTCCAATTTACTTTTCCCACAATCAAAACAGAAATGGTTATTATCAAATAGTACTGCCACTGCATACCAAAGTAAGAAGGTAAGCATCCAACACAGCAATCACTACATGCTCACCTACATCTGTAATGTGCAGACAACAATAACAAGCCAAAAGATGAACTACAAATGTTCTTCCAAGAACTGGGTCAGTAGTCAACCTAAGAACACCAATCACCACACTTATGCCCATAACCGTGTTGCTAATTTCTACTGAGAACAAGAAAAGAAGACACCAAGGTCTCATAGAACTGATTTATCTTTTTCTGAGAGGAAAAAAAGTACCCTGAACTCATACAGATAATGAGCAGCTTCATCTCTTCTATCTAAGAATCCTGTGGATTTCCACAGAGCTCAGTTTCTCTCCCTCACATTTTCTAACACTAGTCAATGCAGAAAGGCTAGAACTAGTGCCATCAATAAAACAGAGGACACTTCAAATTATTTTACTCTTTTCTGCTAGCCACAAATACGTAGCTTCATTTTTCCAATGCCCGGTTAAAATGACATTGCACTTGAAGAAAAGCCAGCTGGAGGTAAACCCAGAAAAAACTGTCATCACATATGCAGGAGACAGAGGGGAAGACGTGTGAGGAGTGGCTGAGGTCCCTGGGTTTGCTCAGCACAGAGCAGAGGAGCTGAGGGGAAGCCTGATGGCGGCTGCAGCTCCTCACAATTTTTTACTAACTGCAACCAATATCCAAGGAAATTGCATACGCCAGGTGAATGTTTGTCAGAAAAACTGTTAGAACTACAGCACAAATTAAGCAAACGTTTAGCATCTCGCTTTGTATGGTGTTACAATTCTGCCTTATAGTTTCATCTTTTTCTACCAGGAAAGAAAGCATGTACTGATGCTCTTCAGCAACAACTCTGTTAAATACCAAAGGAGAATAAATGAACTTGAAGGGCAAGAAGGACCTAAATCTAGTTTCTTCAACCAAATCCATCCTTTGCAACGTTCTGTGGAATGTTCTTTTAGACAGAAATCTCAGAAGGAATAATCAAGGCCACAATGAAAGCTGAAGGAACCCCAAGGAAATTGTATTCCCTTATAAATGTCCTGTGTTTAAGCAGCAGTGCTGAAGATCTTCTTGATTTAATTTGTGTACAGTTCCCTTGAGACCTCTAGGCATTTCAGGTTTAATGATTAAATAATCATTCAGTGAGAAGTTAGCACACAGCAGCACAACCGTTACATAGCAAAATATTCTAGTGGAAAGAACCAGAGTCTATTTGCTGACTGAGGTACCCACTGCTGATATATAAACATAAAATAATTCTAATTCTAAAACAAACAAAAAAAAAGTAATAAAAATTGAAAACTTGACATGTTAAAAATAAAAAGAGCCAGGCTTGGAATAACTATGACAAATGAATTTGATGTAAAGACATTTAGTGTAATCAAAGTGATTTTTTTACTCTCTGAGTGGTCTTCTCAGTGTGTCAAAGCACCAAGAAAAACTGTTATTTATCATTTATTCAATATATGAAAGATGTACGGTACATGTATCAGCGTGTAAATCATGTATGTCTAGTGAATGTTTTTCACCTAGAACTTTACTCAGAGAGTGCACCCCGATGCCCCCCATCTTCATGCTGGAAGCAGCACAGCTGGCCACTTCTTGCCTGGGGAGCTGCTCCAAACTGGGGCAGGGGGCCCTGGCAGACAGCAACTGGCCCTGAGAAAGCAGTACCCAGCAACAAAGGTGGACAACTGCATGAACACTGGCTGTGTGAGCCGGAGAAGTGACTGTTACCCTCTACTCCAAGCTTATGAGACCACATCTAGAATACTGGGTCTACCTGTGGAGCCTCCAAATTCAGGAAGACTGATAAACTGGAATGAGCTCAATGGAGTGCCACAGGGTGGCTGGGCAGTGGTCCTGCAAGCAGAGGCTGAAGCAACTTGGCTTTCTCGGGCTGGAGAAGAGATGGTTTGGGGAAAAATAGCAGCAGCTTGGCAGTATCCATGGAGAAATGACTGAGGCTCCATATACTGGTTCATGAAGGGAAGAAGACAAACAAAGGCACGACTCAAAGCAAAACAGTTTCAAACTGGTTATAAGGAAAACTTTTTCACATTGAGGCCAGACCGGTGGCAAATCACCCAGAGAGGTTATTTTCCAAAACCCAGCCCAGAGCAACCTGGTCTGATCTAAGAGCTAGCCTGCTTTGAACTGAGTTTGAACTAAAGCCCTCCTAAGGCACATTCCAACTTGAAATATCCTAAGATCCAGAAGCACCTAGTCATTGGGAAATTGAGTCCACAATTGAGTTCCAAGCTGTTCTTCCTGATGATGTAAAGTTACCTGGCAAAAGGTATCTGAATGGTTATCTAAAAGAACAATGGCAGAACTGCTTTAGAAAATGCCATGAGAAAGCTCAAGGCTTTTTTTTATCATCACCACATAAAGACCACATCTGAAGTCACTGTTCTAGAAGATTAGTGGAAAAACTAGAGACATTCATTTGTAGAATGCAATAAGACCTGCCTGGTCCTATCATAAGAAAGTGTTGCAGAACCTGAAGAATTGTGGCCCACTTGCTCCACAGATTTATCACGGCAGCCTAGAGCACCAGTAGAACGGAAAGCAAAATCCAGATGAAATTTCACACAAATTCAGCATACCACTTATCACAGAAGATAATGATGCTGAGCAGTTGACCAGGAGGTAAACAATTAATAGTTAATACAGACTATAATTTATGGTTCCAGATTCAACATGTACTCACGTGAATTTCATAATTTGTAATGATATACAATTGGACTTCCAAATGCTTGTCTTGAGAACCAGATGCACAAAGAGAAACCAGTAATACGTAGAAATTGAAAAGTCTGGTTAACTGTGGGATATACAGAAGAACGATCACAAAAATTGAAAAAGGAAAATGAAACACTTCTGAATGCCACTGCATCTACCTTCAGCATGACAGTGAAAACTGCAGGACCTGCAGACAGCCAAATATACAGAAGGTAAATAGGGCCCAGAGTGTATTACTGGCACTTACGTCCAAATGCCCCTAACAGATTAGAGGGATCAAAGTTCATTGTTTCTGAGTAGCTCATGTGAACTATTTTACAGATATTGCCTTAAATTTAACCAAATTAGACTTCATCTTCACCATGAAAAAAGCCCCACAGAGTGATGAAAAAGACATTCAAGATGATTGCTGGTATTGAGGGACCAGGGATGAGTATGAGAGAACAGAGGCGTAACAAGTTAAACTCATTTTCCTGAGATTCCAAAGTGCCGCATGTTAATATTGAGAACAAAATGTCAGTTTCTGTGGAGTAATCCCTAGCTGACACCACGGTATCTGAAAGAGCTGTAAATCACAGTTGTTGAACTGGGGAAACTCAGCATATGCTTCATTGGTGTACTTTCATTCAGCCAGGGCTACAGACAGTGTCAACTGTGATGCTTCATCTATGTCACAAGACTTTGTGGTAGCTCCGTTGGTCCCACAGCTCTTGTGGCATCCCAGGTACTGGTCCCAGAGGCTCCCAGTGGTGCTCAGGTGCTGGTCCCTGGTGGTGACCAGTGCAACATCAGATGCCCAACGCAGATAAAGCCTTTGGGTAAAGCAGGCATCTAATCCCTTCTTTTGCCAATTTTAAAAGAACAGCAAATAGAGCACTTATCAGGAATGTATCACTTTCTAGTCAATAAAAATAATTCACACTTGAATCAAAGATGGAATTCAAGCTTCCTGAGTATCACAACAATGAAGATAACAAAGAAAGACACAATTATTTATTAAGGATAACAAACGCGTTGAAAGCAAATAGACACAAATTCCTACTGTCACATCTAGCTAAAAAAAAAAAAAAAAAAGTGTTTTCATATTTTTTTCTATTCTTTGTCAAGACAGATTCATAATAAATTGTCCACTATTACACTGTCACCTATCATCTAATCACATAGGAATGACACAGTACAAGAAGGAAGGAAAAAATAAATGCAGAGAGATGCTAAAAAAGAGAAAATCTAGGGACTTCCAGATCCCATAAAACCCATTCAGCAGTTTCAGGTAATTGTGCTACCCAGTAAAATGCAGGCATTCCCATAAAATAACCCATGTGGGCAAGCTGTACAAACATGCACACAAAATCTCTAACTAAAGCTTGCTCTTCTGTACAAGAAAAGAAAACAAGCTGTCTTCTAACAGGCATAAAAATCATGATGAGGAATTAAGCTTAGGTGACCGCTGTAATGTCTGACACCCTGCATGCTTGAAGTTACTTCCAGGTAAACTTCAATGAGACTGCAATTTTTAGCTGCAATGGAACTCAATGGAACTGTTCTATTTGGGTCTTTTTATTTTTTTTCTTTCATACTATTTCTGTTCTTACTTTTCCACTTAATTTCCACTTTTAACAGCTGGTGTGAAATCATGTAAAATATCCCCTTTCTTCTGATCAAACAAACTGGATTTTAAAATACGTGCTCAAAGCCAATGCTGAAATATATTTCCAGTATATCAAATAGTTACAAGGAGGAGTATGTGTTCACAAAAATTCAGAACTATTCTTGGTCAGGTGGCCAAGAAGACCAATGGCATCCTGGCTTCTATCAGAAGTAGTGCACTCAGCACAATGGGGAGGTGACTGTCCATCTCTTCTCAGCACTGATGAAACTGCACCTCAAGCACTGTACTGTTTTGGGTCCCACACTACAGGATGGTCCTGGAGCACGTCCAGAGAAGGGCAGCAAAACTGTAAATGGGGGATGAATGCACAAGTCTGATGGGGAGTGGCTGATGGAACTGGGATGGCTTGGTCTGGAGAAGAGGAGGCTCAGGGGAGACCTTATTGCTCTCTACAACTGCCTGAAAGGAGGCTGTGGCAAGGTGGGGGTCAGCATCTTTTCTCACATAACAGTGATATGACAAGAAGAAATGGCCACACCAGGGGAGGTTCAGGTTGGATGTTAGGAATAATTTCTTCTCAGAAAGAGTGGTGAAGCACTGGCACAGGTTGCCCAGGGAGGTGGTGAAGTCACTGTTCCTGGAGGTGTTCAAGAACTGTGGAGATGTGGCACTGAGGGACGTGGTTTAGTGAGTGTGGGGGTGATGGGTTGATGGTTGGACTAGATAGATCATCTTAGAGGTCTTTTCCAACATTAATAATTCTATGATTCTATGATTCAAAAGAAGGAAAAGAGTGGATTTGAAAGCTAATGAGATTGAACTATTTCAAGTCTTGCAAGTTAAATACTAATGTTAAATACGTTTCGCATTACCAAATTCCGTTTGTTAGAAAAAGACACGCCAGCACTCTAATTGATACGAATACATTAATTGATATTACAAAATAGGTAATTTTTTTGAAGTTTCAGAAGCAGCAGCCTGCCTGTTATGTTACTGATTGATATGTTTGTTTGTTTGTTTGCTTTTAACAAGTTTTTATCTCCTGAAAATATTTGCAGTTATTTTTACTCAGTTGATTTTATCACACTAATAAGCTATAAGACTATAGCTTATATAGAGGACTATATAAGAATTGTACATACAGCGTGGGTAGGCTGTGGGATCCCGAGAATGGTGGATACCCCACGTACAGAGCCTCTGCTCCCTCATACTGCTGCATCTGTCCCCCGCAGTCACCAGCCACTTCTTCTATCTACAAGAATATAATAGAAAGGGAAGGCATAACACGATGCTTCCAGACTAAGAGCGGATGGGAACACACAGATCCAGGGTCTCAGTCCCTTACCTGAGTGCTACTCAACAGCTCTGGGCCTTCAGGTCGCTGCCCCTGGGGACAAACGTCTCAGGCTTAATGGCCATAAGGGCACAGTTCTTAGAAGGTGGGGACAGCTGCTTAGTATAGAGCAGTTACAGACTTGTTCTAATCTGCTCTTTAATGTTTCCACTGTAATAATGTGCTGTGATAAGAACAAAGGGGATTGTATGAATAAAAGTGGATTTCTTGAGGAAGTAAAGGTCAAAAGACTTGAAAATTAAAAAAAAAATTAAACAATTCAGATGCCTACAATGGAAGTTTTCTAGTCATAGGTTTTGTTGCCTGTAAAAAGAGTTAAAATTTAACTTTTATCTGCCCACATCTATGCCAGAGGTGAAGGGAAACTACATACAGTTCCCAAAACAACACGTCGTGTGGCTGTATCAACTCAAGTCCCAGTGACTCAAGTGGAAAATGGAACTGTGAGTACACACTGGACATGTTCCTCCAACACAGCCTGGTAATATGAAGCAGCAGATTCATGCTGCTCCTACCTGATTTCATGGAACACAAAACAAAACCATAGGTTGGAGGGGGGAAAAAAAAGTTCCAATGCTAAGCATTTAATTAAGAGGGAATGTACTTTTATATCACAGATGGCTGTAACAAAGGGCTTCCATTACTCCAGACAGCCCAGAGTTACATTATTCTTGTCTGTTAAACCACTTACGTATGTCCTACCCGCTTGCATCAATGTGCAATTTCACAACCTACTCATTAGAGCATGTTGGCTTTGTCCCCTGATGCCAGGATGGCAGTAGTTTTAATTCTGCAGTCATGAAATCAAGGCAAGGAAGCAAAATGGGGAAGTTTCATTAAAAAGGAGTAGTCATTAAAAAATGGCAACATGGGGGATGTAAATGCTGAGCTCCTGCTGGTACCGCTCACATGATAAATACACTGAGAAACCCAGTAGTGAGATGTGATCACAACCAGGCTATAAATAGAGACAATTCCCATTGCTCATAATGTCTTTGAAAATGATCCATCACTCATATCGTGCTCTGATTAAGGAGTCCTGCAGGAAAAGTATGAACAGAACAGAAATCCCCTGAAATCTCCTTCCTCTCTTTCACAATGTAACTGCATGCCGCCTACCCTCCATCTAAGTGGGCACCTTCGACCACACTAAAATTGGTGAGAGTTACTTGGTACTTAAAAAAAAAAAAAAGGTCTAGTCCTGAAAATATAGGCTTAATGAATTCAAGACAGAAAAACATTACTCACAATCAGCCAGCGCTAACTTTTGGCAAACAATTTCTTCTATTTTCAGTAATTCAATTTTAATGAGGAGCTTCTAACCATACATTTTAAAGGCTACTTTGTCACATACATGGTCATTAAACTAAAATCACGTTACTCAAAAACTGATTTTGTTTCAGCCTTGAAAATGTCGCAGAACTGGAAAGAAATCTGCTCAAACTTCAAACAAGAAAAACATTATGGCTAAAAATAAACCACAAAATATTACATCCTAAAAATCATTTGCTAGAAATGTATGAGAATGCTAGAATTATAGATATCACTGGCTCTTGTAGTGCATTTCAAAGAAACATCATTGAACTATACCATGGTTTCAAGTGTCTTTTTTTCCCCAGCTGAATCACCAAAATACCACAAAAATAAAAAATAAAATAGATAAATCATTGCCACAGCAACTGATGGAGAAAGCCAAACAGCACCTCTGAAACCGTGCTGCCCTTCCAGAAGGAAATAAACTTAAGATGTAAAAGTAATAACAGAAACTGAACATAAAAAAATAAAATCAGTACATGTCTGTCTGCCCCATGAGATGACGCTGAGCAGGGCTTTATGGACAACAAAATCAGGAATCCCCATGAAGTGTTGTGAAAGAAAATAGAAACAACCGTACCTAGAAAGTGAAAATACATAATAGAACAGTATAGGGCAAAACGCAGCACAGCTTTTAAGACACTTTAGTAAATAACATTACTTACTGTGTTGCATCTATTATTAAATATTTTTTTCATATCATTTTATTTTTAAATAAAATAGTAAGTATACCTAAGTTCAAGCATCTCACTATGCTAATATTAAGATACTCCACTGGATTTAAGTAATTAAAAATCCTAGAAAATGTAAAATATCAGGTTGTGTGCCAGGTATGAACGCACACGTTGCTGCAAACACTGTACAATTAGCTATTATTCAGTCACAAGAGAAACATATATATGACAAAAGCTGCATGCATGTGAGCGTGTGTGCGTGCAGATGTGGTCCCTTCCCTGCTACAGATGCTCTGCTCCACTCACACTCACTGGAGGATTTATGGCCACCACACAGCTTTTACCTCTTCTCTCACCATAACCCCAGACCAAGAACTCTCTGTTCCATGTAAGCTCTTACATGAGAAGGACACAAGGTCACCATCCTGTAAATCTGAAAAAATATCTTTTTTTTATAAATTATTTCATTGTCCTCGTGAGGTCACTCCTTTAGCTCTCTCCAGACACACCATTCTGTTATTCATGCTATTACTGTCAAATCTAAATTTATGGGGTTTCTTCACCTTTTCACAGCCAGGTTCAGTTCAGGAGGTTTGCAGGAAACAGCATCCCAGATCCCAGCTTCTGGGAGTGAGAAATACATGAGTACACAACTGCATCAGCAAAAGCACAGTTCTGGCACAGCAATACAGAATTATCCTTCTGTCAGACTGCAGCAAATCACTCGCTAGTAGTAGGCAGCCTTTGTCTCCTTCATGCAGCCCAGCTTTTATGTCATTATGCATTTTAATTACCCTTCCCTTTGATACCAGGTTCTCTGCAGCAATGGGTATTTGCTCAGTGCAGGCATGAAGATGGTTTTCATTGAACAAGAGCTGCTGCAGTGCAACGGATTTCAAACTTCCCCCTCTCCCCCCAATTCTTTTTTTTTTTTCTACTGTATAAAGTGCAGGCTTCCTGTTCTCCTCTTCAGGATCCTCCCTAACCCAGCGCATTAGCTGCTGTCACACCACATCACTCACCTCTGTCTCTGATTTGCTACTGTGATAGGTGACTGACCACAGTTCAACAACCTCTTACATTTTTCCGTGTACTTCTCCTATCCTTTAGAAGTGGATTACATTTCTGGAATTGATCCATTGAAAGAGTACCACTTACCCTTCCTCATTCTTTCAGCAGACTAGTTTCTTGGATGACATATGCAAAAAATCAGCTGATTAATACCTAACAGGGCTGATTAATACATACATACTAAGAAGTAGTATGAGGCTGTTGTCCCCGATCGAGGTCCGGTCCGCCGGGGGCTTCTGTACTTGCTCTTCTCACATGGTTTGACTTACTCAAGTAAGAAATTTAATTAGAAAATGTACAGTCTTTGCCAACATGCAACCACGTACCAGGGTCTTGGGGCACTACTGAAATCTGATGACAACTCAGACCCTCCCCTGTAATTACTCATCAATACACAGATCTAAGGAGCACACAGAGATCTTTGAGATTAGGATCTAACCTTCTTCAATGTAATTACATTGTGCAGTAGGTGAAAGTATTTCTTCTTTCTCGTGTGCTTTGCATCTGAAGCACTCCTTCATAATGACCATGAGGAAATGTGACTGACTCCATGTGATGTGCCTAAAACTCCTACAGTACAGCAGATAAATCTTGTGGAGGAAGTCATTATTTCCACCTTTTATACAAATAAATACCCGAACATTTTTGTCTACTCATGGTTGATCCTCTGACAGAGTCCATTAGAGTCTAAACACAAAGCCAAGGCCAGGCTGGATGGGGCTGTGAGCAACCTGGTCAATTGGGAGGTGTTCCCTAGACTCACCCAAAACAGTTGTGAAAATAGTTTCCAGATCAAAGCCAGCAGGAGAACAAACAGGAAAGATGCCTCTCCCTGTTGCACTGAAAGTAAGCCTTGGCTCAGGATTCTTTTGTGTTTTAACTCTGCAGCTCATAGAGAACTTTTCTGTTGCAACACTCTCACTCCAAAGCTGTATCTCCAAAATATTGTGATAGCAGGGAAGATCAACACTGGCAAGTAGATTTGGAATTTCTGCCTTGAAAGACACACTCTTCATCTAATAGACCGCACGCACAGAAACTTTAAAAGGATGAACTTCCAGTTTTGTTGCAGTGTAAGGCTGATGCTTCATCTAAGAGACTCATAGGCTGAATGAAGTCCTGAGACAAACTAGTTATTTGTAATAATAGACACATTTTCAGTATTTCCTTGCGCATGAAGAGGGGAAGGATATCCTCACATGCACTGAGAGTCAACGTGAAAAGTAAACAAAGCTTCTGCTGACTGGTTCATTCTTCTTTATTCTCAGATCAATTTCCACTTTCTATTTTAAATATGTAACAAATACATGCATAATTTTTTTTATTTTTTATTTTTTTCTCCATGAATGAATGTGGCACATGGCAATTTTTCATTCTGGCATGCTCATAATAATTCTTCACAGCAATGTGAGTCAGTAGAAAATATTCTCTCAATTCTGCACAAAACAGCTAGCAGAAAAGAATATGAATGGGAATTATTCACTTTTCTGCTATTGTTCTATATCATTAGCATAGCAACCTTAAGATGCATTGCACTGATGCAACTTTTTTTTTCCTCTAAAGGATAAAAAGAATTTGAGTGACACGTATATAAAGAAAAAAATACGATAAATATTTATTCAGAGGAATTTCTGAAACAAACTGAGGAGAGGTTTTCAAATTTATGGTTGGTCCCTGTATAATTCTTACACCGTTTTCTTATAATAAAAGGCACACATATTTGTTTAATGCACATACAAACACCACTGCAGATTCTTCTCCAGATTCTCCTGTTTGCCACCTGATCAAGCATCAATGGGGAGGACTCTTCCTGTCCTTACACAGTCAGTGTAAGATAAAATCATATTCTATACAGAGAATGCAGAGAGATACTGCATTCAAGATCTGTTAAGCACATTCCTCAGTAACTAAGCAAATAAACGTACAGCACAACCAGGAATAAAATGGTACATGCAGAAGAAAAGCATTCATCCCTTGCTGGAAAATGCATTGCACTGATCCACTGTAGTTTCATGCTGCTAAAACACAACCATGCACAGTACAAATCTAGTTAGCCATGCTTTGTTCTGTCCCAGCTATTTGTATGCAATGGTCATAACCATTTTCATTAGTGTACAACAGTGAAACAGATCTACTGTGGGAAGATCAAGGATCCACAAGCATTAATACACTGTACATAGTAGTGTGATAGCAACAGTGACTCCATTTGAAAGAACATATGTGTGTACATATGTATATATACATAATAGATTTAAAAACTAGATATTCAATAAACTTTTCAAAGATTTGTCGCAGTCTTATGTAGGAGAGAAAGGAAGATAAGAAAGGAGAAAAGGTGCACTTGGGCTAAAGAAGATATGATTCCAAGCTAAAAAATAAGGTTTAAATTCATTTGTGAATGTCTTCAACTCCTATAGCAATTCTATCTAAAGTCAGAAAATGTTCATTAAAATCAAAACATCAAGTGGGACAACAAAATCTTTACTGGAAGCTACTAATCTGCTTGGCTGGTAAATGTACATGGACATTCAACAGGAGTATGAATGACTTTGGAGGCATTTATGGGATCCACTGATCAAAAATAAATAAATATTTTTAAAAATCAGATATGCTCTCTTTGTTCATTAAGCCATATTTCCCCCCAGGCTTTAAATTTGACTATAACCTCCTTCAAACTAAAGGAGAAGCAACTCTGACAGATACACGATAGAGATGTATGAAGCAAAGATGTTGCAGAACAGGATTATTTGGCATGGTGTTTGGAGGCTGGAAGTAGGGAGTGTTGATGCCACAGAGCCTTGGGCTTGTGCTTTGACAAAGGGCATTTTATTCTAATAACTGAAAAGCACACCACAGTAGTCAGGTATCATGTTCCTATGAAACATGTGGAACTGAAAGACCATTTAAGAAGCAAAACATCAGGCAGGTGTACATTATAAACAGTGTGCATAAATTAGCAAAGATATTTCATTTTCTCCTTTCTTTGACTCCACAGCATTTACAAGAAGCAGTGGATAAATATCTGGCAGACAAATTTGGAAGTTGAAAGTCAAGCCAGTTGCATTGTGGTGTTCTACAAGAAAACGTGCTAAAAAACCATTCTGCAAGAATTATTATTCAATTTTGAATTACCTAATGGGTAAAACATACCTATTCATCTCTTATCCTTCAGAAAAAAAAAAAAACAACTACACCAACTCACACCACAAGAAATCAGAGATGGAATGCTTTTAGAGATCTGGCCAGCAGATATTAGTCAAATATTATAATTCATACTCTACTACCTATAGTGGAGGTAGCTTATCCCCCTAATATGAAGAGAAATGTTAATGAATAAAGTAGTGTGGAAACCAAAGTTCAGTTTATAATAGAAGCAGGCACTAAAAAATTTCAAACAAGAAAAATTAGATTAAATATTAAATATCAGATTAATGACCATCTAGTGGCACTAAGGTATATGGTTTAGTGATAGAATTGGTAGTGTTAGGTTGGTGGTTGGAATGTACAGTGATAAGGGTCTTTTAAAACCAAAGCAATACTCTGATTCTATGAGCAGAAGTCTGCTCCAAAAATCAATTTAAAACACTTCCTATTATTTCAGTAATATCCATACTCATTCAAATAAATAGCAATTATTTTATTCCTTTAAAAATCCTGAGTTACAAAGAACCTGATAAATTCACCAGAAGGTCGCTAGATTTTTTAATCATATTTAGATTCTGATGTGTTATTGGGAACGCTAAGACTATCAGTGGTGAAAGTAAACTCAGAAGCAGGCTACTCTTTGCCTTCCCTTACAGGCAGGACATGACAAAACAGGATACATGTATGAGCTATATGTTGCCAGACAGAGGAGGAATTTGCTGCCTGTCAGATGTTAACTGGGTGCAAGAGAGGAACTACTGATCTGAAAACCTACTTATAACAAGAAGAGAAATTAAAATCCAACACAGAAAAATTTGTGTTTTGTATACACTAGCTTATCAGTGGTCACTGCAGTCTGAGAGCATCTATTAAGTAATCTTGGTACATTTATTCAATAATCATCGACATTTGCAAGCTACTGCTTGCAGATAAATAACAGCCATACTTATTATTATTAATATGAACAGTTGGCATCATTTTTATATTTATTTTTGTACAAAGTCTGTTTTGTCTGGAAAACCTGTCTTCTGTGGAATTTATTCTCCACAACTTGGTTACATAACAAGATCTCCTCTTTGTCCATAATGAACTTGCTTTGTAAGAAAGATTAAGTTTTACATCAGTGAATTCCAAAGAGTCAAATATTGTTCTGCCTAAAATAAGAGGAAAACAAATTAGCTTTTTAGATAGACCCTTCTCCAGTCTCCACCCCTCGAGCAGAACACAAGACGACACTGACCTCAGGACACCAGGAGGCACAGGGAGCGTGGGCTCAGATGCTGTGCCCACAGTCAAGGCAGGACAGGGGACTGCTCCCAAACAGCAGTATGGGTGCGGGCACGCTGCTGGCTGTGGGAAGGGCCATGCATGTGGACACGAGCTATTTTGTGGCACTTTCCCTCACTCCGCCTTATTTACTAGTTACACACACAGAATCAGTTTAAAGGGATCAGTGTGTCAGTCCAACAGTTCCATACCTCACTGGGATATCAGAGCACTTCATCACACACTGACTGGATAGTAAAATAATAATTTGATTCATAATTCAACCACAATCCCCAGTTTATATTCCACGTATAGTAGGAAAGATACTCAGATAGTAGAAAAAATTATATATCATTCTACCAATACAAAACTATATGTAGACTATCTTCCAAAGAGAAAGGAAGGAAGGAAAACAGAAGGAAAAATCAGTTTCCCATAGAGGTGCGTATGCAGTAGTTTCTGAATCCAGAAATTATTAACTACGCATCTGTATTCTAAAGAGGTTGCCATCATTATGCCAAATTGCAGAATTTTGAAATAATTACTCTGTACAGTTTAATTGGTCTATGACATGCAATCTAGAAATACATGCTCCCAAATACACTTAAACAATCATACTAAATATGGAGGAAATCTCATGAAATCAACTAAATCATTCCTACGCAATGCTGCAGTATGAATTACATTCCTATCACTGAAGAAAAGTCTTTACTGTTTCTTAAATCCATAGTACTTCTTAATACCTAAGCATTTAGTTAGAAAGCTTTTCCCAAGGCCCAGCATAAATATTTGCGTGTGCAAAAATTAAGGCAATTATTTATTCCATCCCCTCCCTGTCACCTTGAGACAAATGATAGCTCCTCTCCATGGCAGCCTATTGCACAACTATTGCACAACTCAACTCACATACTTACTTCTACCACTATCTTTCCCTTCCTTGTCTTTTTTTGTCCATTCCCTCATCAGTCCATTCATGCTGTGCCTCATAGCATGCACCTAACACATCTCCTCTGTTTCTATCTACTTCTGAAGCGTAACAACAAACCAGTTTAAGCACAACCACACCTAAAAACCTGTCATGAAATTAACTTCCAACTATGACCCTATTCCCAAAGCTACAACAGGCCCTGAAAATTTTGTATTCATTCTCTACTGATCATCTATACAAGGAAACACCTGGATACAAACTGCTAGAATCTACATTCCAGCATTCGCTGGTTGAATAAAGGAAATCTCCAATAATAACAAAAGCCTGCCTACCATTAAACAAATGCTTAAAGAGGACCACTTAAAAAGTTCTAGATGTGGTACATGAATAATGTAAGCTTTGGTTTCATAGAATCACAGAATGGTTTGGGTTGGAAGTGACCGTAGAGATCATCTAGTTTCAGCATCCTCCATGAGACCAAGTCAATTTTCTTTTGAAAAAGAATACCACTGTTGAACAATATTCTGTAGCATAGAAGAGTAATGGTATTGATGCAATGACTCAGAAAGGGTAAAGTTTCACAGAGAGCATCTTTCATTAGAGGAGCTGAAATAACTGAATCAAGAAGACAACAGATGACCTTCTGAGCTGGAAAGCTAATAAGGCACATAAGAGAAACTAAAAAATGAAGCTGGATCACTTCCTTATGGACTGGGTGGGAAAGAGCAGGCTCCAACTTCCCACAGACCTCAGTTCGTCTTGAGACAGGCCACCAAAATAAGTTCTTCATTCTCAGTAGTAACGCCTGTGCTTTCAACAGGCACCTGGATCAGGACCAGGCTGAAGGGACCACACTCCCTGCCTCAATGGCTGTACGGCACCCACAGCTCAGTGCACCCTGACCATACTGTTAATACGTCAGCCTGAGTGCAGCCCCACTACAAATCCCACTGGTTCTTGCAGCATCTGACAGCAGAAGCTGCTCTTGGGAGAACTCTGTGGCTCATTTTTCCCTGATGCTAGCCACAGGACAGCACACAGGACAATGTCTGTAGACAGAATACATGAGCATCAAGATTCACAACAGCATACATTAAAAAATTCAGTATAGACACACCACATGGCAAAGAAACATAACCATCCGATCTATAAACTGCTGTGTGCATACAGTTACTGCTACTATTCTTTATATGAACTGTGATGCAAACTGTTCAGGAAAAGAAAACGGGAATCTCATGCAAGGCATTCAGCTCCTGATGTAGGCAAAGCTATCAACATACATTCTGACCTGAATATAAATGTTCCAATTCCCTATCTACAAACTCAGGATACTCATTCTTTAATGTTAATAGGTGATTGAGGCAGCTGCTATCTACACAAAATACTGGAAGAGGGACAGTTGCATACAAAGACTGTGAAATTTTTGCTGATTGCCTTGTGAAAGGAGCAGGAAGTCACCAAAGAGTATGTCTACTGACATCATGACGCACAGTACCTGTAGAGCTGTGTCTGCCTGAGCACACCACAACTGCAGCCCATGGAAATCTGCAGTCTGTCAACCCCTTATCAGCTATCACAGACTTTGGTAAGACTTCCTGCTTCTGCAGCCTTCAGCAATCAGCACTGAGGTGGTACCTTAAGCTTGAGTGCTTCTCTAGTGTGCTCCATCAGGCAGTGAAATTACATCCCAACACTATTTTGATTTTCCTTGCTGTTATGCTTACGTTAGGGCTTAACAAGGTTTCAGCAATAAATATTACTGCATGACAGCTCAGTAATCAGTCCTGCTTAAGAAACCCAACAACTGAGCATTTTAAATTATGTACAGATTATGAGAACGTACTGAACAAAAAGACAGCCCTTATATCTCCTTGAAGAACTATACTGGAATTCCCAGTCTATCAATAAAGTTCTTAGTTCTTCTTCCATCACTATGATGTTCCAATCCCAAAGTTGTTCAGATGGGGCCCTGAGCAACCTGTTCTGGTGGGTGGTAACCCTGCCCACACCACGCTGGAACTGTGTGTGCTTTAAAGTTTATTCTAACCCAAACCATTCTGTGATTCTATGATTCTATGACTTGACATGCTTTGACAATACTTTCTCCTATGCAAGCATTTAAAAGGGGATTTACAGTTACTTCATTCCTCACCATCATCTTTCATACAGCTCCAAATTCTGTGATGCTGTATAAAAGAGAAAATAATTTCATTTGAGTTAGCCTTCTTTCCCTGAAATTTTTAACACAGGACCTCTTCAACAAACTTTCAATATTACAGAATCATTGAATCATAGGCATTGGAAAGAATCATCTAGTCCAACCCCCTGCTAATGCACGTTTGCTAGAGTAGGCTGCACAGGAAAGTGTCCAGGTGGGTTTCGAGTACCTCCAGATAAGACACTCCACAATCATTCCGCCAGCCAGTTCCAGTGCTCTGTAGCCCCTCAAAGAGGTTTTTTTCCTCACGTTCTGATGGAACTTCCTATGTCCCATTTGTGCCATTATCCTCTGTCCTGTCTCTGGGCACCAATGAAATAAGGCTGGCCCCATCCTCCTGACACCTCCTTCTTACATTTTATAAGCATTGATAAGATCCCCCCCTCTGTCTTCTCTTCTCCAAGATGAATAGCCACATGTCTCTCAGCTCTTCCTCATAAGGGGGATGCTCTGGGCCCCCAGTCACCTTTGTGGCTCTCCGCTGGACTCTCTCCAGCATTTTCCTGTCTTTCTTGAACTGAGGAACCCAGAACTGGACACAACACTGCAGCTGTGGCCTCAGCAGGGCAGAGTAGAGGGGGAGGATCACCTCCCCCGACCTTCTGGCCACGCTCTTTTTAATGTGCCCCAAGAAACCACTGGCCTTCTTGGCCACAAGGGCACACTGCTGGCTCACAGCCAATCTGCTGTCCAGCAGAAACACCCAGGTGCTTCTCTGCAGAGCTCCTCTCTAGGAGGTCAACCCCTAACCTGTAGAATACAAATTCCTCCCCTGTAATTTACTCAGATTGAAATTACAAATGTGACATCTGTTTTCTAAATTCAAAGCCTCAGCTTCTTTCCTGGGGGATATTCTATTCTTGGCTAAGAACATCAATTTGCTCTTCCTAAATGCCAGTTTATATTTTCAAGTGAATCTAGTATCACCTATGTTCTTCCAAACTTACGATCTCAGAATACAATTAACCATTCCTTCACTAATAGAACTCACATCATCTAAATTCAGTATAATTTCTCTGTGTTCCCTTAGTAGGTTGTCACATGTTCTGTAGAAATTATTCAGCTGAAATCTAGCAGCAGTATATGTAAATGTTGCTGTAGGCATGACTAATTCACAGTCCACAAATCTGTTCAGAATAATGAAGCCCAAAACTTTTATCTTGTCACTTTCTTCTGAATGGTACCTTATGCGAACATAAAGAGATGAAGGATAGACAAATAGTTCTGGCAAACTCGCTCCCAGACTTTTTCTTTTTTGAGGGCTGTGCTAAACCTCCCTCCTCCCATCTGAAGTGTTAAAATGCAGACATCCATCATATGACACGCAGAGGCGTGAGTCTTGTGCGTCAACTGCAGCTGCTGAGAAGAACACCCATCTCTGCAGACATGTGATGAGGATGCTGTCAACTCATGAACAACCAGCAGGCAAGACTACATTTTGGTCATGCAGCGGGGAAAACTAACGTGATGTGACCTATGTGTAACGACGTGTGTGTGTACGGCCTCCAATGTGGCAATAGTGTCCTATTTGTGGTTGTGAAGATCCAACAGGTGACCTGGCAACAAAGACACTGTCACGTTATAAACAATGGTGCTATGAGCTGTAACTAATATATTTGTGAGGTTTTTCATCATACCTGTGCCTTTGCATGTGTGCATCTGCAGTTGTTTAATAAGAACAGCTGGTTTGAGGAGCTCAGGAATTTATCAGTGTGCTTTCATTAAATAAATTTCTTACTTATGAAAATTCAAAACCATCTGAAACAGTTTCATGAGCTTCCTTTAGGGCATTTTCTACTTGCCGAGGTTAAGAGAAGATATTTCTAATCTGCAGAAATTCTTGCAGAAAAACATTTACATAATTGCCAGGCCTCAGCAGGAACAAACTAAAATGAGTTGTATCACTTCAAATTACCTACTGCCAGACACCTACAGTTCTATTATCACAGCTTTTGGATGTATCAAACAACTAAGAACTAAGAGCATGTGGCATCTCCTCCTTTCTTTTCAAACATCACCGTTTTGTAAAGCTGAAGTTGTAGTGTCAAATAAAGAGTTTTGAATCCTAGAGAAATGTGTGTAAGAGTACCTGGTGAAAAAAAGAAAAGAGGCCACTAAGCACAGCTAGAAATTATCACAGTACAAAAGTGATTTGCCTTCCATATCAAAATTTGAGCACTTGCTAAATGAATTAAACACATCAATTTTTAAAGGATATAAGAAGTAAAAAAACTGCTTCCTTCTTTCTCAGCCCTCCATCTTCAGTTAGTCAGCCATGTACCTAAACGTGACAATTCTTAGGAGAGCATGGAAAAGCAAAAAATGTTTCCCCGATTCAACTATCACTAATGAAAAATAAAGAAAGAAGTGTTTCAACGAGGCAAACCTAGAATGTTATGCCTTACAGAGGTCTCCTCTGGTGTCACATGAGATCCTCCTTCTCCCCTTCCCCACACTTTGTACCTCCCAAAAACTGGGAGGTCTCTGCTGAAATCCATGGACAAAGAGCCTTAAAGATTTTACCTTCTCTGCTCCCTTCTGTTTTATTTTTTAATTTTTGCTTGATGGCGATATTTGCTTGATTGTAAATTTATTCCAATTGTATTTGGGACAGTTTCTCCCTATAGGTTTGTTGTCAATGTACTCCGCCTGTTCACCACATTAAAGTTATTTTGGTTTAGAGTTTTGTGGAGGAAAAGGTCAATAAAACCACTTCTCCCTCCTGGTTGGTTGAGAGAACAATATTTAAAACACCATTTATTTCTTTCCCATGAGGCTACAATGGGATTCTTAAATTAGCAGCAAGGAGTTTCTCTCTGTTGCTGATGCTCCACGGATGCTCTTGAGCCTACTTACAGTTCTTCTTAGCTCAGGAAGGCCGACTCAGAGCAGCTTCATTTAGGTTCTCCTCAGTCTTTCAGAGTCTAAAAGCAGATATGCAACTGAAGTAACTTTATAGAGCAATTTATTTCTTAATTAAAATGATACTATACATTTGTAGAATTACACTAGCAAATGGGAACAAACAGCCTCAGTAAATGGTATCTACTAAATATAAACTTAAACTCAGTTGGTAGCAAATCTGTGCATGTTTTGCTGCATTATTCTAAACTCCTGCCAATACTTAATGAGATAATTTATCAGGTTATCTACCTGTCAAGATGGTGAAAAGCATAAACCCAAAGCTTCTGCTAACATACAGAACATCAGCTTCCCAACCCTTGGTATCTCATATTTGGATAGACGGATCAAAATGAATGTAATTCATAGAAAAAGTAGCTGTATTCAGGCATGGACCTCTGGGTTACCTCTGCTTGTTCGTAAACTTCTACAGCATTTTTCACCTAAGGAACATACAGCTTTCCCTTCCACTTCCTACTGTCTCTACTAACTCCCATCTTCCTTCTTCCCATCCAAGTCTCCTGATCACTTCAACATTCTTCTCCCTTTAATTAAGCTCCACCAGATTTTAAAAGAAAAATGAATAAAATTTCAGCTGTCTCATTGTTCATTCTTATTTTAGATGTATTGTTAACCTCTGCTCCTTGCTAAACTCAAGAAGTTAAGACTGTGATATCAATTCCTCTTTGTGCATACCTAGAATAACATGGTGCTTCATTAACCAGCCTGCAAGTAGCTACCTCATCAGCACTATGGTATACATGTGTATTTTATGTATAGAACACACATTGTATATATGCAAACATATGCAAAACACAGAGAAGACACAATTAAGCAAGTCAAATTTTAAGAACTGAAATCCAAGAAAACGAATCGATCCTAGCTTACTTATTCCTTTATCCTCTGGTACATAATACACTTCACAGCATGTTAACAGGAACAGCTGTTAAATAACAAATGCCTTACTACATTGTTTTCAGCAGGTGCTTCAGCAATTAATTCCTGGCTGCTTAATTTCAGGCTTAGTTAGGAAAAATAACTGCATCTTATACCACCAAATAAAACACAATTATCCAAAGAATAACAGAAGTGACAAAGCCAAGAGAGCCACCATAGAGGATTAACTGCTCCTTGTGAAGAAATCCATGTGTTGTGGATTCTTCACGATCACTCAGAGCTCACAAAGCAGCTCTGAGCAGAGCTGTCAGGGCATCTTTGCTAAGGGTATTTATCCTGATGTTTATCCTCACCTGTGTCAGTGCACCCACCACCATTAGTGGCAGCCCAACTCTTTTCTCCATCCCATCACTGGTCAAACACAGCCACCACTGCCACTGTTTAGGATGTAGTTATTTGGGAACTCCTGCATGGGTCAGTGGAAATCCAATGGAAATCAACACAGAGAACCCCCATATTTCCATTTTCGTTTAATCAATGTGCCCTTGGGCAGCACAACTCCTGGATTCGTGCAGGAGGATAAGCCTATGGACAGAGATGTGACACAGGCAGGGAGCCTAAAATCACCCTCTCAGAATCAATCTGCAATATCACTACATCAGATGCCACACAGCACCGCATGCAACAGCACTGAACACTCACCACTAACCTGCACTAATGTTCATCAGAAAGACATCTTCAAAAACGATCCAGAAACAATAGGCTCACACATTTTAAATTGTAAGTTTAAAATTTAAAATTTAAATTATTTAGTCCCCAGCTAAATAGCCTAAAATTAAAAGAAATCCATATCTGAGAAAAAACCCTTCTTTGCCTTTGGTCAGCCTCTCATTTCCCAAGCATGAGAATCAACTTAGATTACAGAACGCTACTAAGTATTAAAACATAGCTACTATCTGGGTTTTGTATTTGCTAAGTAATCTTGATTACTTTAATGTATTCAATCATCCAATTTAAAAAGGTAACCATCTAAAAAATAGGGCTAAGATTGAAAAAGTTCCTATAAAATATTTGTACCATTAGCATGGTTTGTTTCAAATTTGGCCTTTTATGTATGAAGCTTCTTGAATACTAAATATCTATCAGAGATGTACAGTGTATTGAAGAAGTAGGAACTATCACCTTTCATGGACTTTCTTGTTAGCAAAACAGCTACTTTGACAATTAAAGCTACCAGAAACTGAATAAAATAGAGCATATAGTGGACTCCAATATTACCTTGTTGCAGCTTAAAGCTGACTCACACGATTTACATCTGGATCACATCATACAGTTCATCCTACTACTCTGAATAAGGTAATTCTACTCTTTCTCTCCACAAAAAGGACAATACACATTAAGTAGTAGCTGCCAATAGAAACTACTTACACAAACCAGTAAGCATGCAAAAAATTTCAGACTTCTCCCATATTTTTAATTTCCTTGTCAGGGAACATTAAAAATATCTTTTTTTTTTCCCTGAGCAAGTACTAGCTATTCACACAAACTCTTCTACTGAAATGTAAAAGCTTATCACACATCTGTTACAAAGACTGCATTCATTTAAGTCAGCTATCAATCAGCCACAGTAAGACCTTGCTTAAAACATTCAATGTGATTTGCATAAAGCCCTGTTCACTGAATGTTAGTTGTAAATCATTCCTTTTGTTTCATGCTGCAGTACCTTATAAGGTATTATCAATGCCTAAAATTGTTTGCATGATAATATTTGGAATTAATCACTCTCTGAACTGTGTGCTACATACACTACGTACAAATCCTGCATATTCAAGCCACCATTTTCTAGACAGTTCCATAGTAATCCTTAGCAACTTAATATTTTTATCTCAACAAGAACAGAACTACCTGGCTGAGGTTGCAAGCAGAAAAACCAGAAGTCTGGCTAGGCTTTCTGGACTACAGAATACAAACTTCATCACAATTACTGAAAATGGTCTGCAGTTGAAAATGAAGTGTTTTACAGTCAGATTTCAAACTGAGTTGACAAGGAACAGAACACTTCTCGCATTCTGCTGACTCTTTAAGACTGTAATGAGCTGACAACACTGTGCAATGACTTACACATCCCGCTTTCACATTCATAGGATTTCATAAACAGACAAGCAAGAGTTAAGTTCCAGGCCTCATGCTTCAGGAGAACTAACTCAGAAATGGGAAACCTGATGGCTGTGACGCAGGAGGACAATAAGGAGAGACCAAGAATATTAATTTTTAATGATACATGATGTGGAAGGATCTGTTACATGTTGCAGCATCTACTAGGTGGAGGTAAATACTCCTCCCCCTGAGTTGGCACCAACCAAACCCACCTGGAGAACACAGAACAGCACCAAGCTAGGCAGGCATACTCTTACAGCACAACAGAAACCAGCAGGGCAATACTATTTCAGAACCTGGTCTGATGGCTCTCCAGAATAGAACACCACATATACAAACCAACCCACTTCTGAAAAAACTCAGAAGTTTTAGCCCAGTTGTATATTTGCTCATCAGATGTCTGCTGAATTGCTGTTTCAGCTACGAGGTAAAATAAACAACACTGCATCGGATTACATTCAACTCATGCTTCCAAATTTCAATCCCATTTACAATAGAATTAACTTTTTTAAAGGAAAAAGGAAAAGCATAGAATTTTCATAAATTCCACAAGAAGAAGGCCCCAAGCAAGCTCAGTGATCTGAAACCTTGGCTACATTTTCCAGTAAACTGTATAATGAATTTGAGGCAAAGCAAGGTCAGTCATCTCTGGAGAAATCTGATTAATGTCACTTTATATCTTACACGGCAATTAACAGCCTGCGTTGTGCTCCAGCTGTGATGAGGACCAATGAAACATGCAGTTACCAACTTACCTGACGCCCGCCTTGTGAATCGATTTATCACTGGAGCTGAAAGAAAACAGAACATTTCAGTTAGATTCTTTCTGTAATAATCTAACATGCTTCACATATAACAGTGTTATACTTTGAGTAAAAGTGTGGCAACTAAAAAAAAGTGATGAGTAATTATTTGTAAACCTTCAAAGAAATTCATGTTTATTTCATATACACTTAAATTGTAAAGAAGTTTTGCAAGAGGTAGGGTAGCAAGCAATAAATTTTCAAGGCTATTTTCAGCTTTTTCAAAGTTTCTTCATGGAAGCATTTATTATTATTCATGACTGGTTGAGAAATTTCCATTTTTTATTGAGCACATAGACAATGGCATCCTGCAAATAAGGATGGATTAAAAAGATGCAGAAACTATTTATAAAGAATTTATCTATAGGAAATCCAGCAATAAAGATATCCCTACGTATCAAAAAAACTCCAAACAACTAATCTGCAATTCCACCTGAAAGACTTTTTAAAATTAACTTTTAAAAGCCTTCAGGTAATACAGCATCAACGCCAGCTCTAATCTGTCCCCCCAGGTCACCTTCTTCCCCAGCTCCTCAGAAAACTCAGTTTCAATACAAATAAACATTGTCTAATAGTGCTACCTTGGAACATCTCCAAATACATGCTGCAAACATTTGGAATCAGACTCCTCTCTCTTTTCCAACTGGAAGGGATCACAAAATCCATCTCAGAGCACACAGGTCTGTGTGCTGCCTCTATGTCATTTCCAGGTTTATCAGCTTGTACAAGAACTACTAGAGATGCAATAGATAAAGGTTCATACATTTGGCCTTCCAAACACAGCCGTCAGACTGCTTATAATTAGTATAAAACACTGGTCTTGAACTCTACTTTCATATGATAAACAGCACTGGAATAAAGAGTGAGAAAAAAAATCTGAATGACCTAATTTCAAACATGGGCAACAGCTACATTAAAAATGTATGCTCTTACAGCACTTATTAATATTCAACCTTAAAAATTACTCTCAAGGTTTACATGGAATTGAAAAATGAAAAATATTGAACTTTTACAGCTCATCCCTATTAATTTTACATAGATGTGAAGCAGACTTTCTTGAAAGTCTAAGACAATATTAGGGAGAAAAAATAGCAGAGACAGTACTAGCTTGAGATGCAAACTGACTTTTTGTTCCTCTGGGCAGAAGAAACCAGAGCAAAGATACAAACTCTGAGCCACAGCTGCAGACGGTTTTGCAAGCGTATATAGCAGTGATGGGTCCAAGTGGCAAGAAATGCACTGAGAAATCCAACTACATTGGCTCAAAGTGCTCTACAGGATCAAGGAAACCCCCTGTGGATAAGCAATCACCAACCTTGAATACATGTATACATGAACAAGATGGCGTACAAGATGTATGCATAACCAGTAACGTTATTTTTAACCTTAATTTCTGCTTTTTTAGATATTTAGAAACATCGTTAATTGAGCAGTCACCAGATTTTATGCAACTACTGTTTTGCAATAGACAAAGCCATCTGATTTCTCAAACTGCAAAAGGAACAAGGTTCATTTTGTCTCTAGGGTTAGGTGCAATTTAATTTCAGGACACTGGTCAGGTCCTCCACCATCAGGCTGTTGAGCCATTACCTCCAGCGTGCACATCAGCAGCAGTTCTCAGCAGATGTGCGCATCTAAAAATATATTGAAATCTGATGTATTTCTAACAAGAAAACATAAAATTGTGTTGTCCTCCCACTACAAAGTCTTCCTGGAACTCAGGGACGATATTTTGACTGTCAGATCTACACATCATCCACAGATAGGCAGATTCAACTCCCCTAGACAGCCATCTCAGCACATTTTACCAACACAATAAATAATACAACTCCCAAAAACAGACACCTAGCACCAAATCACATCCACTGGAGACTCCTCTCTGAAACAAGTCACAAGGACGTCAAAGGAACTATTCATTTTTCAGCTACTTCCAGTTGCATAAACATTTGAATTCACCAAGAGATTTAAAATTTCTTTTACAATAAATTTTAGAATTTATTTAGTCTTAGGAGGGGGAAAAAAAAAAAAAAAAGGAGAAAGAAGCAACAGAAAAGAATGATACAAGAAGAATCTCAGAACCGTGGTAAGCAGCTATTTATCAACATCCAGTGTTCAGAAAGCAAAGGCTTTCCCCCCAGATGAGGATTTTGTGAGAGTCATCCAAATGTGCCACTGGGAGAACGGAGGATTGGGAGCAGCCCCCCACGGTGGTTATTTAGCAAGCTCAACTCCTCTCTGTTGCACTTGTGCTGCAAATTACAACCTACTTTTGCTGCCCAGAAAGATGGGCATATTAGCTAATAAAAAGGTAGCAGAAATTCACAGCCTGGAGAAATTTAGCTGATATTTTCACTACAAAGTAGCTTTATGACCAGACAGGTAGTTACAATGGCTGGCAAGAAAAGCAGACCAAGGTGAGCAGAGGAGAGATTAACAAGAACTTTATTGCAGATGTAAAACAGTATTCTGTTATCTTTTCAGGTCATCAGGAGCCAGACGCCTTGGCTGAGAAAGCAAAGGACAGACCAGTAGCAGAGATGGCTGCTGTGGGTGCACAGGCAGAGCGCCAGCTGCTGGCTCCACAGGCTGCGCGGGGCCACACCGAGGCTGCTGGCCATCCACCCCATGGATTGCAAAACCTCACTGTTGCAAAACGTAGGGATTTATTCTAACAAAGGGTAAACTAGCATGTGAATAAATTCAGAACATGTCCATTGACATCTGATCTTTAAACTGACTAAGAGGGAGAATGCTGCACCGTGACCAAGGGATGTAATTCTAAGCATGGATGGTCTTGCTCAAATGCACGGCATTGCTCCAACAGCAGATGCCACTGCTCATATTCTAATTTATCTTAACCACAATGCATTACAAACTTCCAAAGAGGACAACAAGAAAAGCCAAAATTAATAACAATAATTCAGAGACCTACATCCAGATGAAAATATTATTTGAAATTGTCTAAGTTATCAATCCTCGTGTGACACACTAGACTGGTTTTGCTGTCAGTGCTATGTGATGAGAAAACAGCACATCTAAAACGTTACCTGCTGGTAACTGAAATCCATTTTCACCAATCCTCATTCAGATAGCTGTACAAAAAGCACAGCTTTTAAAGCATTTTGGCAATAGAAATCAAGTAAGTAAACAGAAATAACTGATAAATGATAAAAAGAGATTGAAGAGTTTTAGTATACTTAGAATACACAGTATTCAAAACATCAACTTGCACAAGGACTGCAATAAAAGTATTTCCATCACTCAATAACTGTCTAATTACTGCCTTCTCCCCACTGTGTATTTCACCATTCATATTACCTCTTAAGAGCATTAAGCATTCATCACAGCACTGCTGTGAAACAGACAACATAAGCATTTCGATTTTGCAGGTAGCGAATGTAACAGGAATGGAACAGGATTGCTGGGGCCGTTCCAGAGCACCAAGAGCACAACATCCACGCTGAGACTCCCTAACTGGGCACCCTGCCTACAGCTAACTTGTGCTAATAGTGCTGAGTGCCCCTTTTTGCAGGCTCACAATTTCAGTGCTCAAAGCCGAGTTTGCTCCAGAAACCGTCAGATTTTTGTGTCATAAATGTCACCTGGAATAAGCAGCTGAACACACTGCAGACGTCAGACACACAGCCTCCCTAGGAAGTCAGGGAGTGTCTGCCTGGGATTTAACAAGGGGTTATGCTTGAGCACTGACATCTGCAAGCCAGCTGACAGACAAGCATGGGCTGGCCCCAAGCAAGTACCAGTCCAAGCTTCTCTGCACAAAGCAAAAACTGCTCTGAGTGGTAAGGGCTGACAGAAGATACAAAGTATTGCTGTTTTGTGAATACAGTCAGCCTTCAGGGCTATGGCCCGCCAAATCTGAGGGCTTTAAGAAATGCAAAGTGTGAGTTTTTCTTTTTTTTTTTTTTTTTCCTTTAAAAAATTAATAAAAGGGGAATTTATCCTTTTGACCTGTAAATATATTACAATATTACAAAAGCTGCCCATAGAGCTGTGGGTGCCCCATCCCTGCAGGCGCTCAGGGCTGGGTTGGATGGGGCCCTGGGCAGCCTGAGCTGATAGGAACAGCCAGCCCACGGATGGTGGGCTTTAAAGTTCTCTTTCAACCCAAACCATTCTGTAATTCTATGAAATTAGAGAAAACACGTAACAAATCCATATAATATAGGTCAATATATTCACTAAAAAATGTATTTGAGCTGAAACACTTTAGAATCGCTTTACTCTACAGAGCTGCTCTCCCTTCTCTCTTCAGACTCTGCCTGGTACACGGAGTGACAGCACAGGGAAATGCTTCAGACAAAGGAGGGAGTTGCTGGATCGTGGGAAAATGACTCTCATCTCTTCTTGGTGAAGGGCCACGATGACTGTGACAGCAATGAGAAGCAGGGATAAGTCTAGGAAATACAAGCAGTACTCAGAGGATGAGCAGCCCTCAGTAGGTAGATACAGCACAGTTTCCTATACATATATATATATAATATATATATAATAAATGCAAATCAAAGAAAGAGCAATATTTTAATGATGAAACATTGGCAATATATTCTATTATTTCCCTCAAATAAATACTTCTAAATAATGATTATTATTTTTTAACTAATAATAATTAAAAAAAAAATTCGAGACCAGCACACCAGTTCGACCCTCACTCAAGGCAAAATGGAAAATCCCAGCCACAGAAGCGCACCGTGTAAGCAGCCCTTTGTCAAAGAACCTGAAAGGTGAGGATAAAGCACTACCAGCTCACTTTCTCAGAACCAAACCTCAGCATGCAGTAGAATCGTAAGTCCACTCCAAAACACTGAGCTTCATTTCGAATGAAAACCCACAGCTCCTCAAAGCATAAGATGTGCACATGGAGGGACCTGCCTCTGTACAGAGATGGGAGCTCTGCACAGACATGTCCTACAGAGTTGCTGTATAACCAGAGGCAGCATATGCATACACAGGCATCCTTATACGCAGGCATGCTGCAGGCAGTAAGGCACGAGGGGTTAAATGAGTGCTTTCAGGGAGACCTATAGGTAGAGGCTGAGAAGCCAAAATGAGAATGAAACACTGCTATGGAATCTGTATTTATGTACTACTGGGAGGGAAAACAGTTATGTCTGTTGGGATATCCCAAGATAACTACCCTCCCTTCCTCTTCTTTTTTTTTTTTTTTTTTAATGGCATCTACAAATTTGAAACCCCCCTGCACCACAACATTGCACTGACATAATTATTCCTCTCTGAAGACATCAACACATCTGTAAAAACAAATACATAAATACCTAGAAACCAGAATAGCCATCGTATCTAAATTTTTATAATACACAACCTGACAGAAGGCTGTAGTCCTAAAATGCAGTTACTCAAAGCTGAATTTCGCAACATTCACTGGCTCTGCAGATGATTTAACCTCTTGCCATTCTTCAGTCTGGAAAATTATTTTTATTTCACTGTAGAACAGCTTCTCAAGAAACTGGGGGAAGCGTTATAGTCAAAATAAGTTGAAAACTAGAATGAAAAATTGCCTTACACTCCTTGTGATACAGCTCTGGAGCTCCTATTTTCAGAATGAAGCATTAGAGCAGTAGCATTGACTCTTTCCAAGCCCAGTGCCAAGTACTTCCAAGGGCTGTGCAGGATTCTGCGGTTAGGATAACCTTTGAAGGAAAGTGTGGTGAAGATCCAGGCAACTATTTTTATTCTTACAAATTCTTTCAGATACATAACCTATAGTAAGTTAAAAAAATCGGCTTAAAAAGCATGGAAGAGAGCTGCTCTCCTTTGCACACTTCAATCCGCATACAAGCCATGTCTCCCATGAAATATACACAACTTGCTCGATCAAACTGAGACCAAAACACAAACTCTCTCACCTCACCTCTCCCTGGTGACCGCACAGCGCGAAGCCACAAATCAGTTCTTCAAATCCAGAAGCCTATCTTGAGAACTATTATCAAGTAAATGCTCATCAAAATCTTTGACAAATTGATTATTACAGTGTCACTGCACAAAAACACAAATTAAAAATACAGACAAATACCTCAGTCTCTAAATTGCTGAAAATGAAAACTTATTCTATATATCTACTCAAAATGTAAATTTGCAGTACTAGGAAAACAGCAACATTTTAAATGGCCCCTGAAAACATTCAATGAACAGAGATTCTAATACACTGTTTCAGTGCTTTTACATTACTCCCAGGTTATAATCAGTATTAATTTAAAAAATATTTGTTTTCAAAATGTTGCTACAGAGCAGCACACTGTCACATTCATGTTTTGTCATGGACATCCAGCCACTCACCTCATCATGAGGTGGCAAAGCATTTAATCTGCAGTAACACAAACCTTGAGTGAGAGGCAAAGAAACCTTTCTCACTTTATCCATTAAGAAATTTCAGCCACTGTGAATTACTGCCGCTGTATGTAATTACTAACACCAAGAACAAAAAGATGAAATGCCTGTCTGATGTGTTAGAGCAATGGCCCAAGGTTGTGGAACATTAGAGGGGACAAAATGCTGCTTGGAGAGCATAGGTACTTTCTCCACTAAAGTATCTCCTTCTGAGATTAGGGGGGTGGGGGGGAAAGAGAGAGAATATGTTGCTGTATTGAGTACTACTTATCTGAACTGTTAATTCTGTTACACAGACCTACATGCTACAGAAGCACGCCTTCCTTTACAAACTCATCCTCATCATTACTGCTAGTGACCAGTAAACTCAGATATTACCTCATTAAAATGAATCAGTCATCTACACAGGGAAACAAAATAAAAATAAAAAATAATTCATAGTAACAATTCTAGCCCTTTGTTTTGCCAAAGGCTACAACACATTCATTTGCACCAGAAATTGCCCAGACTTGGACTGAAAATCTGAACCTGTGATGAAGCTCTGGCATGGAGTCCTGGCTGCCCTCACTCCCGTACTACTCAGTACACCTGACAAAAATTAATGATGTTATTCAGAAGATTATGCCCATCAGAAATGATGCATTTAGAAAGATGAAAAAAAAGAGTATGAAATTGAACCCAGAAATACCAGTGGAATAAATGCATGTGGGATGTCAGTCTTCCTACAACATGCTCCAGCCAATGAAAAACCCAAGCCCTTCTATAGAGCCTAAATCCAAGACCTGACGCACTGCTTTAGTTTGAACACCAATAATCCCCTTTTACTTTCACCCTCTGCTTCTGCACAATTTACCAAACTCCCTATTTCTGCCTAGCAGAGTCGACTGCTGATTATTAATTTCTTTTAGAAGGCAATATCACCATCCCCTCACTTGTGGTACCATCCCCCTTCCCTACCTGAGCAATTTAATTTATCCTAATCTTCAAGAAATATCCTGCTATAGCCAAAGCATAGTTTACAACTCCACTAAAGCTGATCAGATATATAATGTCAGTAATGCTTTTATCTTCTTACCATCTGTAAATGGCTTTTTTCCACTTGAAATTTCATGAGCTATTTTAGGAATATTATGGTTATTTGCTTTCTAACACTACAGTGTAGGCGTTCAGATCCAATTTCATGTTCCTTTCTGCTTTCTAATTTTGCTGCCTGAAGCATATTTACTAACGTATGCAAGTTCCCTGTCAGAATGGGAGAAAAACAGGTCATCCTGCCAAAGCTCCACAGCAGCCCCCAGCAAAGGGATGGTGCTGCTCCTCTGCAGAGCCAGCAAACCATTTATGTCATCAGCATCTCACAAGATATGAATTACTCACACCTGTCTTCAGATCAATATTTCTGCCAAGCTGCAAGCTAGACAGCCCAAAATTTTGCTTAAGTGACCCATTCTCCTGAATTCTTAAGTATCTAACAGCTTCCCCTAGCTATTACACTACTGTGCTTTGGGAACTCCATTTCACAAAATTCCAACCTATTTTTTTCTTTTTCTTTTTCTTTTTTTCCCCCACATCTCTTGACAATACCTGCAAGTTTTATTTATTACGAAGGAATGAAGTTGCAACCTTGTTGCTGGCAGTGGGTTGGGATGTTATGGCTGTCAGCATTCTTCTCTGAGGGAGTACATCTTTGTGTGAGTTTATAATTATAGTGGTTAAGACTATGAACATAACTGATTTCTCCCCCTATACATTTATACCATCTGTGTTTAATCCAATATCTCAAACTTTTGAGACTCTGGTTTTCCCACTATTGATCATGTTTTTGTGACTTTGTCACGAGATTACTAGAACAAATACAACATGGGCAAATGCCAATAAAACTGTCTGAAGTTAAGATTTTATACAAAGTCAGCCTGCATGGCAGAAGTCTCCACTACAAAGTACACTGATTAAAAAAAGTAATATACGAATATGTATAATCCACAGCCTGCATCATCTGCTTTTTCATTTACTGGTGAAATTTAAGATTTTAAATCTCACGTTTAAGAACATTATATACTTAAGGGGAGTTTCTCTTGCATTCATGATATTCATTCATTCACAGCTGGTCCTAACTAAAACATACAGCTTTGTTAGTTTTCAGAGGATGAGGCAAAGCACATTTTTGTTACTCAGCACAAATGAAAAGGCGGATGGGAAGGCTTGACACAAACCAGCAGTGTTGAGAAGGCGGCCATGAAGATGCTCAGGGGGATGGAGCACCTCTCTTATGGGGAAAGGCTGAGGGAGCCGAGCTTGTTCAGCCTGGAGAAGAAAAGGCCTTATTGTGACCTTCCAGTACTTAAAAAAACTTATAAACACAAGAGAGACCAACTTTTTACACTATTTGATAGTGAAAGGACAAGGGGGAACGGCTTTAAACTAAAAAAGGGGAGACTTGGTTTAGCTATTAGGAGGAAATTCTTTATTCAAAGGGTGGTGAGCTGCTGGAACAAGCTGCAGATGCCCCATCCCTGGAGATGTTCAATGCCAGGATGAATGGGGCCCTGGGCAGCCTGAGCTGGGAGGTGGCAGCCAGCCTGCGGCAGGGATTGGGGTTGTGGGGCTTTAAGGTCCCTTTCAACCCAAACCATTCAGTGACTCCATGATGCTATTAAAAAGAGAAGAAAAGAAGAAAAAAAAAAACACCTAAACTCTAAGTGTTATTGTCTGAATAGCCCGAATATTTTAATGAGAAGAATGGCACTGAGTCTGTTTCAGTAGACATATCTATACACACACATTCCTGTAGCTCTCAGTTTCTAGATAAAAAAATAGTCATAAACAATGAAGAGAAGCCTCTCAGTTGTTCTGTCCTCATTCCAACCACATAAATGCCAGCTCCTCAGAAGTTTGCTGACAATAATAACGGCAGGATGGTGCCTTTTCACTTCAGCACACTGCTGAAGCACCCATCCCAGCCCATGGGCAGAGTACACCTCCTGTCTCCTGCTCAGACAGCTCATTGTTTTCACAGCCTCCAAACTACACCCTCCCATTGCCAGACAAACTGGCTGTTGTCTGGCAGCCAGCAAAAATGTGTAGTGAAACAAGCACATGCGAAGTCCCAGTGTCCTCTGAGCAGCTAGGCACACATCCACCAGAGTGCCTCAACGCGATGCTAACACCTCACCAGGCACAGGTCCCACAGATCAGTATTTCCTAGACTGGGTTTGTTGGAGTTCCTTTTGTTTTTGTAAATCCTTGAACCGCTAGGACGTAGACCTGGATAACACCAGCAATATAAAAGCTCAGGCTAATAAACTAAAATGTTGAGATTTTAGAGGTTGAGACAAAGGCTGAAAGGGGAGAAGAAAAAAAATATCATTGTTCCTATATGTGCAAAGCTAGATTTATGCAAGCAGCAGTAAGGGATTACGCTGAAGCATAACCACTCTTCACTGCACTAATTTCCACATAAACCTCAGGCACCCATGCAATGTTTGCAAGAGTAAGTGAGTGCAGACATGTAGGACAACATGCAAACATCAATCCAGGGAGAAGGCGGGACTTAGACTCAGCTGTAACAAGAGACATCTACCTCCCTGTCATCCACAGTCACCACCCACATCCACAAGACTATTGATGATGCAATAACAAGATCTCGGGCATGGTTCAGATTGACTCTGAATAGTCAGGGTTAAAGAAAGTCACCAAAGAATAGGTTATGATAATACCTATGTGACTCCACAAACTTCCACAGGTTTAACAATGAACCACCTGCATGCTGGCCTGTTGACACTGCACCAGCAATTCAGGTGCATCATGACATTACAAAATCTGCAAGCCAACAGAAGACTGCAGGCAGCTACAAAAATGCATCAATAGCAAGCTACCACAAGTTGCAATAAAACAAATTACTGTCCTTTCTATCGATAAAGATTCACTCAAAGGAACATCATATAGTGATGTCATCCTGACAGTAGTGCCTAAAAAGCAAAATATCTAATATATTTCCATCACCCAGAAGCATATGGAGTAAGGACCTTACAACCAGCTTTTCCTGAACTGCATAGCTGGCCATCATTTTCTCTCAACTGAAGAGGTAAAGAAGAGTGGAAACCAAGGATGACCAGTTTTGTCCTTGTAGTCAGCAGCTTATGTCAGGTTCTTATTGAACAAACACAGGGCAAGTGCAATGAGGATCCTATCTCCATGATCACCACCCTCCTACACTTAGATATGCAGTAATACCTCTTTTTAAAGGTTCTTTTTCCAAGGATTGCAATTAAGAACAATTCAGAAGATCCCCAAAATACCCCAGGGTTATAGCCCAGAATATATAGAACACACATAGAAAATGTGTAGACAGCTCAGTTGCTCAGCATGGAGATTTTGTGTCCTGAAGGTAAAATTTAGACATATTGATACAAAACTCTGTCACTAGAAGCTCTTTACAAATCTCTCTAATCTCAAGCTGCCTCTCGCTCTCAAGTCAGTACCTGTGCCTTGAGGATGGAGGCTTCAAAATCATGTAACTCACTTCTCTAGAGAACAGAAAGGTCAAAGAGATCCTGCAGTTCAAACAGAGTACATGAACACGTAAATAGTTTACGTCTCTTCTGTCCCAAACCAATAGACTTGAGCAAGAGAGGTGAGGTGTGTGGAACGAAGCTCCAGATACCAGTTTACCTAAGCACTTTTTGTTTTGTTTATGTGAAACAGGGATTATCGGTAGCATCTGAGCAGTGCCTACAAGCAGGGGGGCTGTTTAAAATACAAATATCACAGAATCACAAGGTTGGAAACGACCTGCAAGATCATCTTAGTCCAACCACCCTCCCATTCCTATCAGTGCCACAAGCTACTAAACCATCTCTCGTAGCTCCTCATCCAGGCGCCTCTTGAACACTGCCAGGGACGGCGACTCCACCACCTCCCTGGGCAGCCATTCCAGTGCCTGAACACCCTTTGAGAGAAAAAGTTTCTCCTAATATCCAACCTAAACCTCCTCTGGTATAACTTCTGGCCATTTCCTCGGGTCCTACTATTTGCCTGGGAGAAGAGCAATCTATCTACTGCCATTTGCTTTCTTTTAACTGCAGTACCAGCAAAAGCATTCTATGAGACAGCTTAAAACTTTACATCCCACTATTCCTTATGGCTACATTACTTCAGGATAACATCCAGAAATTTCTAGTAATGGCCAGTAAGAATTTTTCAGTTCTACTTCATTTTGCTCAATAGTTCAGGCAATGTTTGAAAAGTTGCATCTGCTGTAAGCAAGCTTCAGCAACACAACCACTTCCGCTCCCATTTCATTCTGTTCCTGGCTAGCAAAGCTTGAGAACATTGCCTCAGCTGCCTTCTGTAACTATCTGTGAGATTCCTGTGTAGGGCCAACTTTCCGTGACTCCTGATAACTGAGCTTTGCAGCCAGCCACACGCTGATTAGTCACTGGGCAAGGAAATAACACATGGCACGAAATAGCAGTCTGCTACCAGTGGTTCAAGAAATAACCTAACACGCTCCCAGTTTGCTCCAGTATACAATTGATAATGAAGTCACTGCCTGAAAAACTACTACACCAGTTGAAATGAAATGTATGTGGTCATGACCCAAAGATTCCACCCCTCCAGACCCATCCAAAAAGTCAACGTATGCTTCTTCACATTGTCTACTTACAGCTACCCACTTGGGGTGAAAAACAGGCAGTAAACAGGGAAATATACAGAAACAGGGAAAGCAGGAGATGCAACTGTCTATCTGGAGCCCTGCTCTGACACAAGTCATTAAAGAGAAAAATGACTCTGCTTTGGGGACATGAAAGAAACTCTTCACTCCAGTGAAGTGCTTCTTGTTCTGTCAGTGTATTCCCCAGCCTCCACTGCCCTTCAAATAAATGTTTACAGTGGGTAAATAGCAAAAAGCAAGACTGCATCGGAAAGGGAGACACAAAAACTGAGGGATGAATTTGCTTGACTGGTTACACGTCAGATCAGCAACACGCACCTCCAGGGAAAAAAAAGTACCCCCTAGGCAGTGCTATGCTCCAGGGCAAGCACTGACAGCTCTTCTCTTGAATCCAAGCCAATGTGCACACAAGCATGCCAAAAAGCAGGTAAAAAGCCTGACTCTGACCTAGTGATCTGAGTATTCCAGTATCCACAAAGAAGAAAGGTCAGAGCTGCTGTTTCAGATTACTGAAAGAAGTATGTACTACCATGAAGATGAAAAGGAGAAAAAAAAAAAAAAAAAAAAATACACTTTCTATGAATTATTTTTAACTAACATTTTTTCCTTGTTTTCTTAACTTTTTTTTTTTTTTTAAACGTGGACTGCTTCATAAAGTTTTTGAAATTAAAGGAAGCTCATCTTCATAATTTTAAGTTAAAAGTAATGCTTCTTCTATGTTGTCAGCATCCACATTAGGTTATTAGAAGTGAATATCATAGAACGGCTTGGTTTGGAAGGGACCACAAGGATCACCAAGTTCCAACCCCCTGCCACAGGCAGGGTTGGCAACCACTAGGTCAAGTATTAGATCAGATTGCCCAGGGCCCCATCCAGCCTGGTCTTAGACACCCCTGGGGATGGGACATCCACAACCTCTCTGAGCAGCCTGTTCCATCATCTTACCACTTCCTCAGCAAAAAAACTTTCCCCCAAAATCTAATCTAAGTTTCCTTTCCTTTAGTTTAACACCATTCTGCCTTGTCCTCTCACTATCTGCTCTCGTAGAAAGTTGATTTCCCTCATGTTTACAAACTCCCTTTAAATATTGAAAGGCCACAATGAAGTCTCCCTGCAGCCTTCTGTCTTCCAGGCTGAACAAACTCAGTTCCTTCAGCCTACCTTCACAACAGAGGTGCTCCAGCCCCTGAATCGTATTTATGGCTCTCCTCTGAACCCTCTCCAAAAGCTCCACATCCTTCATGTGTTGCAGGCCCCAGACATGGATTCAGCGCTCCAGATGGGGCCTTACATGGGTTGAATAGAAGGAGTACTACTGCTACTTTTTCTTTTTAAAATTATTTTGGAAGGAAGAAATAAAACAAAAAGTAATATTAAATTATTAAAAATAAAAAATAAAAACAAGGACAACTTAAGAAAAAAACAAAACAACCAAAACCAAACAGAAATGAGACAAATTTATTCACCCTGTCTATATTAAATGTCTATATATATTAAAGGTCTGACACTGACGTTAAGATCAACCAGAAGAACACACTGTTTAATGTATTTTTCTGTAATGGTTTTACAGCAGAAATAACCAGAAATCGTGTCTCATAGAAAACCGGGTAAACAACCACGTTTGTTTGCTCCAGCTGAGAACGGGCTGCTGGAGTGTAGCTGCCTGAGGCCATCTCCAGCACTTCCCAATCCCACAACAGCACAAATGACACGTCCCTTCTGGGACAGCTGCTGGCCCAGCAAGAATTCTGTTAATTTGGGAATATTCTCTCCAGTAGACTACAACAGTACAGCTTCTAGTGCCCTTACTGGCACTTTCCTACAATAAAATCTGGAAAATTGCAAGCTGGCCAGATGTAATCTATGAAAGACATTGGCAAAATTTACTATAGATTCTCACAGTTTTGTTATTGCTTTTATAGGCAACCTTTGTATCCTAAACACATGGTGTGGAGCTATTTTTTAATACTTGAGTATTTTACAGAATCTTAAGTTTTCAACTTGACTATTTGGAAGTTGTTTGGGGGAGAGGAAGGAGAGACGGGAGAAGCTAGGAAAAACAGATTTTGGGAAAGGTAAAGGGAACGAAAAGGCAGCGTTTGGGGTTTTTTTTTGTTGTTGTTTTGTTGTGGTTGTTTTGTTTTAATTTGAGGACATCTACTATCTTAAAGTCACATAGGCTTCATATGTTTACAAGAATTATTCTGGTATTCCAGTGCAAGCAACTCAAAGGTACACAGCAAGTCTGTTACACAGATTTAACACAACGTATCTCCTCTCTCACAGCCCTACTTTTAACTGCTGGATCCTTCTTCATAGGACAGTTATCTAGGGATGAGATTAGAAGGGACCAAACCTTACCTTTCAGACCAAATTTGTTTGTCTTGTGGATTTCATTTGGACCCACAGAGTAATTAAATACGCAGTTACTCTGAAAGCAATGTCTCCTATTTATTTCTATGGAAACCTTCACTTCATATACTCTCCCATGTCAGACATCATTCTGCCAGCCTGCCCTTCTGCTGCCCTCTGTCCCACAGCAACAAAACGTAATGGAGCACTGGCAGGAAGGTTCAGCCTCTACTGCCACCACACCAACATCTGCTTCTGATGTTAGAGACAAACATCATAAAAAAAGGAGGCCTTACTTCTCTAGCAGGCTTCATAAAATTCTGTTGTGTATTTCCAAAGTATCTCTTATGATTGGTGAAATATGGGAAATGTTACCCTCAGTTAGTATACTGCATCATATAAATGCATTTTTAAATGAGAATATAACTAACTTCTCACAGCCTAGAAGCTTCATCAAGTTGGTCTGTAAAAACAGACACACATTTTCTGCAGTATATGGTTTCATAGGCCCTGCATGTGTTTCTGTGTTAAAACCTTACAAATTTGTGAAAGTATTACAGACAAAAGCTATCTAAATTTACAGTCAGGCCAATAATTCTGATTAATACATCTATTCCACAGTTTCAGAGCCAAATTCTCATTTTTGATACTAAAGCAAAAGGTCACTTGGAAATCAACCATCTCCATAAAATATGGAGGAGTTGTCCACTAGAAATGGCATATATATTATTTTAAAAACTCAAACAATTAATTACCAATAATTTTTTTTCAGGATGAGAATTGTATTTATATAATTAAAATTATATTTATAATTATACATGCTTCCTTTCAATACATTCATAAAAAAAGGGACGGATTTATTTGCACCACTGAGTTTCAGCTCTCACCCTACTTGGAATTTATAGGAGTTTTCAACTCAAACTAGAAGATTTCTACTTACTTTCCACTTCTTAAAGTACAATCCACTCTATACATTTAATCCCCCAATACATAAACACTGAAATCAATGTCAAATATAAATTGCACTCAGAGAAAGTATCTTTACTGAAACACCCTACTATAGAATCCATAATATACAACTTGTATAAGAAAAAGGAGGAGTTTTATTTTAATAATTTTTAAAAGTGTAATTAAAAAAAAAAAAAAAAGTAATTCTACAGCTCTATAAACTATTTGTCCTGGAACGCAGAACACAAGTTAAACAATGTGAGTTCCTAGCCAGAAATAAATATAAAGTAGAGTTTCCGGCATGAATGCGTAAATCTTCTTGGCTCTGCATTTACATTTTCAAAACAGCGCTTGTGTTTACATTCTGACCTTTGTATCTTTTCCAAATTCAAACAAAACAAAATCACAAAGAAATACTTTTATTCAGCAATAACCAGACTCCTCTGAGCAAAGGTTACAGTAACATCTAAGAACTATAAGTGTAGTAGCAATCAAGTTTCCACTCTATTTAGAAAGAAAGATTGCCCTTCCACAAAAACAGACCTGTCCATTCTAATTAGTTTCAGCACAAACCATTTGAACACTAGAAACAAGCAAATGTCATTTCATTTTGCAAATGACAGACTGACTTACAATACAGCAATTAATAAGGGCTACTGCAGAAACTGCTGTTATTAATCAGTGTCAGTAATAACTACCCAATTCAAGGAAACTGCTTCCTGCTTGATTTCTTCAGCCTTAGTTCACGGAAAAGTTTACACTATGATGCTATCCATTTGCTTGTTCTCGTTATCTTCTGAACCTGCTAGACAATTTCAATTAAATTTAACACCGAGGAAAGTCCCAAAGAAAAGAACATCCTGCCAATTTGTGAACACTAACAGTTGCCACCAGAATGCTACACATCCTGAAAGATGACAAACTCAGAACTGGTCAGACTTGTTTGGCAGGTCAGCCACAGCTAATCAGTACCAGACAGCTCTGAACGGTAGCATGCGATGGCTCTGAGCCAGGTATTAAGGTGCTGTCCTGAACTGCAAACTGTAAATCACCTTTAGCCCTGTGTTTCCTAAATAACCCAAACGTTGCAGCTGTATGTACACATTAATGTAACGCACTAGCTTGCTCTTTATGTGGCGATTTAAAGAAACAATGGTTACGTGCCACTTTGTACGGTTAGTGTTCTGCAGCCAGACTATTTCTGAACAAGCAGCTGAGTATTGCGATCAGCAAATAAAACATCAAAATTTAAAAAAATAAAAGTTCCAAGGAGGAGTTTGCAATAAATGCTGAGGTTGAGATATCAGACGGTAAAGTATTGATCTGCACTACACCCACAACTGGTAATTCCTTTCTCAAAAGTAAAATACGCCTTAGAAATAGCACAGAAATATCCAGGCAGCTGAGAAGTGAATGAAACCAATCCTGTTTCCCATCTGCTGAATTCCCCACTCGTGCAGCAGGGCTGGGAGCTCATGGGCCTCCAGCACCTCCCGGGCGGACAGCTCCAGGTCTCTACCCAAGGGGAGCACAGGGCCTCCCCAAAAGGAGCCTGGCGCTGCCACCTCCCAGCTGAAGGGAGAGCAAATAGCCCACTGCCCCAGGGAGAAGCTCCATCAGACTCACTGGCCCATAGGACTGAAAGACATTCCTCCCTGTAATTCATTTCTACGCACTGTCTTGATTTTGTCAGGGATTCACACTCTGGGGTAGTACAACTCTTCCAGAATCAGAAGTAAAAGCATTTTTCTAACATAAAAAGCGTGTTCCAGTAAGCACCCAGTGAGGCACACCAAGTACAATGAGCTGCATACAAGATATTGTAACTTGCCTCTTAGGAAAGGCCTGTACAATGACCTTAACTCAACTTACCCCTAGATTGTCCTCCATTACCTGATAACACATCTATAACAACAGCAAGCATCAGAACTGCAAATCTCACCCTGCTTCCTTCGGACTGAGAAATGTGATCATCCACATTTCTGTGATTTATCTTCCATTACTGTCAAGGAAAACTGTAAATAAGCCTTTATTTCAAAACAAGGAGAACTGATGTTGGCCACTAATTCAGTTTCAGTTTAAAAAGCAGGTAAAGTAATCTTATTTTCCATATTACAAAAAGCAAAAGCAGGAAAACAATACTTGATATACTCTAACTGCAAGAAAAGGTGAAAAACAGGAGTGTTGCTGTATTTTACTATCTCCTACCAGAGTTTGTTTCTCTTTCCCTCTCCTCCCAGTTAGTGCACCAGAAGGTCCCTTCAGAAAAAAGAAAAAAAAAAAAAAAGAAAAAAAAAAAAAAAAGATGGCTGAGACAGATGAAGTAGGTTGCAGCCCACTGGTTTATTCTTAAGCTTCCCAAAACCTCATCAGAAAAAAAAAAAAAAAAAGTAATCTACAGTGGAATCTACATCAGTGGCATCCAATTTTGGCATTAGCATGAATGTAAGTTTTTCTAGCAGTAATTCACTTCCCTCTTGAGGAAAAGGCAGTCCAAAAACTACCCAAGAACACAGTCACAGAAGAGGACATACTAGTACCACCTGCTTGCTTGCACGGAAAATATTCCTTTCTCTCAGAAGCTCAAACTGTTCACTGACTGGAGATTTCCCAAGGTCCTGAGACTTCCCAGTCTCTGTGTACACCCCAAAGGCTGCATTTTTGGCAAAAGCAGTGATTTAAACCATGGAGCCAGAGAAAGCATGAAATTGTTTCCTTTCAGTTCTTAACTTTTTGAAACCATAACCTGAAATAATCACAGATAGACCTGGTTCATATGCCAATATATTCCTCAGAGGTAACAGAATAGCGCCCACTTAAAACAGCAGCTCCATTTTGTGTTACACAAAAGCAAAAACAGAAGAAAAAATACTTCTTTTTGTAATATGGATAATGGAAATGAATCTACTCCCACCTTAGCTGCCAGCAGTAGCTCATTCCAGTAGAAGGACTAAATTGACAGATTAGGAAGGGAGACACAGAGATAAATACTGAAGATAAACTTCCCAGAGAATTAAAGTTTGCAGTATACAAGAATAAACAGCCATCTATCTACTTTCAGTACAATTTTTTAATCCATATATCCATATATGGATAATCCATAGCTATTCAATAATAATTCCTGTAGATTGAAGCAACAGAAAGGTAAAAAGACGTAAGTCTACATTTAAATTACCTCACAAATGCTTAAATAACATAGTGGTAAAGGCTAGATGAGTGATTCTGATGTTTTGAATACCTACTGAAAAGCAATAGAGACGAACAGGTTATCAGCTTAACAATGGCTTTCAGGGAAAGATGCCCAAATGCAACTCAGAGCTTAAAGGTATTGAATGAAATGGCTGTAAACAGAAAGTATGCATTAAAAAGAGAGAAGGGGGGGGTGGGGAAAAGAAGAAAAAAAATCCAGAACCAAAGAGAAAATGATCTTTAGCCCTAAATGGTACTAGAGAGGCACATGAAGAAGCAGATCTGTAAAGGTATCTAGATTCTAATCCCTCAACTTCAACTTTTATATAGACATATTTTCTGTTGTTCTAATAATAGATATATCTGTAGTAAACTTTGTATTTTTAATGGCTATGACTGTGATGAGTAACACAGTGTTTTGAAAGAGAACAAGAAATCTCTGGACAATTCTAGCTCTGAATTAGACAAAGTTTTTTGTCATTATACTTCCTCACCTCTGTTAATCCAGGGATAGGGGTTTAATGTTGTTACTAGATTTGCAGACATTCATGCAAATTAATGCCAAAAATCTCAAAAACAAACGTCTTGATCAATCCATATTCCAAGCTACATTCGTCAGCACTTTTCACCAAAGGTGATCACTGCCATAATCACGGGGTTCCTTAACCATAAACGAAAAACTGTTGTGGCTGTAGGGAGGAACTGAAAGGGAACAGGGTCAGTGGTGAAATTAATGGGAAACAAATCAGGAGGACAAGATCACTGCAATGACAACACGCACCGATGTGTGGAATCATAGAAAAAAGGCCACAATACTCTCATCACCACTCCAGATGAAATTAATCCATACACTGCAACAGTTTCAAACTTCATAATGCACTGCACTTGATCGTGTGCTTCACACTACGATTACAAACCCATCACTAAAATCAGAATGGGAAAAAGCACTAAACCTTGTAGCCTGTGCACTCAAATTAACAGGTCTGAATGTCTACACTGACTTACACCTTGTATCCATCTTGACAGCAAAGATTCTGTACATCTTTTATTTACAGTATATGAGGCTTTGCAAGGAATGTTTTGTTTCCAGCACTGGGCAAGGCTTCGTTTCTTCCTGTCTGGTATGTATTACAGCAGACATGACATGTTAAAAAAATTACACTATGAAGAGACTACTAGTATTTATAAGAACCACATTTTACAGCTGCATCAGGAAGGGTCAATGCAGTGAAGAAGATCTCTGTAAAAGCAGGATGGTCTCTGGAACAACTCTGAGCAGGAAAGATCACGTTACTTGCTTTCCCTCCAGAATCTATTTTATACCACAATTTTCTTGTCTCTCCATTAAATAAATCTTCTCATATTTACCAATTGACCTTTTTAGCCCAGCTTAGCAACAAGCATTTTAGTCAAATAACTGGAACACTATGTTTAAGAAAGCTATTCTTGTTAACCTTTATGCCCTAAGCTTTCAGCTTCAAATTCTTGCTCTGATTACTTTTTCTTTTGTTTTTTTAAATTAATATCATTAAGTAGAGCAGCTTAAGAGGCAAAAACAAAAGCAAAAAACACTTTCTGTTGTTAGGACTTGTTTTGCACCACTCTACCTTCCATCAACCTGAGTTACAGTACAAAATAAGACAAGGCAGACTAAATTTAAACCTGGATTCTTCTGTTGTTTCACTCATTAATTTCACTCATTACTGTTTCCTCATTTTACTTGTGGTCTGTTAATCACTTTTCAAGCAGCAATGCTATCAGTGTGCCTCATAAGACAAGGATGGAAGCTGTCACATGGCTGCTGTTCAGCACATTCTGTGGAGCTGTGCCTACAACCTGCAGTTTACCTCCCACCCACTTCAGGCACCTTTGCCTGGTTACATCTGCCTTCATTTCAGACCTCCCACTTCTTTGTGCAGCATGGTATCAATTAAAATGCCAAACTAAGCATCTGATAGACACTGGACATTTGATTAACATCACATTTTTGACATGGCCCTGAAACTGTACCTCTAGCTTACTTGCTGGATCAGTTTATATCTGAATTTATATACTACACTCCCTAGCGACTGCAAACAGAAATTCTGTGTGAGTACTTCTTTTATTTTTATCACGAGATGCACAAAAGCTTGCAACAGAGTTCCAAGAATGTTAAAATAAAAAAAAAAAAAAAAAAGGAATTTATAAACATGAAGCCTTTCTTCCAAAAAACAAAACAAAACAAAACCACGCAATAAAACTGGACATGTTAAAAAAGTAAGAGTGAAGAGAGAACGGCTAGGAATAAACAATCTAGCTAAACATTTCATTCAGCACTATGACTGAGCACTAATCCATATGACAAAAATTCTATAAAGAAAAAGTTTGTAGTTACCAGTCAGGATCAAAACTGACATTAAGAACCTGGTGTTCAGTTCCATGACGTAAACAAGTCATCATTCCTATCCAGTAAGTAAAAGGGTTCAACCCTGGAAGGGGAGGGGCTGTCAGTACAAAATCTCTACACAAATCTATCTGGAATCAACCACTCCATCACTGATTGTCAAAGAAAATAAATAAATGGATATATTTTCCTTAGAATTATTGCAAGACTACCATTAATCCCCTAGCTCACATTTATGGTAGGAATGCCTACTTACAGCTGTGCATACTTTAAAAAAAATTAAAAAAAAAACCACATTTACCAGGCATATAACAACTCATCCACACATGGTCTTCATAGGGTTTCACACACCCATAACCATGGAACAATAAAAAAGTCCATGTATTCATTATTTATAATAAATAATACCTGTGTGGAAATAAATAAATAACACACTTTCTTCTAACTCACGTATATCAAGCCCTACTCTAGCAGCAGAGAGTTCCCTTTCAAACGGGTCTTCTTCCACAATGTATTCCCCCTCCTTCATTCACCACACGATAATCACTCACCTTTAAAAGTACCAAACTCCTTCGCAACTGTGTTCACTCAAAGCTCCAATGAAAAGCTCAAACTTGCTGGAGGAATAGTTATTCCATGGCATAAAAGACAAAGCTAGATCAATCCCTGGTCAACCTGATCTAGCTGTGCGCTTCCCCGTTACAGGCGAGTTGGACTAGATGACCTTCAAAGGTCCCTTTCAACCCTACAGATTCTATGATAAACTAAAACTAAAGGTCAACGTGTTCTAAATTTGCACTTTTGCTTCTCAAAAACACATGTACAAAGCAACTAGAATTTCAATTAAAAAATTCAGGACATATGTTTGGGGTGTATATATGATGACAGCAGTAAAGAGAAGTGAATGCTCCTCTGCTTGCGAGCGCTCTCTTTTATCTTCTTCCCTTTACTTCACTTCCACACTTTCTCCTTCCTCTTGTTTTCAGCTTTCCATTTTCCTTACCACACAGTGATTCCTCTTTTGTCTGTGTCCTGCCTTCCACTTTGCCTTCCCGTTTCTTTCATCACTGTCCTGACAAATGAAATTTCCAAATCTAGAGGTCATCTTTGATACCCGAAGAACAGAAATGGGGCAGCTGCCTGTACTTTGATTAATTTGTATTTTGTGACCTAAATGTGAGCTTTCCAAACCACATGCTCCAGATTTACAAGAGCAGCTAAGGCCAATGAGTCTGTAGAGATTCCACCATTTAAGGTAGATTTCCCTCAAACTGTGAGTTCTCCCTGGACAGTACTGAAGAACACAATGCAATACTTTTGCATAACAGACTGGGGATAAATCCTGTGATCTATATGTATTAAACCAAGCTTAACTTATAGACAGGTAGATGAAGTACCTGTCTGTGCAGGTTATAAACATTAAGTCATTACATTGCTTTTCTAAAACTTCAACAGGAATGGCTTAGATTGGAGAGGACCTTAAAGATCACCCTGCTCCAACTGGCTCAGGCTGCCCAGAGCCCCATCCAACCCAGCCCTGAGCACCTCCAGGGATGGGGCACCCACAGCTCTATGGGCAGCTGTGCCAGAGCCTCACCGCCCTCTGAGTAAAGAATGTCTTCCTCACACCTAACCTGAATCTTCCTTCTTTTAGTATAAAGTCATTCTCCCTTGTCTTAGCAACGTTCTAAAAATTGGTACTTTCTTAGTCCCACAGAAACATGTTTATTTTCTTCACTTAAAATAAAAAAAACAATCAATTTCTCCATTCATCCAAAAGCATATGGGGAACAAAGGGAAAGGTCTCTTTGGAAAACCAATGTCAGTGACTGACAAAGTTCTGGGACAATTCCTGAAGTAAGCCAGTTTTCCTTTAGAGCAGATATGATAGGTGCAAAAAACCGAGTGGTGCTGCGTAGATGTAGTGCTGACACTGTTTATACCTTATAATGTAATCATTTCAAACTCACACCAACAAAACTTTGTCTTTCCACACTTCCTGAGTTAATACCGTTCCCTTTTTGAGAGAAGCAGTCAGCCAAAGTCGGCTTCAAATTGTTTCCTTTGGAGAAAAAGAAGATGGAGATAAACTGAAACGTTGTTGGTACAGCTCATTTCTGTCCACGTGTTTTTGGATTTTTTCCTGCTTCTTTTAAATGCACAGAGACAAACGTTAACAAAACAACAGCCAGTAAATACACCAGCACTCACACACTTTTGTTTTGAGCAGGGACATGGAGATACTTTGCAGTGGAGGCTGCTATCATTTCAACTAAATTCTTATTAAAAACATTTATTTTAAAAAGCTGTTATAACAAAAGCACGCTGCTCATCTGCAATTACATATATATACACAAACCAGGTGGAGCCACGTGTCCTACTACTAAACTGCTAAATGCTTCCCATTACAAGATCACATTTACAGTTGCTTACAATTTTGTCAAACTAAGTTGTTGGACTGCAATTCTGCCAGGCAAAAAAAAAAAAAAACACCTGGGTCAGATTAAGGGGGGAAATAATAATACATGCATACATACACACACACACATATATATATGTATTTTTTTTTTTTTTTTTTTTGAGGATTAAACTGCCAACTTGCTCAGGCTTGCTTTGTGAAATAACTACTGGCAGGAAGTAAATGTTTCAGTTTGCTCCTGTCACAAATAACAGGAAGCATTATCTCAAGATGCTCTATCATTCTTCAGATTTCAAGCAAGGAATCAAAGCTCTGTGCTTTTGTGACCCTGTGCGTTGGGTCAGAGCAGCCAGTTGCCATCTCCTGACTGCCGCAGCCAATAGAAACAGCAAGGCACCATCCACTGCAACACAAATTCTTTTCCTTCTTTCGTTTTTGGATGCTATCTGCACCCCAAATGCCTACTCTGAATGGACATACACTGTGCTCTGAACCACACCAGAAACAACATGGAGACATCCAAGGAAGTATAACCTAAAACTTCGTCAGTGAGTGTGCCAGCAGCACCCATGCTCACACATTTCTGACAGAGACACACCTGTAACTGGAAACTCATCTTCTCTAAATTGCATCCTCAACAAGCCTACTCCAGTGAGGGTCTGACTTTTCCTTACAGACAAATAAATAAGGCATTTCTTGTATAGCTATATTTCTGCTGCAGGAGAATGGAAAAGATTAAAACATCATTCCCGAAGTTAGCTAAGCAAGCCCAGATAGCAACAGTTTCAGCTACCAGCCACAGTAACTCAGATTTTAACTTGAAAATACACATTTCTAAGAAATTCACATCTTTCTATATGGTCCATGACTGAATAACATCCTAGTACAACCCATTTGGTCCATCTCTTAATAAATTCTAGTACAACCTACACATTTTTATATTGCCTACTTGCTCTTATTAGCCCCTTTCTCTGCTCTACCTACCTGCTATCACTGCACATCAGACCTGGAGGAAGGTTACAAACTGTTAAATGTTTTCAGGTTTTATTTAATTTCAGGATAAAAAACAGCAAGTAAGGTTAGCAGTTCACACACATCACCACAATCCAGCATTGATGCATGCGAGGTTTTCCTCAATGCTCTGGCTTCCACAATTTCAAAAAATATGTATGAGCATTACAGATGTAGAACAATTCAAACTCAGTAAAGAAACCAATAGAACAGACAAGCCCCTAACGCTGATACTTTGAGCTAGAATACTTAGGTTTCACTTAACGGTGATATCTTCATATTTCCAGAGGGTAGATTTGAGAAGTACTCCTGTATTTTATAGCGTGAGTTTTCAGGGAAGGAACCCAAAACCACCGACACACCAATAGAATGTCACGGGGGAGGAGATGGACAGCTGAAGTATTTTCCACTTAAAATACATGACTATCCGAGGAAGAGCATCACCGTAAAACAAAGGGTAAACATGGGCTATCTAACACCAAACGGAACACCCAACGCAGCAGACAGCCGACATAAACAACAACAGCATTACTCCTAAAAGCATCATTCTGCTAATTCATATGGCAGCTAGGCAAAATACTACATTTTAGATTCGAGCAACTGTTTAACACAGCTGCTACAAATGAGGTGTGTTATTATCATCAAAACAAGGTACATGCCAACATGCAGGTCATCTGCAAGGGAACAAGGATCTTACTCAATATTTTCAAATTTTGTGTAATACCTTTCAATGCACACTTCAAACTTCCAAAAAGTTAAAAGAATTTGCTAAACAGGGGGCTCCTTTTTAAGTACGCAATATAATTCAGTCCTGCTCAATGTAAGTAACTGCTATTAGCAGTAACATGAATTAGCTGTGTTCGTGACTGGCCCTTCTACCTCCATGTAGGCCAAAATCTAAAAGGGAAAAAAATAAAGAAATAAAAATACTCCAAGACCTGAAAGTGACTTCCAAAGTAAGCAGCGTGTTCAGAAAGGGATAATATGAATATCCTGAACTTAAACAATGGCATTTCAGAGGTCACATAACTCCAGGTACCAATTCAGAACTACACCAAAATAACAAAGTTCTCCACAACAAAACTGCTTTTAAATCAAATCACATCAAGCAGAGTGGGGAACTGATCTGACAGGCAGAGAGGACCTGAATATGGTTGAATTTGTGGATCACGTATGACTCCTGAACCCGAGGACAGTATTTTTTTCTTTTTTTAAACAGCTTATGCCTCGGCTTGTCATTTGTAAAATGGAATACCGCTTAAGTATCTTCCAAAATGCATTTCAAGGACAAAATTCATGCTGACAGAGTTCAACTGCAGCATTTGTAGGTATTCAGAAACAAGTATTGTGGAGGGGGGAAAAAAAGACAGACAGACAGAAAGACAAGTTGGAGACAGCAGCAATTACAGCAAACTCTCAGCAACATCCTGTTTGAATTGGCAAATTAAGGAATATTGTCAACATGACATTTCAAGCACAGTGCCTCCGCAAGAAAAGGTGCTGCTACCAGGACTGAGCTCCTCCCCAGTTTATTTCCTACAAACTTCTCAAATGTGTTTTCTTCTGCTGCATAAAAGCAGTACAGAAATAGGACAAATTGACTATACAGGACCAGTCTGACTATGCACGAAAACCAAAAAAAAAAAAGAAAAAAAAGCCAAAATAGAAAATGAAGGTTGATCCTCTAATTTACATTCAAGAATTGCTTCTTACAGAAGCTGAAAAGAAAAGCATAAAATAAGTATACTTCTGAATTGCTATTTAAACTCTTGAACAATGATTTAAGTACAAGGTTTTATGCCTTCAGTTATTAACAAAAAGCTGAATGCACAGTTATGTCACCTTAGCAGCAACATACAACAAGCAAGCATACAACTGGAATTTAAAATACACACTACTGCAGAATGTGCCCATACATAAGCACAGGATTAGTAACTGTTGACTATAAATTACTCCTTAATTCACCTCCCAAGTAGTTTCACAAATATTTCAGGTTTTGTGACTTTTAATGATCAATTACTCCAACTGGCACGAATTATAAGCCAGGATATAATTAAACATTCAAAATAAACTAGGCTTAAAAAATGTGATATTTTAAATATTTTTGGTCCAAATGCACAAAACAAAGAGTCAAACTAAGTCATTCTTAGACGTCCCTTAATGAAAAAGCAAGGTCGCAACAGAATGACTATCAGGAAAATCTTGATTGTGAGCCCTTTAATGCACCCTGTAAACTTTTACGTATGGCACACACAGGCCAATAAGGTCAGGCTCTATTCCTGCACTTCGAGGTCTCCATTCACCAATGAATAAGAATCTGCTCAGTATCACAGAACTCACGTCTGAAAACTATGCCTGGTGTTAACGAGCTACAGTATTAATTTTATTCTTCCACATTATCACCATTTCATTTTCAAATAGAGCACATTTCCAGAATTCTACCCACCTCACAGACAATGCAGTCAGCATTAGAGTTCAACATTACCATGTCAATCAGGAAACCCTGTCTGACAGATTCAAATTCCCACTGAACACACACAGCACAGCCGCAGAGAACAGATAAAAAGAATGCTGCCTCTCTCACAGCACAAAGCATTTTAAAAACTTACCTGATCCTTAACCATCTACATTTTTTTTTTCCTGATGAAATGCACTCATTATTTTAAAGACTGCACTGATGCTCCCCTAGAAGGCAGCTGGTTTCTGCGCTCTGCTAGGCAGAGTTACCTCTAGCACAACCTGAGGCGATCCGACAGGGCAGACTTCAACTCCACAAACCAGAAGCCCACAAACAGGGCACGCTGTCCCCTCGGCCCAACCCTTCCTTCCACCATCCTCCTCACCACACAAAGGCCACATGCTGGGTGCCCTTCAGACAGCCGTGTCCCAGCCCTGGTCTCACTCCATTGCGCCCATTGACAGCGTCTACCTGGAACCCATCTGCCCCACGAAGGTGCACACAGGTGTCACCCTCCAAAGAAGGTGGCATGCTGCACACGCTCCCTGCCGCCCTGGTGGCTCTGTCAGCTCCGAGGCCCTCCCGCGTGCAGAACTGACTTTTCAGAAGACATCAGGTTTCGAATAGCGTTCTACTCTAAGAAACACGGTAACCAAACGTGGGAATGCAGCACCTCGCCCATCAGAGGTGCTCTCTGAGGTAACAACAGCGTGCTACCGGACTAACAGAAAACGCCGATTTTCTCCTCCAAAAGAGGAACGGCACGGAACGCCCCTAGGAGGAAGCCTTCATTGGGCGTACCACAGGCCTGCAATTAGGCACGGCCGCGGCAATGAGAGAACGACCGCCGCGCACCTGAACAAAGGGCACAGCCCCACGGCCGGAGTCGGGCCCCGGGAGGCGGCACCCCTCGGCCCGGAGCGGGCGCTGCCGGCACCTCATCGCTGCGCGGCTGCCGCTCCCCGGCGGCGCTCCGTTCGAGGACAATGCCCGTCTCCCGGCACACGCTCTTCTCCTCCCGCCCCGGGCCGCCCCGCACCCGGCGGACCCCTCCCCGAGCCCCGCCGCCTCCGCCCTCCCCTCGGGGCCGGCAGCCCTCACCCGGGAACCGCTGCTCCTCGTCCTCGCCGCTCTCCGAGTCGGTCTGCATGGGCTCCTCGGCGAAGTTGACCCCGCGGGCGTCGGGGGGAGCCCGGCGCGGCGCTTGGCCCCGGTCATGGCCGGGCGCTGGGGTGCCCGCCCGGCGGCCGCTCGCCTCCTTCTCCTTCGCCGCCGCCCTGGCCGCCGCCGCCTCCTCCTTGAGGCGCCCGAAGTACTGGAGGGCGAACTCCAGCAGGTCCGCGGGCTGGCTCCGCAGCACCTCCACCGTGAAGCCCTGCAGCAGCTCCGTCAGCCCCGCCGGGATGGAGATGCTCATGCCGGGGCCGGCCGGGGCGGGGGGGAAACAGGGGAAGGGGAGAAGCGGGGGCCGGAGGTCCGCGGCCGGGGTCGAGGCGGCGCCCGGCGGGTGCCCCTGGGCGGCGCAGGTGGGAGCGGGCGGGGGGTGGATCCGCGCTGCCGCCCGCGGCTCGTGGCAGGCGGCGGCCGCAGCCTCTCTCTCCGCTTCGCCCCACAGCCGGCGCGGCGGCGACAGCGGCAGCCCCGTCCGTGACTGAAACCTCCCCGCCCCCGCCGCCTCCTCCCCCCGCGCCGGGGGAACCTCGAACACATGTGACCCGGGAAACCATGACAACCTCCCGCCGGGGACTGCGGCCCGCAGCGCGCCCCCACCACCCCCCGCGATCGGGAGGAGCGGGGTGTGGCGCTCCGCTCAGGCTCCGGCCCCGCCGAGGGGGTTCCGCCGCCCCGCGGAGCCCTGCAGCCGCCGTCCCTGCGGTATGTCAATGCTCGTTGCCGCTGTGCTTTTTTTGTGGGCCACGGGCAACCATAAAGAGATTCCCGTATCGCTCGTATGCGTAGATACGCCATACGTTCATAGTCACATAATTTAGGAAGCGCAGTGTCAGAAAATGCCTCCGGTCAGCTGACTGCCTCAAGGTCCACGAACACCACATCTAGAGAAAGAAACGGCTGGAAAAAACAAAAGTTCCATTTCAGCGTTGCCGGCCCCGTGCCCTGAGCAGGTGCTGCTGTTGCTGCCGTGCACTCAGGGCTGCAGGCAGTGCCCGCGGGCCCGCTTTGTCATAGAGCTCTGCTGAACGCTCCTCTGAAAAGGAGGTCCTGGGAAAGCATGAAAACCGGTTTGTAATCATGCATGTTGGGATTATAGAAACACGGAATCATTAAGGTTGGAAAGACCACTATGGTCATCCAGTCCAACCATCAGCCCATCCCCACCACATCCACTGCACCGCATCCCTCAGTGCCACATCAACACGGTTCTTAAACACCTCCAGGGTCAGTGACTCACCCACCTCCCTGGGCAGCCTGTGCCAGTGCCTCACCACTCTTTCTTGGAAGAAATTGTTCCTAATATCCAACCTGAACCTCCCTTGGTGCAACTTGAGGCCATTTCCTCTCACCCTATCACTGTTACATGGGAACAGAGGCCAACACCTATCTCCTCACAACCTCCTTTCAGGCAGTTGTAGAGAGCAGTAAGATCTTCCCTGAGCCTCCTCTTCTTCAGGCTGACCCATCCCAGTTCCCTCAGCTGCTTCCCACCAGACCTGTGCTCCATATCCTTCACAGCTTTGTTGCCCTTCTCTGGACACCCTCCGTGGCCCTGACATCCTTCTTGTAGTGAGGGGCCCACAGCTGAACACAGAAATTTCTGTCAGCCCTGGGTTTGTGTGCAAAGTGAATCAATGGCCCAAACGTCCAAGCTCAGGAAAATTGGAAACTGATTTTACTGGACACTCACCATTATTTCAGATGCCCTGAAATATACTTCAAAGGGACTCTGGGTGAGAAAAGTGAAAAATCAAGTTTGTCTCAGCAAGGAGATGCTGAATGATGTGGCTTCAGCAAGTAACGACAAGAAAATGCAGCAATCTATGGTGCTTTTTTCATTCAAACTATGACCTCGAAGCCATTTTTAATTGGATGCACTTCCAAATGAAGCCACAGTTCCCTCTGGAAGCATTTTTCCAGTTGCGTCTGCCTCATGAATTTGATGTCATGAGCCTGGCAAACCAGTACAGTGAGTGATCTGTGTGTAGGGGTGATACCACTGCTCTACAGCAGGTGAAAGACACCTCTACCAACAGAGCTACAGGACACTGTTCAGCAGTGTCTTGTGCCTTGCTTTCTCTCTGTGAGAAAAGCCAGTATGGAGCATTTACTCAAAATGAAGTTCACAGCTATTTAGCACTGCCCAGCCTGAGAGAGATCTCCATAACCACACTAAGTCCTGAAGACAGACCGTGAGCACACTCTACACTGCAGAAGGCTGCTCCTCCAGCAGGCTCTGGGAATGCTGCAGCTTTCTGCTAGTGGCCAAGAACCCTGGTTGCAGCCAAGGCACAGTGCCAACATCACATCAGTGCTGTAGTTGCTGCAATGGGAGCTTCCTGGGGCCCTTTATGGGAGCCAGCAGGAGATGAGCAGAACCCAGACAGGTGACCTAAATTAGACTGAGGGTTATTCCATACCTATGTGATTGCAGGTAGTTGGCTTAGGGCTGACTCCTGCAAGATGGGATGGGATGGGATGGGATGGGATGGGATGGGATGGGATGGGATGGGATGGGATGGGATGGGATGGTCTTACGTTGCTGGTGGGCTGCTGGCTTGCTGGCCAGCAGGCAGTTAAATTATTAGTTAGGCATTGATCAGTGAGTAATTGCATTGTGGAGATTACATATATATAGCTATCATCACATTTTTTATTATTATTATATTTCCTTGTATCAATCTTAATATATAGCTTTCATCTCAGCCTACTGGCATGTCTCAATCATATCTGTCCCTACAAAGTACTGCCATCATGCTATGTGGCCACATACACTACTGTCGCCAAGAATCATGTGCAGCAGGATGGCTGACACCTGTATGTTATGGACAGGTGCATATCTTGGTCATTCCAAAAGGAGCTTTAGCTAGAAACGCCAAACTGGCTCATTTACAAGTCTAGCAGCTCAAAGCCCTCTAACAGTGAGCTCTCCTATTCGTGATCAGGTTGAGAGATGCCTGAGATGCCTAAACTCTGAGGAAACCAGGAACTGTTGACACGTGGTCCAACTATCCGCTTGGTCTATGTTCTGTGAGCACATAACATTCCATTTACTGGAGTCTTCCAGATTGAATGAATAGTCATCTCTGAGGTTTTCTCCCAGCCAGACAAGGCTGTCTATTAATGCAGGGATTTATCAGCAGCACTGTCTTTCACCATGTAGTCAAGGACTTCTCAGGCCTGCTGGAGCGTCCCATGCTCCCAGACATCATTAGAGAGAAAGGAGATTCCTTCTCTGGGGACATCCTCAAGAGCCAGTCTTTGATGTTTGTAGGCAAAATTGACATTGTTTGAATAAGAGGTTCCTAATTAGTGGCACTCTAAAGAATTACTCTAATTTTGTATTTTCGAAACACCCTAAAATATGTGTCTGGGAAGGCAGCTTGGGATCTGATGTATCTCAAAGAATGGCAGTGAACTTTGCAGTTCAAGTTGATGTCTTCTCTTTTCCTTTCAGTTCCAATGAACTTGCCTTGACTTCAAATTGCTTTTAAATCCTTGTAAGGGGAACAGCTGTCCCAGAATGTGTTACACTCTAACAGAGGGAACAGTTAGGTAATAAGAGGATCGGTTCACACCTTTTTGATGAGTTTTATTCGTTTGTACTAATTTTCATGTGTCATTCAGCAGTGAGCATCATCTTGACATGAAAGAAAATATAAAACTTCAAAAATCTTTCTGTACTGAAAAGGGATGGGGACAACACTACACTGACAACTACCAAGAAAATTAAGTAAGGACTCCTGTTATCTCCTTTCCTCCTTGCTGGTAGATGCCCTCTTCTTTACAGTGCTTACCAGCTCTGCATGCCAATCTGTTGCTTCATCTGGTTTGAGATAGTGCTAAAACTAGGAAAATACAGGTAGCAGCTGAAAAATAGCAAGTGCCACATCTTCTACATGACAGCTCTAACCAGCATATTTTGGAAACAGGTTGGGACTGCTTCTGTCAGAGATCAGAGATAGATCATTTCTGAGCACATAGAGGATACTGAATATAGTGCAGAAGGGAATGCAGACTCCAAAGGCTTATTTTTACTCAGGTCAATGAAGACTTAGTAAGCTTGATAAACTTGAGCTAAATATGTCAATCCAACAGCTTTCTTCTTGCTAGCTTTCAACCATTTGCCTGATAGGAACATCTATCTCCAGTGCTCCCAAAGATGTTCTGAACACCCATCTTCTCATTAGCCCTGGCTGAGCTCTGCCACGCAATACACACAGAGGGGCAGAAGTATGCTTTTCTCTAAGTGGAAAGTAAGTACATTCCTGGAATACAGTACTTTTAAAAGCGCCTCAAAAGCCCCTTTGTCACCTTCTTGGAGGTAAGAGAGACTGTTGTGACCAGCTGCACAGCTAGCCCTGAAATAAGAGATCCTGATCTCCTCATCCATAGTAGTGTCTGTCCTACATCGGTAACCTGAGCTCCAGCAGTGGTACTCGATGGAAAGAGTTTGTATTGTACTACAGAAGGAACACACAGGACAAAAACCGGCCCTAAACCTATTGCAGCATATAGGAGAAGACTGACATGTGGGAGTATTTCCTGTTTGGTTGGTTTTTAAATTTTTTGCTTTGTGCTGACTTAAATCTTTTGTCTTGACTTCTGAAATTGTAAATTCAGACACACTTTGCATTTGGCATGATTAAAAGCTGCTGCTGACAAGCAACTTGAAAATGCCTTCATGTTTTATGTGTATTTCAAAATCTCTTCAGCTGTATGCCTTTGCAGGCTCTTGATCTTGCAATAGCTGATTTGTACATTTTGAGCAACCAGTTAGTAAGAATCACACACGATTTCTGATCTTCCCAAATACCTTTAAGATGTCACATAAATTGATCTTTTTTTTTTTTCTCAGTTTACAAGGCAGCTCATGCTGTCTTGCTTGGCAAATCTTATTTACTGAATTCTCTCGTTAACAGATTTCAGTGGTAGTCATTCAACCTTAGATTCTTTCAGCAATAGCAAAACATGCAGCTGTGCAGGTTCATAGTTTCTTTTTTTTTTTTTTTCTCATCAGATTGGAATGATATAACACTATAATTATTATTGTGCCAAATCTTTTGCCAAAACATAACCTGTTTGTCAGAAGAATGTTCAGTTCTATCATCAACATAATAAACTAGTGCCTGTAATTCAAGGATCAAGTGTAAACGCATTCCTCATGACTCCCCCTCAACTTGGTTCTCCAGTTCTTCTCGTACCTTTTGTTCTGGCTCTTCTTACCATTCTATTCTTGCTGTGGATTTGAAGCATCTAACTCCTTCTGTGTCTAACATATATCTAGAGGGAGTAAGTATCCACTTGCATTCTCAAGTAAAATTCTTACTTATTTCTCTTTGCTTTTCTGCTCAGTCTAGCTCTTCTCAACCCAAAACTGGGCATTCCAGAAAGTAATAGCTTCGTGTCTTATTGTGAAAACTACTTACAGTGGTCTATTCTGTGAATGAACAGTTGCAGATTTGCTTTGAAATCCATTGGTTTGTAGTCCTTGGTATTCAGAAACTGTTGGATACCCTCTCTTAGAAAATCAGTCCACTTTATGTGCCTCGACTGGGGCACTGACAGGCAATCACTTGTAACTTCACACACACACAGAAAAAAACAGGAGTCAACTCTTTGAAGTCAGTGTAGTGAGAGCTGAATTTGCCATTAACAATAAAACTTTCTTCTCGTTTTGATGTAATGAGATAAAATGCTGTAGTAGACAGGTTATTTAAGGGATCTCGTACAGTGTCCTGTTCACAAAAAATGGCATTCTACACTGACAACACAACGTGTTAAATGGCTAACAGACGTCTCTCAAACTACTTGACAACAGAAAATCATCATCAAATGGAGGTGTTGTTCCCCAAGGACTGACAGTAGGCTGCTCCTGTTCAACATCTCCCACAGTCGCTTAGAAGTAAATATAAATGTTGCTGATGCAATATCCAGCTGACATAGAACCCAGTCAAAGTGGTGGAATCAGTGAGCTCAGCTAAGCACAAAGCGGTCTGGATAACTTGTCCATTTAAATGAAATCTTTCTTTACACACCTACATTTTATGTGATTGACTTCAGAACAAAGAATGCAAGATGTTTCTACAGAGTGGGAGGATTTTATCTTGGAAAGCAGTGCTTCTGAAAGAGTTTAGGGATCAAAATGGAGAAACAGCTCAACTTGAACTCCCAATATAAATCTGTAGCAAAATGGGCTAATGAGATTCTTGTGTGTTTCAGGAGGAAAAAGTAAATGGGAAAGGAGGATTTTCACTTTGTGAAGCACTCTTGAGACCAGTACCAGTGTATGGCCTATAATTTTGGTGCTCGTGTGCTCAAAAGAATATTGAAAAATAAGAGCTGTGTAGAAAAGATACAGGAATTATTCATAAGCTGAAGAAAACGCCTTACGGTGAAAAGACTGGGAGAAATGAAGATTGAAATTTGACCAAATTATAAATGTTTCCAGAGGAGAAAAATACAAGGTAAAGAAGATTTTTTAAAGTAACCAAGGAATACAACAAGGAAACCATGGATGGAAATTGAAGTATAGCCTTCCAACCATGGTCAGTGATTAATATATATTTAACAGCAAAGATTAAACAGTTGGAATCCAAGGTTGAAGGGAAGTAGTACATTTCCTGCCCCTTGACGTCAGCTCTGTATTCCTGCTTGGATAACAGCCTTTATCAAAAAAATAGTCATTATGCATAGTAAAACGAGGCTTATACCAAATGATCTGAATGTTTAAATCTGTTTTGAATAGTCTAGATAGTTTATTATGAATATAAATACAGTCTAGATAATCTAGTCTGGTAGTTCCTTGTAGTCCCTTAAAAGTAAGGAATAGAATAATAAGTCTTGTTTATCGGAAATGGCTCAACGTTTTCTCTTGGAACGTAAAACTCTTCAATGTCTCTAGATTCATACTCGAGGTAACCAATAATTTAGTGAAGATTATGGCTGTGGTCTTAAAAAATTAGTGTAACAGGTTTTTTTCCACTATTAATGCAAATAAAAATGGTGCAGTAGTTGATATAAATTATGACACAATAAACTGTTGTACCATACCGCAAATTATTGATATCTCTAAGATGAAATGAAACACAAATATCCTAAAATAGTACGGTATTTCTTAGCTTTCATATGAAATATGAAATATGAAGCAATACTGGGAAATTTATGATAAAAAAAATATGCTTTTAAAAACTTTCAGTCGCTACTGTGGTTGCTTGAGTATTACTTGAATGTAAAAGAGCTGTAATGAATGGATAGTTTTGCTTTTTACTTCCTGTAGGAACCTGGAGAATCTAATGATTTGTGAAAAAAGGGAAATTTGCTTGCTACAAAACTTTTTCTCCTTTTGCTTGTCCTGGGCTTGGCACTGAAATCTTCAAATTATCTGCTGTGTAGAGAAAACAGGCTTCAAAGGAGTAGAAATGGCTGTTGGACGGGCAAAAAAAAACCACCCTACAGTTCCTTTCCTTGCATTGCTCATTACCTGCCAACTTTCCTCCCACAAAAAAATCTATTATAAGTATTATTATACATTTCTTGGGACTTAACTTCCAAAAGGAGTGACTTACAGCTGTGGTGTGTGATTCTATATCCTCTCTTGTGGAAGAGGCAGCATTTTCAGTGGGCATTAAATGCAATTGTTTTGTTTTGCTTTGCTGATGGATTTAATGGCTTTTTTTAATTTTTCTCTCAGAAACTATTTACTATCTGCAGAAAGATTCAAGTGTCTACATAAGTGTTGATTCAGAAGGACTCATAAGCATCAACTGAAATGTTTGTCTGAGTTTGAACCTTAATCTAGTAGTAATATTCCTGCAAACCTTCATCCTGTGAAAACTACGAATACTATTATTCTGACCCTAGTCAAGGATATGTTTCTTTCCACCTTTGGGTGTCTCTGCAGATCTACAGCCAACTTGAATTGAGTGGACACACCAGGCTGTATGACCGGCAGCTTTGTGCATTAGTGGGCATCAGACCAGAGTTCAGGTATTGCCGAGTCTGTGAAGGAAGGTGTGTGAGTGGAATTGGAAACACTACATTTGAGAGAATAACCTTAACTCAAACCAGCGGGCTTTAAAGGACAAATGTGGACACTTCAGAGCTGTGTGCTGGAGTGCCAAGTCTTCACTTTGTCTCAGAATGGTTTGTTTATAAGAACTGGTAAATGTGCTTTTGGTTAAAGGAAAACATCCAAATGCACTGACTTTTACAGATTCTGGAACAGAAGGACTCTCACTCTCATTTATGTGTGCACACATGCATAAATATATGTCTATATCTGACATTACTATTCTTATTTTGGTAGAACCTAGAGACCCCACCACATTAATCATTCTACAAATGCAAAGTATCTTAACTTAGTTGCTTTTCAGTAAGTTAAGACTTGCTATTTAGTGTAGACTTATGGATCTTATTATCCCATCTTAAGGATGAGATTATTTTTTATATTTTTATCTTGAAAAAGAAATATTTACATTTTTAAGTAAAATCTGTAATCGTCCCACCCTTTCAATATTCCAACTTTAGTCCCGGGAGAAGAACACAAACAGTGCCAGACATGCATTCCCTTGTGTTTTTTATCGTTGATTTTGGTATGCTCTATTTTTATTCAATTCTATGGGAAATGCACACACTTTGTGCAGCTGCCAGAATGTGATTCCCCAATGCCCCCTCTTTATGTCTAAGTGTTCTTTTTTCAGATTCAAGTCCTTTTGTGACAGCACTTTTTCTTGTTTGATCAAGTAATCTTTCCTCATACTGAACCCATTTGCTGAGGACAACAGTTATGTATGTGGATCTGAAAGGACAGACGTGAGTTAAGGAAAGTCTCCCACCCTGACAGTAATGGTTGGTTTTACTTCCTTTTTTGGGGTCTACCATTATTTGTGCTCACTCCACCTAAGGGCTGTATGTGCACAGCTCTATCGGTAGCCAACAGGGCAGAATCCTTGCTTTGTTCAAATTCAGCTGAGTGTAGCAGAGCTGGGCTGTTGCTGGGGTGATGGTCATGTTCTGCTGAAATCCCTTTTCTGGGCCTACCTTGCAGGACTGTCTGGAGGCTGCCCAAGTTGTAGCAGATTAATCTGTAGGCACTATCTATGTTCTGGGGTAGCCAGAACACATCAGGCTTCAGACTGATTTACAAGGTTGCAGTTGCATAAGGAGGAGCTAGAGCTGATAATGCATTTGTAGAACAAGGCAGCAGATTGAGCTGTGTAACCCCAGAAGGGCAACTCACTGAAATAAGGACATGGTCCTGACTCAACATATCCACTCACTTTAGCATGGTGCTTTTCAGGTCAGTATCGTTTTCTTCCTAAATCACTTCCATTCAGTGACTTTTTTCTCCTTTACATTATGGGCTTATTTGTTAAATATTGGGTTAATATTGTGTTTATTGTGTTAAAATCAATCTGGCAGTGCCCTTACAGCCATAAAATCCACGCTGTTATATCATTACCATAAAGCCTAGAGAAGGTCTCTTGTGTTTGAAAACACAGTTGCAGTCCCAACTCAGTCCTTCACCAAGTGCCCCAGGCACGTACTGATGGCAAAAAAACAGAACACCACTGGAGATGATATCTCTGCAGTCCACCTGTACCATGGCTTGTAAAAGTACTGACTCACTTGCACCATGATACCCTGCATAAATGTCCTTCTCTTTTCTCACAGAATTACCCAGCAGAGCCTTCAAGCAAATGGGAAAAGGAAATGTGGTCTCGAGGACAGATAGGCTGGTAGTCTTTTGTATTTCTTTGTCCTGCCTTGACTTATACCTTATAGCTCAGGCGTGCGCTTCTTCCTAGAGGTTTGGTCTACATGGCTGCTTGAAGAGACGGTTATACACATTTCCCTGTAACACGTATTGCAAGGATCTAGGCCTGGGGTACTCCTCTCACTCTATGGATTTCTCCATCTGCTGTCTAGATAATGTAAAAGCATCTTTGTCCATCTGGGACTTGGACCAGAAACATCTGCGTTTGGCAGGAAGAGAAACTCATGAAGAAAGGAGAAGAAATATTTTGAAGAATGTCAGCATTGTGGAGATGGATCTCCATGAACTGAAACAGAAGTGGAGACTGAAACTGGTAACATTGAAAGGAATCTCCCAGGCCAGGACCTTCCACAGAATTTGTGGTGCCAGAAGTGCCTTTCCCTGAAAGCCAGTTTTTCTCAATACACTATCAATATCAATATCACTATCCTCAATACAATATCTCAAAATAGATGTTTTCAGAAATGGTCTATCAGGTCTTTTGGATGAGGGAAACCTACGTCAGAGTTTCACTTCAGAGGGTTTCCTTCCTCCCAGAAGAGCAAAAAGAAAGAGAAGAGAACAGTCAGTGTATCCAAGAGCCTCAAGGACCTGTAGGCTTGTCCGTGGTAACATCTCTGGCCTGTCAGATATTTCTACGCTGTGGGCTCTGAACGCCTCAAATGTTGCTATCCATAAAAGACCTGGCTTTGAGAATAAGGCTTTTCTCACAGGATTTATAGACCACAATGAGCAATCTGCTAATGGATCGTAGAACCCTTGAGTGGGAAATGGGCCTTGGCAGACAGCACAGCTTCCAAAGTCCTTATGACTTCTGAAAATCATGTCACTTGCTTCAGCTATGCAGAGTTTTCTGGAAGGTCCACATCTTTCCTTGTAGCACCACTCTGAAGGGTCCTAGGAGAGGCTGCTGGGGTAGAAACACCCATAGAGATTGCAAAACGTAGCCTGGTTCCCTGAATAGGAAGAAGATGAGGAAGTAAGTAGATATCCAGTTTTACCACTATTGTCTGCCAGATAGTCCTGTGGGAACTGGCAGCAAGGTCCAGCTAGTCACATCCTTATAAAAGAAGGGGGATAATGACTGCTGAGAGGACAGAAGGATTCTCAGTGTGTGATCAGTGCCCACACTGCTGCCCTGGCCAGCTTCCAGTATGATACTCACCAGGCTGAGACTCTTTTCCTTAATCCAGAAAGTGCTGCCCTGGTTCTGTGGGCCTCCCATGGGAGTCAGCATTGCGTGGCTTGAGATATGGAAGGAACTGGGATCACACTGCTCTCCTCACCTGTCCTGGGTCCCAGTCAGACACATCTGCAGATCTGGTGTGTGCTTCCAAAGGGACACTCCTTTCTGTGAGTCTCTACTGTTTTTTCCCCTCTTATCCTTAGAAGATGCAGAGGGATATCTATTATCTTAAAATATTTATTACTTAGTAAAGATTAAATATTATTTCATTTTAAACATGATAAGTATTTAATATTTTAATTTTTAAAACAAATAAGCATTTGCAAATTATTCTGTTGTATAAACAAATCCTTGTTTTGAAAAGGGCTTCTACAAAAAAAATTGACGTATTTTAATTGATGGCTTTAATTTTCTATTTTTTGTCTCAACCATTGGCATACTTCAGTTTAGATGTCAACATTTTTATGCCTGGAAGCTGGGGAATAAAAATAGTTATACTCTAAAAAGAGGCAGTTCTGAGGGTGAGAGGTCCTGATCTTGCAAGTTCTTGCTCAAATGGAAACTCAATGGGACTACTAGGGTGAAGAGGAATTACTCACCCAGCAGACATTACAAAATGAGGCTGAGCTCCTCTACTAAAATGGTAATAGCTCAAACATGGAAAATCTTATTCACTCTGCTGAAATAGGGTGTAAAAATCTGTGCTTTTTGAAGAAGTGGCCACAGCTGAAAGGCAGTGGATATCTGTTTTGAAAGCAGATGAAAACCTCCTGCTAAGCGGTTAGGCTGTAATGTTGTCTTAACATTCGTTGTGTGGTTTGTTTTTTTTTTTTTTTTTGAGTTTTTATATAATTTAGATGAGCTACAGTGATTGCAGGATGGTTTGGAAGCCAAGTATGTATTCGTGTGAATATCAACAATGCCTTGGGCTAGTGAGAAAGCTTGAAAACTGTGTATTAACTTAAATAAAAATCAGTGCATGTTTGGAATTACTTAATTATGTGACCTTAAAACAGTTTTCTTGGTACAATAAGATGACCTTATCCTCGAAAAAATGTGCTACATGACAGAAATGTACTATATGGCAAAAATATCTTTATTTCCATCACAAAAGAGTCCTGACACAGGACATAAAACCTAATTTTATTCCAAGCAATCTAGCTGGTACATATGAAATTCAGAAAGAATGAACACATCACGACACCAGCATACCACTATCTGACTCTCGAGATAAGGGTAAGTGCCTAATAGCTGCTTTCCAGAAAAAGAGTACTCAGCTAAGAACCAGGGTACACGTCAAGGAGGTTTTAAAGTGGGAGCATTACTCACAGCTCAACAGCGATTAAAGAATATTAAAACAAGCCACAGAACCCTTTCTCTTCTTTTAGTACTCCAAGTGAAGGACAAAATATCCCCAAACGCTTTTCTCCCCTGGCCCTTTCTTACCTGACGCTGTTTCTGAGTACCTCTATGCTGAAAGTCAGCTTAGGTTTGCTAAGAGGCAGCCCCCACTTTCAGGATTCAGTGTCTGTGCATATCCTGGGCTCCACCACAGGTGACCAGCTTCAAAGCCATTTGTAGCAAAATGAGTTTTACAACAGGAGGAGACCCATAGTTCTGAATCCTTCAAAACACCACAGTTAATATATTAACATCTTGTTCTCAGCCTCTGAAAGGCCACCTAACCTTTCCAATTGCTGGTCTTTTTGCTCCTTTTGTGACATTGCTGAATTTCCTTCTGAAAGACAATGATTACATGAATGATTAAGTCACTTTGTACTTTGCTTGTTGTCTGCCTTTTGTGGTAGCACTCCCTTGCTGTAGGATAGACATGAAAAATTTCTCCAGTATGAAACTTCTAACTCCCTGCTTAGTGCATCTTGGTGTTTCCTTCATGGACAAGTTTATAGGCAATAAAAAACTCCTTTCCAGTGCGACTGATTCTCCTTCTCCTCAGCTTACTCAATGCTGACTTTTTTCCTTCATTCTGATTATGTTTGAACGTATTTGTTGTATTTGGAATTACAAAGCAATTACCTTCCCCAGATGTCAGTGATTTCCTCTGTTCTAGGTTTTGATGTTGCAAGTATCAGTGCATATGGATCTTTATGTCTGGCCAGCTTGCACTGTTGGATCAAAGTCTAACATCTTATTTCTCAGAATTATTTTTGTAAACAATTCATTTCCAGTGTACGACCACACAGCTTATTAGTTTCCTGGGGTAATGATCAGGGATGCTGAAAAAACATGGAAATTTCATATTTTTGTGTCAGTTTAAAGTTTGGTCTTGGAACATGTTGATGCCTGAGCTATTAGTGGCTGGGACAGCCTGGCTCAGTTCTGGGGATATGATCTGTGAGAAGAAATTCATGAAGAAGTTGATTCTTTTCCCATAATTAGCTCATTTCCTGAGCAAAGTTACCCCACATGTAGCATTAAGTAGATCTTCTATAGTTTGTTATTTACTAGCAGGCCTGCTTTTTTGTAGGTTAAGTCAGTTCCCTTTAAATGCTGCTCAGTTTCTTGTTGCCCCCTGTAACAACTGCGACAATCTGTTTGTCATAGAGTTTAGTACATCTGAATTTATATATAAAAGTAGCAGGAAGTGGAGCATCCTTGTGGGCTGTGGACCTTAAAACACAGTGCGAAGATTTATCACATTACTCCCTGTTTTTTAAAATGACGTGTTAAGAAATTATTTGTTAACTTTGCATTTTACGAGTTCTCTTACAAGAGTGACTCTACTTTGGAAGTTCTTGATTATTCTCTATGCTATGGGTGTGATGACGTGGCAGTATGATAATACAGCAGGTCAAGGCAGGTAGTAGGCAGTTTACCATTCTGGGGTGAATTGTTTCTGGCTTGGTACCATACGCCTGATGATGGCATGTGCCTTCTCAAGAATTGCTCTCCTTCACGTTTGGCAAGCTCCTGCTGGAAGGCCAAAGAGGTTTATATTTAGTACTGATGCTGTTTAGCCAACAAGCTGGGAAAATTGTCATGATGATGCAACTAGAGATTTACTGAGGCTGTTTTCCAGAGCTGAGGATGACACGGTGAAATGGGCTTTGAATTTCCAGACCTGAATCGTGGTGTTCCTATTTTCTTGGAGTGTGGTATATCTGGCTCCCACACCCAGCCCAAAGCCAGAACTAGACATCATTCCAATATTGTTTGGGTGGGATTCCTACCAAGTTGCCTATTCTGATACATGCCTTGGTACCTAAAACTTGTCTCTCATTTTTTTTGAAATTCAGCAGTATTTTGTCCTTCCCTTCTGGTGACTCATGGCTCCCTGTCTGCCTCAGCATGTGTGCTCCGTGATGTGCTGAGCGCAGAGGTCCACAAAGTATCAGCTATTTTCCTATCAAAACCTTCTTTGCCTGCTGTGGGTGTGCCTCCTATGTACTACTCAAAATACTGGTGGGATCGAAAGCAATGCAAGCTTTGGTGCTCCCTGAGGGAGTACCACCTCATCTGTTCTTTTCCTTTGTGAAACAGCAACATTGGGAACTTCCCAAAGACAGGGAGAGATGCTATGGGCTTAAGTCTTATTTATCTTATTTCCACCTAGAACTGGCCACTGGGATATCAGCCGTTCACATAGAGCATCTCAGTTGCCTCCTTTCAGACACCATTCCTATGGGAATGATCATCATACAGAGATGTACAGTGAAATTCATCCTCTTCTGAATGCTTGCTTCAATCTTGGGTAGGTACTGTTTGTACTGAAGTTACATTTTCAACTGAAAATTTCAGCTATAGTTAACCTTTGCAAATATAGCAGTGTTAGCAAGATTAAGAAAGAAATTCTCTCTTGAGAAAAAACAAATATCCCAATGTAAACATGATTTTATTGTCTTTGTTTAGGCTGTGTGAAGGAATGAAGAACCATTTGGGATGAGCTAAACTAAACAGGCTTTTTATTAACACAGCTTTTCAAACACAACTCTGCTCAGCCTCTTGGCTCAAGATCCATGAAATAAAAAAGATTAAGGAGTCTACTTTCTTCTTCTTTGCTTAAAAAATCTATGCATCAGAATATTTGCTTGTGTTCTTCCACACATTCTCATAAGCAAAGGAATTTTGAAGGTATTCCTAAAAGCACTGTCAAGTTGCACCATAATCCTTCACTTAGGCATTTAGATCTTCTTTCATCTGAAGTAAGCACTGGTTTTGGTTCTGGTAGCTGTAGCAAAACATGAGTCACCTGTACTTGTGTTGGCACTATTGGGGCTTTCTCTTCTATAAGCAAAGCAGGAGGTACCTGTGACTTGCTAATATTGTATGTGTGTCCTCCACATTTGCTGCTTAGGTACTGTTGGCAGCATATTGCACAACTAAGAGTAAGGAGTCTACCATTTTCCTTGTTTGTCCATTCCTTGTACATAAAAATTAGGTTGTTCTGATGATTTAATTCCTGGGAGGACAGATCATCTTCTCCAGCTTCTTGTCATGACACTGACTTTGCTTGTGGAATTTTTCTATCAGAGTATAATTTCCAGCTCTTCTTCCAGTGAACAAACACTGATTAATAATTCTTGGCATCGGAAATAATTCACAGCTTTTGCTTATTTTCAGTAGCTTAATAAACTGAGGGAAGGTCTTGACAACCTTCATTTGCTTTGATTAGTAGCTGATTGACTATTTTTGTGTCTTTTTCAGCTTTCTGTCCATTGGGCCAAGAAAAATATGGAGAGCTGGTTGTGCATGTCTGTACCACCCGTCCTGTACAGATCTGTTAACTAACCCCCTCAGATGTTTGTTGTTGACTATTACTTGAATAAATTATTTGCAAACCCTTTATCTAGCAAATAATGCCACATGATGACTCATTAATATGAACATTCTCCAACTCAGAAACCATCTCTAGTCCATTGATCTGTCAGTAAGATATTTGCTTGTATTTTCCAAAGTCTTTTTTCTGTCAATGAAGTGGTGTAGAGAACTATGCAAGCCACAAACCAGGTCCTGAAGGGCAGGTGCTCAAGTAATGCATGATCCTACCCCCACAGGAAGAGTTTTGCTGTTTTTCTTACAAGCTTCTTGATCAGCATTACAGAAAAGAATGCTTTCATTTGGGCAAAACAGTTAAGAAACTAAGCTACAGCAAGGAACATTCAGCCCCGCTTTCTTGCGGTCATATAGACTGAAAGGTTCCATCAAGAGCTTGTCCTACTGCACTTCCTCTGCCAGCTGCCCCTCCTTTATAGGCCTTTTGAATCAAGAAAATCATTGAGCAGAGATGAATTTCCAGACTGGTGACAGATAGCACCTTCCTCTTATTTCTTGCACTTACTCACATTCAGTTCAGCAAGTCGCTATGTGTTAGTTTAGGTGTTGGAAAGAGTGCTAGAGAAGCATTTTGCAAGTTGGTTTCTCAATTGGGCAGCTTGAGTGATGGCAACACGGCATGTGTGTGGGCTGAATGCTTCCACTGGCCTCACTACTGCCTCTTGGCTTCCCAACCTCACCCACCCTATGCCAGACACTCCCTTTAGCTTGGTGTAAGGCTTTGTTAACCGTAGGCTTTAATAAAATGTACAGAGTCAATTAACAAGGAACACCTTGCTCAGAGCAAATCACAGAGACTAAAATGGGATACACAGATGTGAAAATGTGTTTAGCATCGAAAGTTGTCGTGTTGTACACCCCCCCCCCCATCACAGCCCGGGAGCTTTGTGGGATTCTGTCACAGAATGATTTGCTCTGTTGCTGGCTCTCATGTTGGCTGACTGAGTCTGGAAAACTACTGTAATAATCAGCTATCAGTGGGTAATGGTTTCCTTTGGGTTAAGGAAGAGCAGCCACCACTCCTGCCACGCTCTGTTGGATGCTTCAGGCACCATCACCAAGCTCCTTGGGCTCTAGTTTTGTTATACTGAATGAAGGAAATGGCCTCTGACTGGTTTTGATCAGTCTTGCTGGGGAAGCACATGGTCCATCTTTCCCTGAGTCTCAGTCCGGGAGGTCTCCTGAATATCTTTTTCAGAGTTATTGAGGAAATGGAGCTGTAATGACTGTGTTCTCTGTTTCTGTTACCCACACTCTAGAGTCAGCTTTTTTCTTCTTTCCAAAAATCTTTGGTAGCCAAGAAAACTTGCTTCTTCTGTTAAGCAGTTAACAAAAAGTCAAATAGATCTCCTAAATTATCCTGAAGAACTGATTGTCTCAAGGGATTTATTGCCTTAATGATCTTCTTTTTTTGTCTTTGTTTCTGATTGGCACTGAAAGATTTGGGGGAAGTATCTGTTTGTGTTTTTCCAGATGTCATTCTTTTTTTCAGCATTCTTAAATCATATTGTAGATCTTTTTTCTTCTGGAGCATTATTTATTTCAATGTCATACTTTATGTCTTTTAAACCTCCTTTCCCACTGGAGCAGAAATGTTGCTATGTGGACATTTGTCCCTGGCTGCTCTCGTGGAGCCTCTCCCCATATCAGTGCTGTTCTAAGTGATGCTGGCAGTTTGTCTGCTTCTAGTGCTACTTACATGTCTTCAAGTGTTATGTTTCTGGAGGTTTTGCTGTGAACTATGTGTTTTTTGCTGTGAATTATTTGTTATTTGCTGTATTTAAGCAATTTGTGGCAGGCAGTTCCTATCCGAGCTGTTGTTTCCACATCTTTTTGAGAAAATTGTGCTTTTAATTGCTTTCTTATGATTCAGTTTCAGGCTGCATTCTCTTGACCCTGTAAGCAACACTGACAAATACCCCATGTGCTTTAGCTTTGATGCTGCTGTAAATGAGGATATTGTAATTATGACAAAGTCTTTTCCATGTACCCTTTTGTTGGCCTCTTTCTTGTGAACATAACATGCCTCAGGGAGCTCTCTGAAGTCAATTTACCAGCGAGCAGAAAGCAGCCACCTTGCCTTTCTGTGGGTCCAGGCACAGATGCCACTAGCTCTGTGGTGAGTTTTGGGTAGCATTACCACCCTGTGGTGGTCCCACATTATTACTCTCTTCAAGTCTTAATCATCCAAAAAAAGGCTTGCCGAGTTCCTCTTGTTTACCTGGTTTCTGTTAGAACTGCACTGACAGCATGAAGATTTCTCCACTTTTCCAGTCAAATGTGTATTTACTATGGAGCTCACCTTGAGCCTGTTGATGCAGCATTCAGGAGGGTGAACACAGAGCATTACAGCAGGGTAAGCGTGGTCTCCTGCTGCTTTGCCCCTTGAAGACACACTGTCAGATTTTCCTGATTTGTTTTGCTGTCAGATTCCTTTTCTAAAGGGATTCAGAGCCAGTCGAATTTTTAGCAGGTTTGTACTAGGACAGGTGCTGCTGGTGCAATTACCTGAACTGTTCTCCTCAGTTCTCCTGCTGCTGTTCCACTGGGCGTTTCATGATTACTGCAGGCGGATGGGCTTTTCTGGCTTTAGTTTTAGAGCTCCAAGCAAAACCAACAAGAAATGGAGCTGAGAAATAAAGAGAAGATTTGGAGCAGCAGAGGGAATAATTGTGTTACAGCTTTATATACTGAGAAAAAGCAAATCTAGTTTCATATTTTACAAACTGCATTTATTCTCATTGGATAGTCCTGATAACACCATTACTAAAGGTCTGCTTTGTGAGAAAGTTCTTTTCTTTATCAAAGGAGAAAAGCTGAGACTGGTGCAGAGCATCACAGAACAGCACTGGTCTGGTTCTCAGTGCTACATGCAGAGACCCAGAGTGCACAGCTCATCAGACGCTTGGAGCCCATTGACTTAAACCTTGGCTTCTTGCCTGAGGTTCTTGGGGTCCCACTGGGTAGAAAGGTGCAGCTGCACCCAATGGCCACCCCATGGAGCTGCCTTTCATCTCCATAGGACCTTCGGGTCTCCTCACCATTACAATGCCATTACAGCAATGGATTCCCACAGAAGTTCCTCTGAAAAATGAACGTTTCACTAATTAACACCTCCCTAGGGCATAAGGCCTGCTGGTACCTAAAGAACAGTTGCATGCCTCTGAGTGAGGCATCACTTTGAACAGAAGGGTCTTTGCTTCAGTGTTTTGGTTTTGGATTCCTTTAAGTTCTTGAGATTTCCAGGTATTTTTCTCTTGAAGCAGTCAATAACAGTGTTTTGTGTGGTTTGGAAAATATGTCATAATCTGTGGGAAAGGAAGAAGTTTGTAAAACAGAGACGTCATGAACTTCATCAAAATGAAGGATCCCTTTGGCTGGAGGAGAGCACTGGGGACCAGGATCTGCTTATCCCAAGGTAATGCTTTGGTGCAGACACCGGAGAGAAGCAGAGGAGCTGCCATTCTGCACCCAGCATGCATTTCCATCCCAATGGGAAATAACGTCCCCATGTGAAGGGCTTAATCTGATCCCAAACACCTGATGTTGATTGGCATGGAAGCACAAGGCTGACAGTTTCTTCACTTTTTTTTTTTTTTAATCTCAGGTAATTTAACAGGAAATATTCTTAGCAAAATTCACCCCTATCTTGAATTGTTAATGATCTATGTACCAAGAAACTGTGCTGTGGCACCAGATTTCCCACATCACAAAACGCCTGGAGCCCTAGCAGCCTTCTGCAGGGTGGTTAGATAAAAGGAGATAAATTCAAAGGCAAAGAAGGACCAAATTCTGAGCTACGGTTTTAAGACTGTTTTGTACTGTGGCCATTAACACATCTGTATGTTTTTCTCTCTCCTTTCAGAAGTCTTGCTTGGTTATTTTCCATTACATCAGATTTTACCTTCGTTGTGTGTCTACTCAGTGTTTACCTTTCCAAGCAGTGTTGCTACATACAAGTTGCCTCTCCCATGTTTCTTCACACATGTGAACAGCAGAAAGCTCTGCCCATAGGACTGCAGTGTGGAGAACATGACTGGCATTTGCTAACTGTGACTTCCAGTGCCAAATGCCAGGGAGCTTGCAGCGAGGTGTGGGATGTGCTCGTACTCGATACAGCACTCCCACCATACAGGTTCCTTTTGTTATCTAAAATTAACCAGCATGTGCTTCTGGCACCGTGCTGCTGCGGTTTCCAAAGTGACAGCCTCTTCTTTCACCTCCCCAGGAGATCACCTGAGAGGCCCACATCTGTCTCTCAGCACTGCCTCCTCTTTCCCCAGCCCAAGGGCTCTCTGGCGGTGTCAAAGCTGCAAGCTCTAAAGTGACAAAACCCATTCCCAGGGGTAGGAAGGGACAAGGTTTTCCTGTCAAATGCCCACCTGCTCAGCATTAACATGCAAGACATCACGCTTTCAAAATGTTCTGTTGTCAAAAGCTAGGAAAAGCTGTGTCTTTCTGACTGCTCCCTTCCTGCATTATGCTGGGACCAGACACCAGTGCCTCTACCACTGTAGCGATGCAAGAAGCCGATGTGCTGACAGCCATTTGCATCTTTGCAAATCAGTCCTTGCTATTAATGGTGTAGGTGCAGACAAACTCTTTTCCCTAGCATCAATCTTACTTTCTTTAAACCTGCCACAAAATTTGAAAATACGTAAGTACATTTTCTGGCCAAAACACAGATGGGTGAGCGTGGTGGGATACTGGTGCCTGAGGACAGTTGACTTCTGGACCTCTACATCCCACATTCTGTGGAAGCGGCAGCCAAGAAGACACATGAACTACATCAATGTTTTCCAGGTACTTCAGTGTTACTGGGATGCTCAAAAGGCCTGCTGGGCCTTGACAACATTTTGGCGTCCAAGATCTCCTCTTTAGAAATTTCTTAATTTCAAGACTCCGTTCCAAAGAGTAAGAAACTCACTGGCACAGAGCTTGCAATTTACATGATCTCTGAGAACACTCCTGTGGATTTGCAGAACGGTGTCAGCTGACAGTAAGGAAGGTTTATCATGAAAAATGCCCTACAACAGTAATAACTTCCATTCACATTTTACTTGAGTAAGTTGTTCTCATCTATATTTCTGTATCATCAGACACATTGTGCAGGAAGTTTTATGTTAAATAAAGCTAAATATTCTGCTAATGATAAACACCACAAACAAGTGCAACCATTGTATTCGGTGTGACCTAAATACAACACTGTACACCTTTGCTCCCTCCCAACTTCTCTTCATGTCCTAGAGCATATGAAGACCGGAGCCTCGGAGAATCGTTCCTCAACAACCACCATCTTTATTATTGGGCTGGAGCCAAAGTAGTGGTGAAGTCACTGCTGAGTTCAAAGCACTGATGCTAAGAATAGATCCAAATTGCTACTGCTCGGCACAGTAATGACTTGAATTTGGTCTGCTGAGAAAATATAATACATGTTGAAATAAAAAAAAACAAAAACTAGACCTTAAAAGTAACTTCAAAAATAATTTAGAAAGTCTTTGGGATCCCAGCAGAAAAGGATGATAATTGAGACCTGCTCAGAAACATTAGTAATTTCATCTCCCTGCATGCTGAGTTAGAGCCTGTGAAATACGTGGTTAGCGACTAATTTCCATTTCCCGCTTTGTAGTCCATATGAAAAAGCTGTTTGGAAGGGTTGGTCTATTTGGAGTGTGTTCCAGCATTGGAAGACTGTAGGCCCCAACTCTGCAAATGGTGCCCAACTCTCTGCGATGGCAGTGGCAGCTGTCCTGAAGCTGCACCCTTCCAGGCCTGGGGTGCCACAGGCAGTGCCCAGCCGCACATTGACACATAGCAACTGACAGACAACCAGCAGTATGGGTGCACAGCTGTTTACTAACAAAGTGTCAGGCAGCAGACAGCTTGTTCTGTAGCTAACAAGGGGATGAAGCAGCTGCTCCTACTCCCTGAAGTCACAGAATCACAGAATTGCAGGGGCTGGAATGGACCTCAAGAGATCACTGAATCCAACCTCCTGCTAGAGCAGGTTCCCTACAATAGGTTGCAGAGGTGAGCACCCAGCTGAGTCCTGAATATCTCCATAGAAGGAGATTCTACAATCTTCTCTGAGCCACCTGTTCCTGTGCTCTGTTACCCTTACTGTAAAGTTCTTCTGCATGTTTGTCTGCATGTTTGTATGGAACATGCTCTGTTCAAGTTTCAGGCCATTGCTGCTGGTCCTATCACTACACAGCAGAGGGATGCCCAGCACTGCCCAGGCAGCCCGGCAGCAGGCACAGAGAGCTCTGGAGACATCTGCTAATGAGCTCAGCACAGAGCTGCTGCAGAAGTCTGTAACAAACGCCGTATACAACTCAACGCAGCACACTGTAAACTCCACAAAAATGACCTGTCTTGGCTTAGTGTGCAATTGAGCAGTTTTCCTCTGGCTGTGGGTTCCTCACAGACATCCATCTGCATATGAAGGCTGCTTTAGGAACGCCATTCTTTCAAGTTGTGATTAGCATTTATTTCCCTATGCTGCATTCAAACATTGCAGTAGATTTACTTATGATTTCTTACTGAGACTGCAGTCTTTAAAATATTGGGAAAAAGTGCCTATTCATGAAGGAAAAATCAAGTGAATAGAACATATCAATCAATTTATTTCTGATCTACAAAATACAAACCTAAAAATAGCATTTTACAGACAGCGTTCACCATTTACTTTGTATTTTAGTATGGTTTTAAGCCTATCTTGCACAGAAAGGTAATGTAACAGAACAACAAATTATTCTACCATTTACCTTTTCAGATTTCCTTAAATCAGTCTATCGTACGCATCAAAAACATCATTGTGCATGGGAATCAATTAAACATCTGTATTTCAAAAATAGATTGGCTCTATCTCATAACCGAGACACCAACTACAGTACATTTAGTACAAATCCTTCCAGGATAAGCTCAGTAGTAACAGTGGTAGCAGTAGTTAAAAACAGTTCTGTGAAACGATCAAAGCAAATGATAACAGAATTACAAAATTCAGTTCATCATTTAAATGTAAAGTAAAACCCATGTAAAATTACAATGGAAGAAGAAATTACATGGGCACGAGTGCAAAAAAGCAATACTGCAAGCCATCTTCTCTCTTTGGTAAGAATCAATCAGCAGGAAGGACGTGGTAACAACTGGAGTCAAAGACTAATTCATGATATATAGTTATTCCTACCTAAGGCAGTCTAGGTGATTTGCAGGTATCCTACAGCAGAGAAGTTACAATTCTACTTAACATTGACCATTTTTTCCTCTTTTAGCTTTAAATATTGAAATTATTTCTTTTCTTTCATAAATAGCTTTTCAGTAGTATAGTCTCTTAAAGAATTTAAAAATAAATAGCAAAATATATACAATTTCAAAGATTAAATTTAATTCCTTATGGGTATCTCCCAAAAATATCTCTCCAAAGAATAAATAGCTTTGGGTTTCTCAAATATTTGGTAAAATGTCAATTGCTTTTACGTGAGGAGCTTTCTCTGAGGAATAAGGAAGTACCATTGAGTTTTCTACAAAGCTTTTACCATATAGGTGGAATTGCAATAAATTTACAATAGTAATATAATCTGTAATATAATATGGAACTTCCTGTTTAAAAAACAAAACAAAACGGTAAAAAAACAGTCCAAAATTAAATCTCAAGAACTTCAGGTTCAAACCAGAGGAGCTTCCAGGGAACTATGAAGCTCTCTTACAGCAACAGTCAAGGTCAGCTGTGTATGTCAAGAGACCACAATAATAATAAAGCAATTTCTTTTGGCAGTGGAGTTAAGGTTGTTTTCTACTGACGCATATTGAAAATCAGAACAAGAATAAAGTGGGACAAAGGGTGATGTGGGTGAAGAACACTTGAGTAAAAGCCATCCTGATAAAGAAATAAATTTCCTGCAGGGATTTCAATATTACTGTCGATTTTAAACCGACTCTTTTTTCCCCATTTGAAGCCCGGACTCCCATGAACAATTAAGGCAATGCCACTGAAAATTTCTATCTGAGATTGTAGGTTATCATCTGACCCAAGCTCCTCCTTCATTATTACTAAAGGAAAGAAGAAAATTGCAGGCCACATCAGCAAAGCAGCTATTTGACAGTCTGGCAACTGGAAGCATCATTAGACATTAAAAATATATATATCTTAACTGCAGGAAAGCTCTTCTGGAGAGGCAGACAAAAAAAAAAAAGCCTTTTTAGAAGCTGCCAGTGAGGTAAAGGCAGTACTGACTGCTCATGTATTTGGAATGCATAAATAACAACAAGTACATTCACTAACTTCCTATATACACCTACAGATAGTTTACACCAAATGTTAAGCAGAATGCTTTTCTACTCCTTGCTTGATTCCAAGCACAAGATGTAAGAACCAGTTAAATTGCACAGTCCAGCCCTTATCTCTGCAAACCTCGATCTGATCAAGGAAATGCTTTTTAGCATCTTCTTCGCTTTTCCCTACCGTCAGCGCATCCCGGATATACTCAATATCCTCTTTGCTGGTTAACTGGGGCATTCCAGTCATTAGCATCATGGAGAACAGGATGATGAGCAGGTTGGTGTGATGTCGGAGAGCTAAATAAGCCTTCACACACACATCCTACAAAAGAGAAGGATTTTCTGTTAAATGATGAGGTGCACAGAAAGGGAGGGCTGAGCAACTTCATGGGAACTTGGTATGAACTACTGCCACCGACCGACACCGTTCAGTCACCGGTGTGTCAGGGAGAGGAGACCACAGAGAGCCACGCATCTGAGCAGAAACATCACGCTCACGTCTGCATCCATTGCCACGTTGTTGGTGAGCGCACCTCAGGGCAACAAGTCCTGCTTTGGTGAACAAACTAATGGCTCTTTCAAATAATATGATATTAGTTGTTAAAGCTCAGCTTCACCAGAATTTCAAATTAATTTCCCTGTCATGTAATCCCTTGCTGAGACTGTTAAAAAGGCAGCAGTAATTCATTGTCTTTCTTCACAATTGGTTTCCATTTAAAGACCATGGGATAGCAAGCAACTGAATAAAGAAGCACCTCTAGGGCTCAATTCTTCATTTCATGTGGATGTCTTTAAATCTGCGGAGGTGACAGCTTGTTTAATGGAGATGGCTCTTCAGGCGTGGTGTTCTGTCATGTCTCTCCAGCTCACAGCTCTGCTTCAAACACAGGTGTGCTGCCTTGCTTTAGGACTGCCACGGTTATGTACTGTCCTACTGGATTCAAGGGATTACTGTTTTGGTTTTTTTTTCACTTCCATATATAAGTAATTTGTGCTTAGCAGCATAAACTTTAGAAGAATTAAATCTCTGCAGCTTAGAAAAACATGAAATACCTTTGGAAAGAATGGTTAATGATAAGTGACTAATCCATAAATCAGAATGATTATTTCTTACATTGAATTCATTACTCATTTATTTTTTAAAATAACATTTTAAGGAAAAGCAATCAAACGTTAGAAATCGAAATGAGGAAGTTAAATTAGGCCTGCAATGCAGTAATGGGAAGAGACGAGAAATAATTCCAAGAAGGTTGTTGCTATTAAAACCTAACCTGAAGCAACACTGATTTTTACCCAAATAAAGATTCAGATAAACCTTTCCACAAATTTATTGAATTAATTTTAAAAGTCCTATGCAATTCAAATATTTTCGTATACCTTTCCAACAAATCTCATTAGCTCTGTAGAACTCTGGTTATTTCTGACACAGTGGGTAGTTTTTTTCTTCCTCAGAAACAGGAAGAATGGCACAAATAACCTTAACATCTATCACTGCTCACACCAGCGACGTCAGACAAATGAGCAGACAGGTCAGGAAAACACAAGGGAAGAAAGATGATATTTTAAACATCTGTCCGCAAGGTTTTTTTCTTTTTCATTTTTTTCCCCTATTTCTTGGGCCCCTTACATTTCCTAATAAATCCTGTCCTGAAATAAGATGAGAACTTTAATGTCAGTTCAGCTCTGGCAAAGCAGAAGATGAATTGCAGTGGCCAAAGCACAGTTTACAATAGAAAACACAATCAACTTTTCACAGGGATTATTTTCACTTCATGACACCAAGAAAAAAATTCTTATGTATATCGACTTCAAACAGGGAAATCTTGTCACTAGAGTTAGTGTGGCTTTTGTTTCTCTTGAAAGAGATGAAAGCTCTGCTCTTTATAGTCGTATCAAAGGAGGCTTTGCATTTCTTTGTGGATGATACATCTCACTGCTGAAGGTGTCTGAGACAGAAAAACAATTATGCAGTCAAGAAACTGGCATCACTGTCCTCGAAAGAATTCAAAGGATTTAAAACATCTGCACCTCCTTGTTATAGTTATTTATGCAGACAGGAGCTGAATGGAGTTTGGAATTAACATCTCCCAGTAAAAGTCATCTCTGTACTTCTGAGAAAGGCAGTGGGAACCAAAAGTGACACAAGTGCGTGTCAGGGCTACGTGCACACCGTGGGATTAGGAAGAAAGCTGTTAAGTAATCAAAACCACAGGCCAAATGAGAGGAGCTGAGGAGTAAGACATGTAAGACATGAAGGAAAACATAAATAGGAGTAAAAGAGTGGCATGGGCTTCAGCCAAAGCTGGAAAGGAAATGCCACCACATTTGACACTCATAGCAAGAGAAATCTGGACAGTATTGAGGCAGCTGAAAAATTCACAGATGAGACAGAGAAATAATTGTCTTCTCAGATTAAATCATGCTTATCAAATGATGTTTTCTACTAAACATTTCTGTCATTTCATTAGTAGCCTCTGGCATCTAATTTTTTTTTTTAAGTTATTGTGAAAAGAGCAAAAAGGGAAGCAAAATGTGGAGTAAGAGCTAAGAGAAGCAAGTAGTCACCAGCTTTAACAGTGCAGCAGTGCCAGCACAGCACTAACTGCTGTACCCTGCTGCAGGGGGCCTGAAAATCAGCTGTGTAGTTATACCTGCAGTAGCAGTTGTGTCTGACACATCTGTAGGGACCAATAGGTGACAGGACATAAAGCCAGACAAACCCATGGGTATTTTAGAATATCAAGGAGACTGAAGCCTGTGAAAACAAAGCATTCTTCTAAAGTACAACATATTTAATGTAGCTGAAGCACAAATTAATGAGCGATGCTCTTAAAAATTAATGATGGATAAATGCCGAGACTTTTCCATTACTGCTTGCATGAGTCAGCAGGCACACTGAATGAATCCCTCGCTATTTGGGAACATGACACAACCTGCTGGTTGGAAAGCAAGGCTTTCATTTTGTTTACATTTGTTATCTGAAAATATAATTAAAACACACTTTTTTACAGCAAGATAGGAAATGCGTATCTTGCTCTGTGTCATCATTTTACTTATACAGAAGTATTTTGCTTTCAACTTTCTTTTTGAATCCCTTAAGGCATTACCAGTACAGTACAGTAGGTTGCATAGTTTGGAACGCAGCAGAACTGTACACAAACTTACATTTTTTTCAGCCCGTATTATTGTTTGTCTATGCCCACATCATCCCACATCAGATGAGCAGGTTATGTGTCACGGTCACTGCTCACAACGGTACAGCACATTAAGCACTGTTCCTCTGGTTAATGACACGAATGGAACTGACACTGGCACTGTCGTGGCATTTCTGCACCAGTGGGACAGTAGCAGTATTTACTTCAGAAATTTGTACTGCAGTAGAAAAATAAACATATTCAGGATTGCTCTGTATGATGAGGGCTTACTGAAAAGAAGCTCAGACCAAAGTCACCTCCTGTTACTTAAGCATTTGGACTGCTGAAGTAAAGGTCATACATTCTCTGAAAAGCTGTAAGATCCATATATATGAACACAACATCTCCTCACAACAGATGCTAAGAACTTGCCAGTCTTCCAGTTCTCCACCAGCACTTTCATATTTTCAACTATTTCCTGCTTCCAGAACTGAGGTGTTCTACATACTGATGTAGCCTAGATGGGTGTCCCAGCCCACATGGCTGATAAGTGAGTAGAGCCACCCTTCTTGTATGAAGTACAGCTGATGGACTTCTTTAAGTGCATGGGCTCAGCATTCCCACTTCCAAAGCTAGTCCTTGTGCAAAAGAAAGACTCAAAAATGGCACCTGGTGGTTTATAGTTATTTTTAGAAGTCTGGGCTCAAGAATGACACTTGCCTGGTTATTTGCTGAACAACCATGTGTATGTTCACTGGGACCTGCCCACCCTGCCCACTACCCCACAGGTACTCAGTGTTAAAAAGCAGACTCTGTAGCAGGTAGGGCAGAGGGAATGGTCCATCCAAAGGGAATCCTGAGTACTGAAGTCAGGCTGCTGCTCTCATCTGCATTCTGGAGGAGACTTTGGGTAACATAGAGAACCTCCTTTCTAGTCAAGCGCAAATTTAAAGTTCCTAATGATGTGTGAATGAAGACCAGCCCAACATCTATTTACCTTTGTTCAGCCATTCTCTCAGACATTTCATTAAACATACTAAACAGCATTTTGCTTTGCTCTCTCATTGTCACAAGATTACAAAATCACAACTTGTTTTGGAGGAGCTCACTTAAAATTGAACGAACTGCAATAGAATAGATTTTTAACACTGTTCTCTTTCACAGAGTTCAGTCCACCGTTGCCCCCGTTTTGAAGGGTTTGAAGGGTTCAGGCTGTCTAGGACTAGCGAATGGCTAGGGCCATTAGCTACACAGACACCAATATGAGGAGTAGCAAATGGTGTTTATTGCAACTACACAGCGGTTTATATGCCCTACGTGCTTCGTCTACGCCCCTAAAGCATGCGTCATAAATCCATCACAGAGCAGGGGAGGTCCTGACGCGTCACATCCCGATAAAGCCTCCTTACTGCCTACTACAACAGCTCAGTTTACAAAACCAGAATCGTACACAGTCTAAGATTACTGTAAAGCACTGTCGAGATGCAGCAGGCCCAGCCCTAGGATAAGGGGGCAGAAACAGGAGGGAGTAACAGTGACACAGCCAGCTGAGGAACACTGACTTGTACCATACAGAATACTCTGCTTAACGCTGTCTCTCTGCAGCTACATACTGATGTCCCTTACAAAGTATTTTCAATCTAAACAAGAAACAAAGAAAAGATTGCCTGCCTGACTGCAGCTAGCTGAAGCTCTTTACTGTGGCTTCACGGCTGTTTGCATCCTAGTTCCCCTAATCCTACAGATAGTGTTCTCTTTTAGAGCTAAAATAACCCAGAAATGTATTATGATTCAGTAAATTATATTAATGCAATACCCAGGAGCACAGAGCTTTGAAGTCTAAGGCACTAATGCTCATTTCAGAGGGCAAAAAATGCCACTTAATTCATTTACAGTTAAATATTCACTTTACCTGAAATTTGTGGAAATGGAGACTTGTCTTCTTTCCGGAGGTCCCCATGACAAACAGAAAATCTGGAGTCAGCACAAAAGGAACTCTTTCCTTATTAATTCCAAGGAAGCTTTTATAATTCCCAAGAATATGGCCAAAATCAATATGAAAAAGGTTACCTTTATAAAAAGAAGTCACAATTAGGCTCAAATGCAATAAATTGCCAAGAACACTCATATGCATTTACTGTATTTCCAAAACCATTTGTAGGCCTAAACTACGACTCTGTAGTTCAGCAGAAAAAGACTATTTTTTCCTCTCTTTTTATTTTTTTTTAATACATAATTGTGTTTTCTTAGTGAAATTATTTTTTGTCTTTGGCAGTTGTTAAAACCAGGTAGGCCTGCTATGTTTTCTAAACATACACTCACAGCTTTTCAATCACGAAATGAGGAAAGCTTGTGCCTCCAAATCCGTAACAATCAGATCCCAGCACATCACTACGTGGGAAAAGTTTGTCAATTATGGCACTAATTCATAGTAACTCTGGAACTAGAACATGCTTCTTCTTCACATACCTGTATTACCAGTTTATATATCCTCCTGCAGTGTACAGAATAAGCTTCCCACACTATGGATAACTTTGAGATTGCAGTATAGTATCAGGTCCTGGGAAAGTGATGAAAAACTTCACTTTTAAGGAGTGCTACACCTATAGGACTGGAGTGGCCCACTGCTCTTTAGATTGATTTATTAGTTTCACTGGCAAACAAGATGTAAGGATAAAAGAGTATGTTCACTTAAAAACATGCATTTGTAATAATGGCATATACACACAAGAAGACAAAACGTCGAATGATGTAGGACGTTACTTAACAGCAATCCTGACATGTACCATCCTTACATGCGCCAGCATTTCAGCCACCTTTTGAGTCCTCACAACCTACCCCAGTGCTGACATATTCTGCAGACCTCTCAGTCACCTCCTTCTCCCTTCTGTTGTTCCAGACAGCTCCTGTTAAACTCTGGCTAATCTGCTCCTGACTATAAACAAATAACATTTCCTTTACTGTCCCCCTTTCTACTGACCTATCATGCACTTTCTGCTAGTACATAATATACACAGTACTGTTAATATCAGTACTATTAATATATATAGATTAATGTTGAAATTAAAGCATTTCTTTGTCTTCTTTTCCACAAGGATTTCTGGTGAACTTTTTTTTTTTTATTTTTTAATTGTAGTCTTCAATTAGCTCATTTCTGCCTTCAGGGTACTTCCTCTCTTCAGCCTTCAGCTGGTAAAACTTTAACTACAATATGATTAATATTAAATATATGGTCTTCTGACTAAAACCAAAAGTATTTTCTGTCTCCTTGCATTATGTAAAGACTAATTAGGAAGTAACGAGCTCGTAAAACTGGAACTGAATTCCTTAGGCCAGATAGAATGCCTTCATATGTGCAGCTCAATCTGGGGTGCTTCCCTGGGATGTCCATAAGGAAGTAATCCCAAAGTTTGTAATACAAAAAAATTTAGGGTCTTTCAGGAGGCGTGCAGCCACGTGGGGAGAAGTTTGTTTCCTCAGGCATGGCGAAAGGACAATAGCATGCTCATGTAACACATCTGCATAGCCAACTTCTACAAAGAAATCTGATTTATCACACATTGGTTCTTAAAGATTTCAATGGACTATTCACAGCCGACCAGGTTGTGCTGACCCATTAAGTCACTTGTGCACATTCCTGACAACGTCCTCCTGAAGAACAGAGATAGACTGGTCAGTAGACAACAGTCCACTATATAAAGACCAGCAACCTTCCAGAAACACATCTGGTGCTCCTGCATTAGCCAATTGGTCAGGTGACCACATGCAGCCACCCTTACAAGGTAGCTAGCAACTCAAGTTTGAGGTAGCTCTCATTGGCTGGCACGGAAGAGCTTCCCAGCAAAGAAGACAAACAATGGTGTAACAGAGTACAGAAGAGGCTGGCAGCTTCTTCTGGCTCATCAGCAGGTGAGATTAATCATTAAAGGTGCAATCCCTTGACAATTCGACAAGTATGCTTAGCTCCATGCTTTAATATGCTTTAATATCTCATGTTTAAATTGTTGACATTTCATTTAGTATGCTCATGTTTGAACTGTTGGCACTTTCGTTCTGTGACACACCATTCCACAGATCTCAGTAACAAAATACCACACTCCATGTATACTTATTTTCTAGGATTTTCTGCAAAGGTACATAAACAGTTTGCAGCGATCACAGTCCAATAATATTTTCATTCTGACAGCACATACAATCCCACTCACAACCCCTTTCACCCTCCAGACAAATGACTATCTGTCTACTTTTAAAACCTTTTGGCTTTTAGATCTTAAATCTAGAAATAAACATTTGTTTTGCAAGGCCAGATTACTTACTTTGTAACAAACTCATCCTTGGAAAAAAACAGCATTATTAACATAGAATGGCTTAGGTCAGAGACTTTAAAGCCCACCAGCCCCAATCCCTTCCGTGGGCTGGCTGCCCCCCACCAGCTCAGGCTGCCCAGGACCCCATCCAACCTGGGCCTGAGAGCTTGCAGGGATGGGGCACTCACAGCTCTATGGGCAGCTGTGCCACAGCCTCATCACTCTCTGAGTAAGTAATTTATGTCTAAATGCCCACTGCTTTAGTTTAAAGCCATTCCTCCTTGTCCTATCACTATCTGATTGTGTAAAAAGTCTGTACCACTCCTGCATTTAAGCTGCATTTAAGTACAGGAAGGCCACACAATGAGGTCTCACGCAGCCTTCTCTTCTCCAAGCTAAACAAGCCCAACGCCCTCAGCTTTTCTTTTATAGGAGAGGTGCTGCAGCCCTCTGATCTTCATGGTCCCCCCTCTGGACCTGCTCAAACACCTCCATGTCCTTCCTGTGCTGGGAGCCCCAGGCCTGCACACAGTACTCCAGATTGGGCTTCACAAGGGCAGAGTAGAAGGGAACAACCATCTTCTGTGCCCTGCTGGCCACACCTCCTCTGATGCAGCCCAGAATATTGCTGGCCTTCCAAGCTGCGTATCTCTACAATTTAGATAAAGGTGTGGTGCAGGGTCATGTCAAAAGCCTTGCACAAGTCGAGGTAGACAACATCAATTGTCCTTCCTTCATCCACTGATGCTGTCACTCCATCAAATAAACATCTAATCTTATACAAAGGCCCCAAAAGGGTAATGATAGGTTTCAATATCATAGAAGTATCTGAATTTGAAAGTAATGGTGACAGAACTGGATTCTTTATCTTCATTCATTGCTATATGCATAACTTATTAGATTAAAACATAAACCTTGTGAGGTGTAGATAGTCCCTTCTTCTATGAAATTCCCCCCAAAAAACCCAGACTCACCTGTTTCTGTGATCATAATGTTATCATTGTGTCTGTCTCCTATTCCAAGAACAAAGGTTGCCACACAGTAGCCAGCACAGGAATAAACAAACCTTTCCACAGCTGCCTGAAACTAAAAATAATTTTAGAGATGTTAAATGCTTCAGTGTTAGAAATGTTCCTTCAGTCATTCTCAAATTAATATGCCTTTCTGTTGATGTGTATCAACCAAAAGTCAAACAAACTGTCTTATAAAGTACACTGTTGCACAGCAGAGATAACGATCACAGCACTGCAATGCACTCGCTATGCTGTGAGAACAGGCTGTACTCTCTAAGCCAAATAAAATTAGCACATAGTAGTCCACACTTTCTGAGAAAATAAAGCTCAAACAGGTCACTGAACCTAAGCAAAGGAGTTACGAGTACCCAAATCTGTACTTCAGTCCTCTAAAACCACAGTGCCTCTCAGTGTTCCTATATGTCCTTTCAATCTGCTCCTCATGTATCACTTCTATATACCACTGACAAAGGAATCATTTCTAAAGCATTTTCTAACTCAGAAGCCCAGCTGCCAGCTGGATGCAGAAGGCTCTTCCACAGACATGCACAGCTGAGTGCAGGGAAATGAATGGATTTTTCAAACTCGTGAGTAACACAACTCTAAACACACACTATGCTTCTCATTTACTAGGGTGCTTTCAAAAACTCTGTGACCTGGGTATAGCTAGGGTAGATTTATCTACCTATCTATTTATCTATTTGGTGTTGTTTTGGATTTAGGATGAGAATAATGTTGATAACACATGGATGTTTTAGTTGTTGCTCAGCAGTCCTTATAGTAAGTCAAGGATTTTTTGACCTCTCACACTGCTCTATCAATGAGAATGAATCCCAACAAGAAGCTGGGTGGGGACAGAAGCAGGACAGGTGATCCAGACTGGCCAAAGAAATGTCCCATAGCATACTGCATCATGCTTAACCATAAAACCTAGGGAGTTAGCTGGGGAGGGCTTTTATTGGCTGGGCATCACTCAGCTGGTGATGAGCAATAACACTGTACATCACTTGTTTTGTGTAGTCCTTTTTGATGCTTTTTTTCTTTTCCTTTTTCTCCTTTTCTTTCCTATTAAACTGTCTTTATTTCAACCCATGAGTTTTGCATTTCTCCCCTCCTTCTGATATAACCCCCTATCCCACTTTAGGGGAGGAAAACTCAAAGAACTCACCTTCTCCTCAATGACACATCTGTCCTTGAGCCACTGGTTCAGTATTTCATCCTTAAATGCACCAGTGTTGCCAACTGTACTCTGCTGAATTTTGGCAATTGTTGTAGCATCTTTCACAATTTCAATCATTCCTAACAGAAAACAAAGAAAAAACTAGAATTTATATTAAATTTATATCAAAGCATAAAAAATACACAAAATAATATTTTAAACTGCTTTCTAAACCTTCTGCATAATTTCAATAGCTTGTGAGTATCCACTTATTTTACAAGCAACACTGCCTCTTGCCCACTCCCAGCTGAAGTCAGCCAGAGCCCATAACAACACTATTGTAGAAATACAACCTCTGTAAACCACCAAACTGAATAGCACTGTCCTTTGGTCTGTGTTTGCTGGGCTGTTGTTTGTCTCTCAGGAGCTCCAGATCACATTCCAGCTGTTGGAAAGGTTTCTCCTGCCTGTGCTCACAAATCTCCCCCTGCCGGTGAACAGCTTCTTGATTCTGGGGGAGCAGAGCTGTTACAGGAGACATCTTTTGCTTCTCTTTGCATTTTCAAGTTCTCCCAGAATAGCTGTGTAGTTCAGCAGTGTGAAAAGCCTACAGATTTTAGAGCGGATGCTAATGACAACCATTTACTGATCATTCTCTGCTGTAGAGCTAAAACAGCAGTACAAAACCTAGACAGAATGTTGTACAGCTTATTCTGCCTAAGCAAATATTTCAGGTATGTGCTGGAATAGTGCATCTCTCCCAGCAGATCGTTCTAAATAGATACGCCTCTCAGTAGGTATGGTTAGTCCTAGAGAAGACTTCAGTAACTGGGCTGCATTCATCTGAGCAGAAAGCAGCAAAAGCACAGTGCTGCCTGTTACTGGGGATCTGCGGTACTGAGGTAGGTGACTTTTACATTATGTGCCAACCCGAGCTTTTTAAATTTGGCAGTGACCCAGCACAGTAAGTAGTGAAAACTGCCTCATAAAACCACGAACATATGGCCATGCCAACGGGAGAGATAGGAAGGTACGACTGTTCACCCATGATACGTGGCAGAGAAAGTTCCTCCTCCTGAGGTCTATTTGGCAGCAGCAGTGGACATTTCCAGAACTGCAAACTGCGTTGAAAACAGATGTCTTCAACAGACTGGGAAAGACCTACACAGGAGGGGATACCATCCAGGTGTTAGGAAATCTGTAGGACATCTGTCTGTTTCCCTCTTTTCGTTGTAAAATGGGGTATTGTCCTTGTGTAAACACACATAAACTGTCCTAAGTTTCTTGAAAATATGAAGAGGAAGGGAAGAAGCAGTTTGGAAGAAAACCATTAAAAATACTGTGAAAGAAAATTTGCATGTCACCACTTTGGTTTTGTTCCAAACAAGCATAAGCTGTGTTTCAAGGTGTCCCAGAGTGCATATTACTAATTTAGGCTACAGGTATTTTCAGCAAGCCACATAGAAGTGAAGTGTGGATGTGATTAACCATGGCCCCACCATGGCGCTGGGGGGATGCTGAATTCTTACATCTCCCTCCCCATTGCATGTACAAAAATAAACGATTATTTCCTTGAGATCACAGAATGGGGAACCCATTAAGAATTTAAGACAGAATACTGAAGTCTGTAAGTTGAATATAAGAACACAATGGCCACTGACAGAATTGCTACACCTTCCTCCATTAATTTAAAATATTACATTGCCTTAAGATGATTTTAAACAAGAAAAGAAAGGAAGCATTACATTTGTTATAAAAATATAAAAAAATGTTAGAAGGTTAAAAAAATGACCTATATTTACAGTTTAAGCGTAGTTTATATTTTGGTATGTCATGACCATTTCCTTTGACTTTATTAGAATTCTATCAATACGATTTCTTTATTTTTAAAAACACTTATATGAGAAGAAAAGAAACACTTCTGTGTTGCACTTCCAAGTACTGCATCAGTGAGCTGGGCTTTCTGCACTCCTGAGAAATCTTGAAGCCAAAAGAAAGAATGATAAAAATGTTACGTGGCAATTTTGGAGAGGAAGTACACTGCAGATTATTTAAAAGAGTTCTTAATTTCACTGGGACTCAGTTTAACATTCTTCCATCTGTAAAGCAAAATATACTGCACAAAAATAAAACAACTAAAAAGCTGGAGATCATGTGAAATAAAGTGGCAGCATTCATACTGTAATGACTTTACCACTCCATGCAGTTCCTATCATACTGCCAGCTACATAGATAACAGGTGTTAACAAACTTGCTACTTTTTTACAGATGTTCAAGATCTGAGTAAGGGCAGAGCACTACTTGCTAATCTGTCTCACTGATGAATAGCTCATATCAGTCAAAGCATTCTTTTCAGCATGAAAGCTTAATTTGGGCATAGCCAATTTTTCTGCAGTGAGGAGGCTTTTCTCCAGCCAGCTGTGTGACAACTGGTCAGCAGAATTAACTGTGACAGTCAATTCCCTGTTATTTGAATACTGGGAAACTGTGCCACGTGGGTGTGCTAGGGTGCATAATACATGCAAACCCAACACAGTGAGTCATGGAGCCGTCGGAATGTATACGTTATGTATCAGTTTGGTATTTCTGGATGTAAGTGGACTTCTGCCAAGCTTATCAGGTTGCTCTACATACCACGACACAGTTCTCCAGGAAATTTCAAGGAACCCCTTGACTTCTCCCATTATGAACTCTACAAAATAGAAAACCTCCACTGCATGAACTCATGCTTACTGACAAATACTGCCTGAACATTCCATCAGGTGATGCTGCTGCTTCTAGGAAGTATAGGGTATGGAGTTTCAGGTCAGGAAAAAACACAAATGTTTTTCTATTTTAACTCTTTTTCTCTATTTCATCTTTATTAGCACATTAAAACACATATTAAGGAAGTCACTTGCTTTCACTGTTTTTTCATATCAAATATTGTTATTAAAGAGAAACTTACAGCTGGATTCAACAGTTGGATTAGCAAAGAAAGCACAATCACTTAAGCTAGTCTAACAGTACAAAGATATCCATCAGAAAGAGCAGGAACCACAGCTAAGAGACAAATGAAGGCTGCTCACAGAAAGGTAAAGAAACTGATGTTGATTTCTGGACTGCAGAGTATACTGAATACTCCTCCTGTACACAACTTCTGTAACTATAATCTTTTGAATTTCTAATTACACTGTGTTCTCATACCTATTTTGTTCCCTGTAGAAATACAGCCATATGGTAGCAAACAGAGGTCCAAGGATTCTGCTTCCCAAATGGATTCCATAATTCGAAGAATCTAGCAAAAACAAAAAGGAATGCACAAAGTTATTGCAAGTTCATGGAAACAAAGAATTACAGGATGAGCTGGGTCGGGAGGGACCTTAAAGATTATCGAGTTTCAATCCTCTGCCATGAGCAGAGACACCTTTCACTAGATCAGGCTGCCCAGAGCCCCACCAAACCTGGCCTTCTCTGCACAGAAAGCACATCCACAGCTTCTCTGGCACCTGAGGGTGCCTTCATCATCTTAAGCATAAAGATTTCTTTCCAGGATCTAATCTACATTGCTCAGACATTATTTATTACTTAGACAAATAACACTGTACAGACTTCTGACATGAGACTAAACTTACTTGTCTATTTTGTGGCTTAAGAGAAGAACATAGAAAGTGTGCAGCCATTCAAGATTATCAGTTACAGAATCAGGGTGTTTTGTTTTTTTTCCTAACCTGTCCTGTGACTGTGCAACCTCTATTGCTTACAAGGTATTAATAAGTGTTTTCTATGATTTCTACATGATCTGAGATTGAACACATTAGCCAGTATATCCATTTTCCACCATAAATATCCCTGCAAATGCTAACAACCCCATTTGTCAGAGCAATCGCTGAAATATTACTACAGTAATTCTATCTATCATTATTTTTCCATTTGTAATTTCACCTATCACATACGCCAATGAAAAAAATTCTTCATCAGAAAAACAAGCCATCTTGCACTAAATAACAGACTTCTTCTCTAGCACACCAAAATATTAAGTTTGTGTGGAATATGGCAGGAAAGAAAGGTAACAGTAACTTAAAACACAGTAGTACAAAAAAAGAAGATCCTGTTTTTGCTATCAGCTTGCCATACAGCTTACAAAATGAAAGCCTCCTATTTCAAGTAGACAGCACATCCTCCTCTGAAAAGTAAAACAATTTAAAAATATTTACATATTCAATTTATTCCTCCAATACAGAATTATCTTACCTGTAAAATAAGCATGTCCTGACGGAGGTCATCTCCATGTTTAAAGATGATGCCTATGGTTTCATTTGATAGAGCAGTTGGATCTGCACATTTAAACTCAAGCCAGAGGGGCTTCTTCTTGGATGCCATTACTTTACATTTTTCTATCTGTGAAAGACACGTTTATCGTTAGGCACTGTGCTCCAGCATCAGCACACCAACCTTCTTATACACCAGCTAGAGAGTAGTTCACCAACTTCCAATCAGTTAAACCACAAGAAACACACTGAAAATACATGTAAAGGATGGTTTTCCATTGCCAGAGAAATCCTCACTGAACCTGCAAAGCTTTGAACACTGCCCATGATGAAGGGAAACATAAGCCTTGACTCTCTGCAACTGATTTTAACTTGTAAATCTGTTTCAGACAGAAAGAACTTTTAAGCCAGGACTAAGAGCTTCTGAAATCACTGGGAAACTTAGAACTGCCGCAGAGCATTCTGAGATGCTTTACAAAACAGGAAAGTCACCCAATGCAATTTGCCATATTGTCTACCCTTGTGACTTTTAGAGATCTCAGTTATTACAGACTCCTTGATTTTACTCACTTTCCTTAGAAAATTGTGCAGCCAAATTCACGTGAAAATGGCATTTGTGAAAGTAATTTAACACAGCAATTCATAAAATAACAGAATAAACACTCATTTAGTTTTACTAATTTTTCACTCTTGAGAAGTTCAGCAATGAAACTACTGAAATTGTATTATTTCTAACGTTTTCTCATCTGATTATGTCTCGTACAAATGTGGTACGAAATACTTCCTATTCTGGAATAATTATTACAGTAAAATCACATAAAATAATAAAAGCATTTACACACCAGTGTTTGAGAGCTGACAGAAGTGATGATTTCAGGAAAGAGCATTTCAGAATATTCACGTTTCACAGACTGAGGTTCTGAACTTTGAGTTTAAAAGAAAACAGCTTTTATCACTATTTCTATTAAAAGGGGAAAAAACTGTTACAGCTTTGAACTTAACTTGAAACACCGGTTTTGCTACTAATATCTGGTTTAGACTATTCAAATTTCAGGCTGTGAGGATTTTAAGCTTATGGACAAGTAACACTTGCTAGAACGAAAACAAAATTAAAGCCTGCCAATATCAAATGTTGCATCAAACATTTCTGTTCATAGAAAAAAAAAAACAAAACAGGTGCATCTATTTCGGACATAGCTTCTTTTCTTTGTAAACCAGTTACTTCGTGTACCTAGGAAGACCTTGGAAGGGCTGCCCACTTCCAAAGTAAGGGAAAACTAGAAAAGCCTCAAAGATATTTTATTTTGAAGACCATTTTTTTTTTGTCAAAAACTTAACAAAATAAATATTCAAAGTTAAACATGTACAAACCTACAAAAATTATTTAAATTAAGCTTCTGAAGTTATCAGAAATGCTGTATTTCTGAGTAAATATTGTTTCAGTTGACTTCTGTACAGACAGTACCTCTGTGGTCCTCAGCTGGGAGGTGTTCAGCTCTTTCAGTTTGAAGGCAGACAGGCCTACAGGCTGCTACCAAGGCAAGGGCTTATTTAACAGAAACATGGATGGACTTGGAAAACAGCTATCAGTCACCTAGACGAGAATGCTGACTGCCATCTCCTAAACTGGATGGTTCATCTGTTCTTAGCTAAGAGAAAAACCAAAGGATTCCCTTCTTGTAGGTTGCGCATCAGGTGCATCTAAAGAGCTTTCATTGTGTTTCCTTACCCAAATTTCACATAGCACAGTAGCTTCAAGAGCAAATGTACTGTCACAATACACCTGCTGATTTATTCATCATGTTTTTAAGTGCAAAACATAGGAATTGGCACAGACCTCGACAATCACATGACAGCACTGGAGGAAACAGGTGTTTCTTAACATATTTCTAGCAAAATGTTAATGCACTTTTTAATAAAAGCAACACAGTCAGCAGAGATACTGAAAAAATCAGAAATAGGAAAACGTTTGTGTTAGTAAGACTGAGGTCTCAAATAAACCTTAAAGACACGTGAAGGTCAGACACATCCTTCAGGTAAGGCAAGGAAAGTAAGAAGAAAAATTGAACATCCCAAAATCTCCGAAGTCTGCTGAAACAGTTTTATACAGGCATTTGATATAAACAGAATTCAGCCACCTGTTAAATCTTCAATTTAATTGACATTTAATTATTAGAATTTTTTACGAGGAGTTGTTTTTGTGTTTTGTTTTGTTTTCTGCATGGTAGCATGTCATCTCACTTAGAAAAATGCCATTAGCATTAGGAAGAATACTTTTTTAAAGCCATGAAACGTCATCACATTCACAGTGAAATAAGGTCTTTAGATGTTTTTACCAAAGGAAACGTACTTGCAGATAGGATAATTTTTTCAAAAAGGATTTGTAGGAACTCAAAATGTACTTACCACTAGGGCTCCTGCTCTTAGCCCAGGGTCATATGGGACTCTAAAACTTTCTGGAAGTTTGCTGCCCTGTAGTTTTTCAAGTTTTTGTCTAAGCTGTGCAATAACTGCAATTGCAAGCAAGAAAACACAGTAAAATCACAAGTTGGAAGTAAAAGCATTACAGCTAATAGAACTTCTTAACTGATGTTTAGCTAAAAACAAATCCTCTGATTAGCTACTTTCTAAAGTGCACTCCTTAAAGACATTCTATTTTGAGGAATGGAGGAAAACTCTTTAACTCCCATGGTTAATGGGCTGTTTCAGATCCCAAAAGTCTTCAAGCACCTCACAACTCATGGTCCCTCTATGCAGTTCAAAACCACACAGTGCTTGATATTTTTCAGAAGACTCCATCTCCACGGGTGAAGAGATTACATTAAAACCTCAAGTTTCATTTAAAAAAAAAACAAAATGACACAACACAAAATGTGTATGTACATCTGTATATTTCCCTTATTACTGACAAAGAAATGCTCAGATATCTCCCTCAAAGGCTCAGAAGAAAGGGGAACCTGAAAGTACCTTGCATTTACCAATATTATTTTCACCTATCTCACTGCTCCTACATCCAGATTCATGGCTTTTGAATTCATGCAGCGCTGAAGTGTAGTCATAAGGAATTCAAACACAGATATGCTGAATTTCTTATTTAAGTTTTCTTGTTGCAGCCCTGAAAATCTCATATTACAGTAACAAGAAAATTTGGTGACTGATGTGATATCTAATCTGGTAAAAATGAAAAATTAAATAAGATCTGCCAGCGAGGTACAGGAGCTAATCAGCGAACAGTATAATTAGAATCACAGAATGGCCTGGGTTGAAAAGGACCACAATGATCATCCAGTTTCAACCCCCTGCTGCGTGCAGGTCACCAACCACCAGACCAGGCTGCCCAGAGCCACATCCAGCCTGGCCTTGAATGCCTCCAGGGATGGGGCATCCACAACCTCCTTGGGCAGCCTGTTCCAGTGCGTCACCACCCTCGGTGTGAAAAACTTCCTCCTAATATCTCATCTAAACCATTCCTGTCTCAATTTAAGACCATTCCCCCTTAGATTAAAACCGTTCCCCCCTTAGACAACTTTCCTAAGAATAAACTAGGTTGTGGTAGCATAGGTCATCATGTAAAAGCTTTCTAAAATGTAACTACTGATCCCTTACACAAGTCTAGCTCGATTTCAGTTAAGTCTTCTCACAATGTCAGACAATCTTTGAAAAATTTTGTATGCTGACCAACTGAAATGTGTAAAAATTAGGTGTTAGCTGACACAGGTCAAAGCACTTCCTAAACCAATTTCCACGTTGATCTAGCTTAAGAACAAAGTACTACATATTTTAAGAGAAATGTTTCTTCTTTAAGAGAAGAAACAGCTACACATACACACCTAGGGATCACAAATCATCAAACAGCACAGTGATGAAAGCAGACAATCCAATACAAGCTGCTACTGCTGTATTCTTAAGAATTTATTTATTTTCACTGCTTGCTATGTTTTTAATATAAAGAAAGAGATTACAAATAAGGTGAATGTAAGTTTGATGATATAACTGTTACTGGAATACCACAGGCCTTAAAGTAGTTTATTAAAAAATAAAAAAAACTACAAGCACAGAAGGAAGAAAAAAAAATATATAAAAATTAGATGTGACTGCATGAAAGAATGAAATGAAACAGTTTAAAGCATTCAGGCTTCAAATATAAAAAACAGGAGAATAGAAATGATATGGAAGAAAAAGAAGCAATAAACTAAAAAAGAAAGTGTAGGAAATAGATTTTTAAAAATTTAAGAAGCTGAGGATGTCTATAGAAAAAGTTGTATCCTCAGCGATCTGAGAATGAGTTAAACTAGTATCATTAGTAGGACAGCCTAAATGGAAGCCTTATTCAGTGGAAATTTCAATTACATAAAACTTCTTTAACTGTTCTGCTGTAGAATAAAAACAGAGACTCTTTAATTTCAAAACCCTGTGGGTGCTAAAGTGATTGCTTTCTCTTGAAACTTTATTCTTTTCCACAGATTCTTCAAAGATAACGTGTTAAGGAAACCACTGCTGTTACAGACATGTACATCTGCAAGTCTCTAAGTTCCTTTCAGAAACATGAGATCTGACCAGATCTGTTTAGATTATACAGCACTTTTAGATACATTTAAAATGCAGTTTAGAAAGAATTCTGTACAAGCATTCAGTGAGTCTCAAAATTCACACTAAGTGGTAGTGTAACTGATAGCACATTGTATATCAAAGAACAAATGCATATTCCCTTTACATTTTATGCAATCACAAATAAATCTGTTTTTCAACTGATACAAACAATTTTAATAAAAAGGCAGTACTGAATGCTCTGTATTTATACCATGTTTTTAATATGGAAACCTCCAGCCCTGAAGAATAGCTCCTGAGAGCCAGTAAGCACAGCCATCAGCTCCTCAGTGGATTCCTTAATTTCCAAGACAAGCTCTGTAAAAACAGCTGCATCTCAAATAGCACCCCAGACACTTCCCAGTAACCAAAGCAGGAATGTCTTTTGAACCAAGGACTTTGTGGCCTAGAACACACTGGTCTGAACACGTAGGAAGAACTGGTGTGTCTCTCTCCCAAATTTTACAGCTTTTAGAATTTATTATTGCCGTGTCTCTTGCACTTAGTCCCAGATCTGAGCAACTAACAGGAATCTTAATAAAAATGCTTTTAAGGAAGTCACTTGAGGGGAAAAAAAAAAAAGGCAGGAAAATACAGAGGTAAACAGGCATTACGTAACCCTATGTGGGGCCAAAGCAGTGCTTACAGGAACTGAAAATAACAGCGTCACATCTGTGTCTCACAGGACTCCTATTCATTGCGCTGCAGAGCACCAAAGATGTGCTCTGTATATTCAGGGCTGATCCATCAGCTACTTGTGGTCTAGCAGAGACTGGTCTGAACTCATCCCCACTGCCCTTGCCAAGGGTGTTCCAGGCCTTACTTGAGTAAGGCTGTGTTTCTTGGCAAGTGCCATTTTTTGCTCTGTACTTCCAGTTAATATTTGTGTCCTGGGTTGCTTCTATTTTTCAGTGCTGGTATTCAGCTAAGAATTAAGTACAAAATTCTAACTTTCCAGTTGTGTGGCATGAGGCTCAAGAAGGTAAGTCAAAGAATGGAAATATTACGTCTGTAATCTATCCGTGATTTTTAAATAAGCTAGGCAATCTGATGCCTAGATTTCACAGCTAAACAGAAAAGAACAATACTGTTACAAAGAAAGAAATGTCTGTTAATAAGTACCTTGAGAAGTGACATCGTATTTTTCCGCAGAAACTGATTTTATCTCCATTGTGACTTTATGCAACAATTCAATGACTTGAACCTGTTTCATGAAATCATGCAGCATTGCTTTCCCACAGCCCCTAAGATAGGCTTCTAGGATCACAGCGAACCTCTGCTGGTAGTGCATGGATTGGGCAATCTCACTTCTTAAAAACCAAAACAAGAAGTGACCGATTCTTTTGTTCTAGTGGTAAAGAAAGACATTACAATTAGCACACATGACAATTCCTTGAGAAAATGCCAGTAACTTAGCATGAGTTGACTGCATTTGAAATACTTACTCTTAAACCCCGTTTCAGCAGAAATCTGGCTAATGCGCTGTCATGATAAGGCTCAAATTTCACAGCCTGGAAAATACAGAGAAGACGTGTTAGTAACATGTAAGGCTCTCTTACATTTTACAGATCACACGTACTGAACACTTTCTTTATGTAAGAAAGAGTGTAACAAAACAGTTTTTTTGAGGAAACAAAGTTGAAAAAAACAAAACAATACTTCTCTGCAGGGTTCAGCAAGCAACTCTTATCTGCAACAGTTTCTTTTCAGATTAATGCAACAAGCAATTTCTGGCCAGCAGGGTAAGGGAGGTGATTGTTCCCCTCTGCTCTGCCCTCATGAGGCCCCATCTGGAGTTCTGTGTCCAGGCCTGGGGCCCCCTGCACAGGAAGGATGAGAAGCTGTTGGAGTGGGTCCAGAGGAGGACCATGAAGATGATCAGAGGGCTGCAGCACCTCTCCTACGAAAAAAGGCTGAGGGAGTTGAGCTTGTTCAGCCTGGTGAAGAAAAGGCTCTAGGGAGAGATCACTGAGGCCTTCCAGTACATGAAGGGGGCTTAAAAGCAGGAGAGGGTCAACTTTTTACGCAGTCAGATAGTGATAGAACAAGGGGGAACAACTTTAAACTAAAAGACAGAGATCAGGTTAGATGTTAGATGCCCTTTATTCAGAGGGCAGTGAGGCCCTGGCACAGCTGCCCATAGAGCTGTGGGTGCCCCATCCCTGCAGGCGCTCAGAGCCGGGTTGGATGAGGCCCTGGGCAGCCTGAGCCCACGGCAGGGGTTGGGGATGGTGGGCTTTAAGGTCCCTTCCAACCCAAATCATTCTGTAATTCTATGACAAGCAAGGCAGGGCTGAGCAAACTGGTGAGACTGAGTTCTGGACTGCCAGTGAAACAACACAGCAGTCTGTACAAAAACCTAGCAAAATGAGAAAACAGCCTGCAGCCTGACTGACACAGAGAATGCTTGAAAAGATTATTGCCAAATGAAATAATGTATTTGTGCCTATTCTTTAAACAAAATGTTCAGTAAGAGTGCACCAGCTCTGCCAACAGGCAGCACCTTAGGACGGGAAGCAGGGCTCCCTGCTGGGTGCCCCAGCTCCCACAGCAGTAGGAGCTGCTCCCACTCCAGGAACAGCTTATCAGTGCCCATCACCAGAGGCACTCTGACTCTGTCCCGGCGAACCACAAAAAAGAAGAAAAGCTCTGATACAAATACTATTCTATTGGATATAGCACAGCTACAAAGAAGACTTCAGCAGATCTGCTTTTTTCAGTGGCTCTGTGAGCACAGATAGATATTTTCTCTTCCAGCAGCCACTCCCCTGCACCAAGCCCCCAGATATTGCCAAGACACTGCCAAAATGGGGTGGAAACAAAGTCAACAACTTTTTTACGTCTCAGGAATTTTGTTCTGTTATTCTCACCCTCACCACAATAACCAAGTGAGTTGGTCTGTAAAACAAAATCTAACCCATGTTCTGGGTTGGGCCCTGAGCTGTGATGGGCAGCCTGGTGACTCCTCCAAGTGCTTTCTCCATCTGCTTCTCTTCTATTGACTGAAGGACTCAAACTTGGAGGAGGATCATACTGAGGCTAAAGAGGATGAAAGGCAGGCATGTAGACATAGAAAGAGAAAGCAGTAGCAAACAAGCCCTGGAAGAAAGTCACAAAATCCCTTGTGTGGATAGAGGGGTTGCTGAATGGTTTTGGGTTCTAGAAACAGTCAGGACGTGGCAGTGGGGAGATTAAGGGCAAACAAAAGGGATGAGCAGAGCCTGGTGCATGCAGCATGCTCAGCTTTCAGAAGCATCGCAGTACACAAACATCCAGGGATAGCTATGCAGTGCAGCATAGCAGCTCCTTCAAGATCGCTGTGTTCTGCAGCTTGCAAGGAAACAACCAAGCCATAAGCATAGCTACGCTGAATTCATTAAATATCTCCTAAACGTACTGCAGCACAAGTTCTACCTTTATTCATAAAATATCAACACTAAGTCTCCAACAGTTTAATTCTCCTAAATGACAGCATCTTACCTGGGAAAGATAATAAGAACTCACAATCTTAAACAGATTGTAAGAACTTTTACTTCACATGAGAGATAATGAGGTATGTTTTTTAATAAAGATTTACTTTCACTGCCAAAAGGAACTTAAAAGCAATAACTATTGCATACATTCAAACGGATTTGCTTGCAAGGACAGCTATTAAAGACCTTATTCTGGTATACATTCTGCTGAATGTTCTCCATGCACATAACTGAAAAACAACTTCAGAATGAAACAGAGCCAAAGGCCTGGTCACCACTTCAAAACAAAACTTCCTTACCTTAAAGTTGTAAATGTAAATTTCAACATAAGAAATACTAAAAAAAAAGTTTTATGACTGTCCTTATTATGCTTGTGTCTTGGAAATAATTACTTTTTAAAAAATCAATCCTTTTTTTCCTGCAAAGAGACAATTACAAGTATTTGAATATGAATAATAAAAACCAGCCATGAGAAAAAGCCTGACAGTATTTCCCTTCGTGGACCTTTGCTGGGTCAGATCACCAACAGGAGGCACTGACACAATGCCACATAAAGGTAGCATGATTTTCTTCACTGGCATTTGTTTTTCAATGGATTTTGCTGTGATTTAACTGCCCTTGCCACGTTTTACTACAGAGAGCCACAGACCTTTATTGGATGCTCAGTGGATTTATTCACGGCATATCTACTTCTGTTTGGGATAGACCAAGTGGGAAATAACACGATTCCCATTTGCACTGGGATGTAGGATGGGAGCACCCTATGCACAGGGAAAGAAGCTGTAAAGCTTTCACAAAGGCACACATGTGAGAAGTCATGACTGTTCTCAAGATAGACATCCCTGATGTCCTCCTAGAGCAGAGCACTGACAAGCATCCATTCATTCTCAGAAAACACGCAGCGTCAATACTTGGCTGCATGGTGCCAAAGGTTTGTGCCCTGCAATTAACCATGGAAGAGAATCCAAGGAAGCAGCTAGGAGGTATAAGCTGGGACTTAGTTTTTTTTCCCTTTTGAGGATGACAGTATTTTAATACCTGGATAAATTTCTTACTAAAAATGACATGGTGAAATTAAACTACTATGAAATTATACTACACTCGTTTAATTTATCTTTAGAATGATTTTTCTCTTTAAAACTCTCTCCTGAAAGCAAATAATATCAAAAAGAATTTTTAAAAGAGTATTTTCCCCCTTCTGTTAGGCACTTTGACATGGACCAATCACCATCCCACGCCCTAATTTAGGTACAGAGGAGAATGAAATCGCTGAGCTGCGTGCAGACTGCAGAGCCGCAGCCAAGCAGATCCAGCCCATCAATGTGGGAGGTCTGGGGAAGCAACCACGGGGGTTCCTTTGGCTAATGCTAAGCACACCAATTCTGCCTGGGGAGCCTCATCTTCAGACAAGTGAAGACAAGGCTAACAAGGTTTCTTTAAAGCACTGCCAGTGTGCATCTAAATCTGAAAAATGAACTTTATTTTTGCAGCAACCAGGACCCTCTGAACACATGGAAATCCAAAGCCTCATCCCATCGGTTCGCAGGTTTCTTTTTTTTGGAGAGGGGGTGGATGGGTGGGGTTGTTTCTTGTTTCTTAATGCCAATTCTGCTCTTTGATTCTTTGAAAAAAAGCATTTCCTGCTGTGCAGGCTGACAGCCCTGCACACGACCCAGAGACCTGCCAGGCCCAGGAAGCCACAGCGCCGCCCCGCTTCACTGGGGGACACACTGCCCTTGCAGGACTGCAGGTCCCACCTCTCAGAAGCCATAGAACTTTGCCACCGACAGCCAGCCCAGCTCCAGCCCCACTTTGTGAAAAACAAACCAAACGATCTGCTTGTACAACTGATGCCAACTTTCCAGACGTTTCATCTAGTAGACTGCACACAAAGCACTTCAAATAAATACAGTGGTGATTCATTTCCATAAAAACACATTTTTTTTACTCAACTTCCCAGAATGAATTAATTTTATCTATGAATAACAAACTTCTATTTGCTTTTTAATTTTTTTAGGACCTTCTAGATAAATTGGGTCCCCTTAGCAGTCCATGATTCACAGTGCTGCCACACATTATATAACAGCACTGACATTCCAGATCCTGAAATCCAACTCCAGATTTTTATTTGGGCCTCTGCTGTGTTAACATCTGCCTTTACTTTCTTTCTCTATGTTGGTAAAGGTAACCAAGAGCATCATCCAGACGTGACAAGAACAGGATTAGTGATAGCACAGTAAGGATTGGCTCCCACCACAGCCATGTTAAGCATTGACAATATAATGTATTGTTGTAGATACAAGATGCAAACTGTAAGGCACAAGGCAATCCTAATACCAAAATAATGATACAGACAGAAGGTGAAAGTTGAAAATGAATTTGGGGCTAGTTTGGTTACTACCACTGCTTTGATTAAAATCTGAAGGGTTCAAAACCAGGGTTTTTTGCTGGCACGGGAATGGTTATATGGTACTGTAAATACTCTCAGAAGCCAAAGATCAAACATACAAATACACCCTACCTGCACGAGTTGCAAAAGATAATGAAGAACATCATCATCTTCTAAACTTTCCAGTTTTTGAACTGCCATTGCTCGTACATTTTCATCAGAAAAGTTACAGTCCAGAAGCTGCATTGTGAGTCCAACATCTAAAGTGCTTTGATCCCACGCCTCCTTTTTAGCTAGCAACTGGTATGTTTTGGCCACTATTTCTTGTTGTCCCCATTTGACAGAGCTAAGCAGCTTAGGGTATGCCTTGGGGTGCTTTATACTTTCATATCTAAAGTGCCACAACAGTTCTTTGTCCTCAGGAGAAAGTGGATTAAGTGGGTCAGTTGCTATGATCTCTTCAAGTTGCTTGCGAAGCTGGTTGGGCATTTCAGCTCGTGTCCTGTCCCCCTGAGAATCAGATGTTATCCTGTGCTTGGGCAAGGCAATTGGGTGACAGTATTTGTCCAGCACAATAGAGATAGCCATGGAGTTTTCTTTATCCGGATTAGTTGCTGAGGTGAGTTTGTCTGCATTGATACTTCCTTGCTCTTCCCCTTTGCCTGGGATTTTCCACATGTGGAGAACATACTCCCCACTTCGTAGCAGGAAACGGTGATCTATCAATAAAAGATTCACGTAATACAGAAGTTGAGTTTTGCATTTTGAATCAGAGTTGGGGGATTCGTGTGACTGAAGGTTTGTCTTTGTGGACAATCCCTGTGCTTTACCACAATAGATCTGAAGATTCAAGAGTGCTCCTTTAGGCAAATCCTTGATTTTGATGTCAAACTCCAACCAAATATTCCACAGAACCTCCTCAGTAAAAGGCTTTGAGGAAGTCCTCCTTTGTGAAAGGAGCTGTTGCCCGTGTTGAATGTTAGCCTCTACAAATACGGTAAGATCAGCATTTCTTGGTAAAACTGGGATATCGATACCAATTATTTTCACCCTGAATTTCCTATTACAATCCCACAAAGAGATAGTAAAGACTCTCTCATGATCTTTTCCGTCTATAGTCAATTGTTCGTGATATCCTGTAACTCCTGTACAGTCATCTACCAACGGCCACTCTTCCTTCTGCACCTCATCCTCACTTGGGTCAGGAGGGTTGTCTAACACAAGGTGGATTTCTTCCCCATTCTTAAGGCACTGTCTTATCCAGTGAAAATCCTTGATGGGTGTGTCTCCAGTAATGTACTCATCTCTGCCACAAATCCTAAGAACAAAATCCAGTTCGCTATGATCTTCAGGAATATCCATCAAAGACTTTTTCTTTGCCATTTTTGTGAAAAAGCTATGGAGAATCATATCTGGAGTGTCATCTATTGACACTTTAATTTTTTGGCTCGTCGTTCCTCTATGTATGATTATAAAAATGTTATTATTAGTTATCTTTTTGAACAAATATTCTGGGAGTGGCTTAGATGTAGTCCATGGGTGCATTGCATACAACTTAGGATCTCTACAGGCTACTTCTATCATTCGTGGAGTGACTAATCTGCGTCGGGTAAATTCTAGTTCGTCATCATGCACGTTGCTTACATCAGTAACATCATAACCAATTAAATCATTAAGCTGCCGCTGAAATTCCTGAACTTCTTCTGATGGTTTTTGTTTCTGGACTACATATATTTTGCCTACTTTCTTCTGTAACACTTTCCAGTACAGTATGCAGTCTAATGTCTGTAATAGTTGATGTTTATCATAAATTTCATACCATTGCCCCTTCTTCTGATACTGAAGTACGAACTGATCCGGGGTGAACGCATGGTAGAAGTCTGTGGTTTGACTCATCTCTATTGCACGCATCCAAATTTGTGCTTTCATTTGCTCAACAGTACAGTTTCCAGCTATTTCGAGTAACATCATTTCCGGTACTTTAGTATGCTTGTTGCTTGTAGGTAAAATGAACTCAATGGATATCAGTTCCATTGAAGACAAATTACTCGATGTACAATGAGGTTTCATTCTTCTTCTCCTTCGTTTGTTTTCTTCTCTCATAACAACAGGCTGCTCATAGTCACCCAACTCCATGCCAGAAGAAATCTAACAAAATATAAAAACATTTGATTGCATTCTCATCTACATTTGCTTTACAGTTATTTTTTACTTATTTGTGATTAAAATCAAAAACCAGTCACAATCCTGCTACACGTTTTTTAGATTTCCTCTTCCCCTTAATTTTTAGTCTTAAATTCTTGCTTTATATAAACCACTCCAGATGTAATCTTTTCAATTCAAAACCAAATATAAGGAAAAAACCCAAACCCAATGATTAAATAATTAAAATAGAGCTTTTAAACAGCCTTCCCAGATTTCACTGAGGATAAGCAATCTGACAGTGTATTTCTGCCCCAGTGACTTGCTCTTTAATCAAACGCCGATTCCTCTTTTTTGATGTTGTCGGTACTAACAGAAGTGGATTTTCATAGAGATCAAAAGATACCGTAAAGCATATGAACAGAATACTATCCTACCGAGTTCTAGGAATGACAGAATATGAAAAAACAAATGATTAATTTTCAGACTGGACTCATTTTCCTCTAACTCTCTTTTTCATGATGAGGAATAAGGACTTACACCAAAAACATTCCTTAAAAATCAAAAGCCAGCTTCTCAAGACAGACGTTTAACATGCATCTGAATTCAAGCCCAGTATCTTTCGATGTGATTTTTACAAACAAGCCACTCACCAGACTTATAACAGACAGCAATTTTAAAAGCAAGCATTTCCGATATAAACTATTACTATGTTACAGAAGAAAAAACTCCTAAGCTGAGGGCATAAAAAATCCTCCTAAGCTGCGGGCTGGAACTAGATGATGTTTAAGATCCCTTCCAACCCGAACCATTCTATGATTCTATGGCATCTTACTACCCTGTACCTTATGGCATTTTGTTCACAATTTAACACTGTTCAGTGAAAATGAGCTTAAGTGGAAATTATTGACCAAGAGTTGGAAGACACTGGACACACTTGCACAAGCCACCCGCTGAGTTTTCTTTCACTGACTTACAGCGACATAGAAACATCTTCCTCAGATAAAGCTTTTTACAAAAAAAAATATTTCTCTAACTACTAGAAAAACTGCAACACAATGAATGATGCTTCAGCAGATAACAGAACAAGAAGATAAAAACATCTTAAGCTAAAATGATCTAACGTGCTAACTACAACTCTTTTTTCAAGTCCCGGAAAGCAAACTGTGGTCATCACTTCTGTAATGGACAAAACACGAGGAATTATTACCTGCTTATCAAATAAAGGCTGAAATGCTGAAGACGACTCATTTGTTTAATTTCTGAAGTTCCTATTTTTCAAAGCAAGATCATTCATACAAAAAATACTTTGTTAAACTCTTCTGCTTTTCTTGCTCGCCCTCCTATCCAGATGCAAAGGAAGTGCTGCACTTAGCAGGAAGGAAGTTTTAACCGAGTTGATTATACGTATGATTGCTCATTTTAAAAAAAGGCAGAGTGTTTTTCCTGTCATAACAGTAAAAATACATTTACAATGGAGCAGTGTAATTTTAACACACATGCATAGGAGACACGCTTACAGCCTGTCTTTAGCACAGGCTAAAACAGCTAAAAATAATTTGGGCAATAAAACTAATGAATCTAAATAAAACATTTTTAATATCAGCATGGAATACATTTTAAAGAGTTTAGCTACTTTTTAAGAGTTGAATAAAAATACTGGACAAAAGAAAACTAATCTGCTATGCTTCCTTATTTTTATTCACATGGTGGTAGCACTTTGAGGACCCCCAGCTTACATTAATTACAGTTTTTTTTAAGCCAATCTCTCCATAAACATCACACAGAGATGGTATATTCCAAGGATTTTGCAAGGTAACCTCAACAACAGAATCATTGGGCAATCTTCCTCCTCATCCTTTTAACTCATGCAGTTACGGTTACAAACACATGGTGAAACCCACTAGAAATGACAACTTAAGATTTGGGAAGAATTTTAGCTACGGATTTCATCCTTAAATTTTGAGGGCTTGACTTTGCAGCATCCTTCCAAAGTCTGTATTTTAAAGTGTAATTTCTAAAAGATATAATATAGTCAGGAATTTAATGTATTTTTCTTTATTTAAAGGTAAGCTATTAGCAGGGAGGTTTCTCAAGCCCAAAGGATGTATATGTTTCTTGCAAGTACCTCTCATCCTAAAAGTCTTTGTGATGACCCTACTAAGTAAACCTGGACTCATTACATTTTCACTGTTTTTTTGCCTGCTGAAAACATCCTATTTTGCCACTGTGCAATATGTACTCAAGGATAAATTTTCCAAACAAGTATACGCATATATTCCACCTCCTGATAAGTTATCCAGCACTAGTCCACTGATCAGCACTGTCAAGACATCCAAGTGAAGCATCTCTACCTCATGCTGCAGGGAATTACCCCATACGCTGCACAACTACAGTGACTGACAGCTTCATCTCATTTTAGGACCTACCAGTAGAGCAGCAGTATGAAAGAATCAGATACCCCCTAGCAAACCTGCATGAGATACAGTGCCAAGTGTGTGACACCTGTGCAGCTGCCCATATAAGACCCTCTTCCCATATTCATTTGGTTTGCTACCTGGAGTACACCTGTACTCCAGTGCAAAGATCCAACTCCATCTCCGACCCAGCTCCAACAGCTTCAGAAGTCAGTTCTTGGAACAACGACCACCACTAGCCTGTGCTTTTTGCAGTGACAAACACATAAGTGTCCCCATCTTACTTAAGGTGACATCAAAATTGTAACTATTTCCTGATAATCCATGCACAGCCATGGCACAGATTTAAGTATAAAACTGAAAATCTTTTAAAATTACTTCCCAAAATCTTTGTCATGCCTAAGCATTACTTCCAGTATGGATATTTCTATATGCCTATTCCAACAACACAAAAAAAATAATTTAAATTAACTCTTTTTTTTTTTTTTTTTATTCTTATGAGCCTTCATCAAGTCTCAATATCCCTGTAATAACTGAAGCATCCTACCACTGGCCCACGAATCCTGGAGGGTACAACAGAACACAGGAGGAGGAGGGCCTTTAGGTAACTAAAAGAAGCAAACAGGTTCACTCCCATCTCCCATAAAGTTCCCCCCTCTTTGCTCAGGTCAGCAAACTGACTGCAACAACAGAAAAGATTGGTTAATTTTCAGCTGGATCAGTTCCTTGATCTGACTCATCAGTTGCAGGGGTGGTAGGGCAGGAAAGGGAATGCTGTTCACAGTAACAGAGACTGAAACATAACAGATAGTAATACTAAAGCAGTGCACCTGTCAAACTTCCCTGCCTGGTTAAGACAGACTTTTACTATTTATTGCTTATTCTTTACCATTTATACTTATGTTTCTACTAGTTTCTACTTTTACTTAATCCACCATATGAAAAACACTTTAAATCAGTCTCTTCACTTTACTGTGAATCTAGAGGAAAATAGGCACTATCCAAGCAAGAATTATATGTTATGCAAATACAATAATGATTCACTTACACTGACGTTCTGAGATAACGCTAACTGTAAAGAGATAAATGAAGAAAAAAACTCACATATATGACACAGCCCAAAGGTTTCTAAGCAGCACACTATCTACATGCCAGCACTGCTTCATAGCTGGAGACTGCTTTGCATTTGATGGATGAGTAAAATTTATCTTCCTACTATATGCATTACAATGCAGTTATGTGCTATGCAGGGAAGATGCAGCACTAACATGGTAAGCATGAACACAGCTAAAAAAGAACTGCCTTGAATGGTTCTCCTGTCAAATCCACTAGCAACTACCAACTCTCACCAGGATTAGATCAACACGAGTTCCTTCCATTAGCAAGTAAACATTACAGATAATTCTGCAGACTTCTACATCAAAAAATATACTCCCCAGCAGATACAGCTTAACAGGAGGTTGTAGATTACAATTTGGGGAGGACTGCAATATTTTCAGGGCCCAAGTCTTTTCTAAAGACTTCTCCATATTTTGGTTTCTACTCTAGTTCTCTATCTGGCATAGATACCCAAAACTGGAAGAAACATTAACTTCTAGCTGGTTCTAAAAATAAAGATAGGAAGTTTGGAAGAATCTTGGCTAACCATTTAACATCAGTGATGGGTAATTTACTTTTAAATCGATGCAGTGTCTGAAAACCGAAGGATCACAGCTCTGGCTGCTGCAGTAACACAGTTATTTCAAGTTGCACCTTTTTTTCCAAATATTGACCTCAAACTGTATCATAGGATCATAGAATCACAGAATGGCTTGGGTTGGAAGAGACCTTGAATAGACCTTAAAGATCATCTAGGTTGAACTCCCTGCCACTGGCAGTACCTACAGAGAATGCCAGCTCCAGAATGTCCTAAGCTTTTTTTAAAAAAAAATTTTTTTTTTTTTGGTCAGGGAAAGTTTATGACTTATAAGTTTGTGACTGGGTCACAGAAGAAATTATTATGTGTTTGATGAGGAAATACAGTCATTTATTGTTTAAACTCTATGCGCAGCACAGCTAAGTCGCAGACCTTAAGGGCTCAGGCAGGCAGATCACCCACTTGGCACAGTTTGATCGGCACACCAATAATTTCACACGGAGGGTTTCTCATCAATCCTGCAATTCGTCATCGGGCCAAGCCCTAACTCGGCACAGAGGCCACGCAGAGCGAAACACCCGCCGGGCTCGGACGCACTCAGCCCCGCCTTGCGGGCCGCGGTGCCGACTAACGACTCAGCAGAGTCGAATTGCTCTCAGGGCTGAGCGCGTCGCCCGACCCCGGGCCGGGCGCAGCCGGGAGCGCGAAGCGGGGGCCGGGCCGAGAGCGCCCGCGGTCGCGCCGGCCGACATGGCGGCCGGGGCCGAGAGCCCGCGGGAGAAGCGGAGCTGCGGAACGCACCGCAGCCCGGCAAGGAGCCCGAGCCCGCTCGCCTCCGCCCGCCGCGGGGGCCGGCCCGGGCCGCGGAGGCGCACCGCGGGATTCCCCGTCCGAGCCGCCCGGCCCCGGGCAGCCGCGAGGCCTCGGCGTCGGGCGGCGCCGGCCTGGGGAAGGGTCCGGCGACGAGCCCGGAACGGCGCTACTCACCGTTGCGCGCGGCCGCGGCCCCGCTCCGGACAGGTGTTCTCCTCAGCAGGAAGCGGAGCGGGTCGGGGGCCGGAGGGGAGGCTCCATGGCCGGCGGTAGGCAGCTCCGGAGCCGCCGCCAATCACGCGCCGGGCACAGGGGGAACCGGCGGCGGGGCCTCCCCGCCCCGCTCGGCCGGCACGGCGCGGCCCGGCCCCGGGCGCTGCGCCTGGACCTGCCGCGG